>NW_022631001.1:31158520-31686020 GCF_010015895.1 Lontra canadensis | reverse complement strand
ATGTCCATATTCTAGCCTATAAGAAAACTTCCTTTTAAACGAAAGAGGCAAAAGTAGGTCTATCTCTCCTGTCTACGGATGAGAATAGTAGCTTATCTACACCTACTTGCAAGAAAAGCTGGGAAAGATAGTCTCCCCTGGAGCAGCCATGTGCCCCAGAGTGAGGGGAGAGCTGAGGCTGGGGACACCAACCACTGTCTGCCACACTCAAGAAGGAAGAACTGTTGGAGATCTGCAAGAAGTGAAGTCAGAACGAAAATCAAGATCCAGGCCTGAGCCGTCTCCTCCAGGTCTGAGAGGCTGAGGGGTGGCACTGCTGGCTCGGAGGGTTCGAATCGGTAGCCTGTCCCCAGGCTATGCCCCTTCCCCCTGGGCTGTGGGTGGCTCATTCTGCCAGGCTTGGGCATATCTAGTACAGGCCATGAGTGGAGGCCAGCTGTGACCTCCAGCCCTGAGAGGACTCAAGTGTTTCTGGGACTCGCCACAAAGGGTGGCCTGAGTGCAAGGGCTCGAAGCCCAGCTTGGAGAACCCCAGGCAGGTTGTAGGAAGCCGTAGCTGCGGGGGGATTATACATTTCAGGGGACTTTTTTCCTCCAACCTCATGTCATGTGGGATCCAGCAGGATCTCTCAAGACAAGTTGGGCACTTGGTGAGGAGGAACCCCTTTGGCCTCTTTGATCCGGAAGGGAGCGGGACTGGAGAACCCAAGTAGAGACTGGCGGGGAGCAGACCAGGAGGGCTCCCCAACCAGCGTCACCTACCACAGCCCCAGCCTGTAGCATCCGGGACCGCTTGTGAGATGTGTGTGCTGTTGGGACATGCGGTCGTAGCTCCAAGGGGACCACCTGTGTGTGGGTGTGTTCGCTCTGGTGAGCTTGTCAGGAAACAGTCTGTTCTCTGCGAGTGAGTCACAGTTCTCAGCCCCACAGGCCAATCGGTCGGAGGCCATGAAGCTCCTGAGCCAGCACTAGCCTCAGAAGCATGTGGGAACCCCTGGCCTCTGAGACCCAGCCCAGGATCGCTCCAGGTGTCCAGGCCTCAGTGGACAGGCAATCAGTAGGGCGGGAGAGGGGATAGAGGGCCCCTCATCATGCAGAATGAGGATTCAGATTGAGATTCTGAAGCTACTGGTCAGACTAGGGTTTGGTGGCTAGAATGGGTGTGGCTTCAGAGGGACCATGGGGGACTCCGGGTGTTCATTTGGTGAGGGTCTCTGAGGAGTGGGAGGTGCAGAAGTAAAGCCATTTGGAGACTGGGAGAGTCCCATACTCCAGCTGGGCCTCACTCTCGCTGGCTGGGGAAGCCCGAGCACTCAGCACCTCCGAGGGCTTGGCCATCGCCAATTCTCGGAATGAGCTAGTCGGCTAGATAAATCAGAGAGTATAGGGTGATATTTAAGCCTGGCAAATTCTCCCAACTGGGAGCCGGAGGGGAGGATGGTGGGTGAGGAAAGCAAGAGCACATTCAGAATCTCAGAGTTGGGTTAGACCCCAGAAGCCTTCTTGGCTGACCCACTTCTCTCCCAAAGCAGAGGTGGGAGGAGAAGATGCGAACACTTACAGCTTAATAGTTTTTCTCTTATCCCTGTCACACAAATAACTATGTAATTAACTAGATCATTGTGATAAGAGCAATGGAGGAAAAGCACACAGGGCCATGCCAGGCTGTAACAGGGAGGTCTAACCTAGTCTGGAGGGGAGAGGCCACCCTGAGAAGGGAAATGACATTAAATCCCAGATCTAAGAGGTGAGCAAGAGGAGATCCAAGTGAAGATGAGAGGAAGAATATTCCATGCAGAAGCAACAGTACAGCTGCAGACCCCAAGGCAGGTGTTGGTTTAATGTCAAGGGCAATCTGCTGCCGCGTAGGAGCAAGGGGTAGGTGTCAGTAATGGGAGATGCTTTGGGAAAGCCTGTACGTGCAGAGCCAAGGGACAGGCAGAGAATGGGGGCTTTCTGCAAAGAGCACAGGGAAGCCATTACATGTTTGGGGAGGGGAGGGGTTGACAAAATCTGATTTGCATCTTAAAAGTAACTCCTGGCTGCATCTGGAGTGTGGAGGCTGGATTAGTGGGCTCAGGGTAGATGCAGGGAAGCCAGTAAGAACCTCTTGAAACAGTGTGCAAAAGAGAACCATCACTCGGACCAGGGCAGTAGCAGTGACTGTGAAACTGGAGGGAGTGCCAAAAAGGACTCTGACTTATTTCCAAATTTTGTTAAATCACAGATTAATGAAAAGAGTCTAAAATCATATAATAATGAAAGGTAATGCTTTCCCCTTAATTCCCACCTCTCATTCTCACGTGCTAAGGTCACCATATCGATAGCTTGAACAGGGACAGCTGGAGGTTATCTTTTCTCCGTGTCCATTTGAACAGAAAGAGGTTTTCTTTTAAATGGGGAGCTATTAAGTGCTACCGTAACCTACTATTCTCACTTAATGGTACAACACAGACATCCTCTGCAAGTCAGGAGCTGTAGCTCTAACTCAAGTTCTAACAGCAGCACGATATTCTTCATGAGGTTGTACGACAAAGTAGTCACTGCTTGATTGATTGTGATATTCAGATCGTTTCGTTTTCTGCCACCACAAGCAATGCAGAAGTTATAGGGTTATCCTTATATACAGGTGATTTTTTCCCCCCATAGGATACATTCCCAGATGGAGGATTTCTGGGTCAAAAGGCACATGGGTTTTTAATTTTGATAGATAATGCCAGGTGACTTGCTCCAAATTATAATAGATAGTGCCAGATTACTTGCTCAGCAACAAATGAAACTAGCCATTTTCCCAATTTTTTAGCAGACCTGACCATTTTACTCTTTAAAAACTTTTTGCCAATCTGATGAATTAAGGTAACGAAAGCGGATTTGGCTTAATTTGCGTTTTCCCTTGGGAGGCGTGGGTGGCTCAATCATTTAACCATCTGCCTTCAGCTCAGGTCATGATCCTGGGGTCCTGGGATAAAGCCCCAGGTTGGTCTCCTTGCCCAGTGGAGAGCCTGCTTCTCCCTCTGCCTGTCACTCCCCTTGATTGTGCTCTCTCACTCTCTCCTTCTCTGACAAATAAATAAATAAAATATATATTTTTAAAATTGCATTTTCCAGGGCACCTGGGTGGCTCAGTGGGTTAAAGCCTCTGCCTTCGGCTCAGGTCATGATCCCAGGGTTCTGGGATCGAGCCCCACATCGGGCTCTCTGCTCAGGAGGGAGCCTGCTTCCCTTCCTCTCTCTCTGCCTGTCTCTCTGCCTACTTGTGATCTCTGTCTGTCAAATAAATAAATAAATAAAATCTTTTAAAAAAAAATTGCCTTTTCCCAGCTAATAATGAGGGAAAGATCCTTATTGGCCATTTAGATTTCCTCCTCCCAGAATGGCCTGTTCATACCCCTTTTCCATTTTTCTCCTGGGCATTTGTCTTTTTTCTTTACAATGTTGAGAAATTCTTTGTATATTCTTTGCATATTTTCCCTTTCACTGTTACATACTTTGCAAATATTTTCCTGATATATCATTATCTTTTTTCTTTGTTTATGGCATCTCTTGCCATTGAGGTTTTAAAAAATCAAATCAAGTGTGTCTTTCCTTTTGTTGGTTTTGCAGGTGTCCACCAAATTCATTTATATTATCCAAATCTATTCAGTTTTCCCCCTAACATTTCTAATATTTTTATTGTTTCACTTTTATGTTAAAATCTCTAACTGATTTGGAACATAACCTTTATATTTGGCGGGTAGAGACCCCTTTTGTTTTTTCCAGATCGATAACCGATATGGCAGCACCATTTTTTAAGACGACTTTGTTGAGATATAACTCACATACCATAAAATTCACCCATTCAACACGTGTTAGTCTACTCACAGGTAGGGAATTCAGCACAATCAATTTCAGATCACTTTCATCCCCTAAAAAAGAAACCCCAAACCCTCTAGCTGTCACCCCCTGTAACTCCAGTCCCTGGCATCCATTCGTCTGCTTTCTGTCTCTATAGACTTGCCTATTCTTGGCATTTCATATGAATGAACTATTGTGACTGTTCTCTTTCATTTAGCATATTTTCAGGATTCGTCCATCTTGTGGCATGTACTAGTATTCCATTGCTTTCCATGGCTGAATAATATCCATTTACCAGTTGATGAACATTTGTTTTTCCCTCCTCTTTTGACTATTATAAATATTACTGCCATAAACATTACTGTACAAATGTTTGAATAGGTGTATGTTTTCCATTCTCTTGGCTATATTCTTAGGAGTAGAATTGATGGGTCCTATGGTGGTTCTGTGTTTAACTTTTGAGGAGACAGCAAGCTGCTTTCCAAAGTGGCTGCTCCATTCACATTCCCACCCACAATGTGTGAGTTCTGATTTCTCCACATTGTCACCAACATTTGTTATTACCTGACTTTCTTTTTTTTTTATTTTAAGATTTTGTTTATTTGAGATTGATAGATAGATAGATAGATAGATAGAGTGAGCAACCGTGAGTGGGGGAAAGGGGCAGAGGAGAGGGAGAAGCCCCGATGTAGGACTTGATCCCAGGACCCTGAGATCATGACCTAAAGTAGAAGGCAGATGCTTAACCAACGGAGCCACCAACGGTGCCCCATTCTCTGACTAATTCTAGCTTCCTAGTGAATGTGAAATGTTATTTTATCATGATTTGATGTGTATTTCCAATGATATTGAGCATCTTTTCATATGCTAATTGGCTTATGTGTATATCTTCCTTAGAGAAATGTCTATTTAGATGGGAGTACCATTTATTAATTTTTTCTCTGATGAATTGAAATGCAACTTTTATCATATATTAAAGTCCTTTCTACATTTGGATCTATTTTTTGGCTCTTTGTTCCTTTCACCTACTTATCTCTCCCTGGTTCACACCCTACCGCTTAAATCACAATGGCTTGGTAGTGTGATTTATTATCCAAGAACACAAGTTTTCTCCAACTAGTTTTTCTTTTCATGTGTTCTTAACTAGCCTCAGATATTTATTTTTTTTTAAGATTTTATTTATTTATTTGAGAGAGAGACCACAAGTAGGCAGAGAGGCAGTCAGAGAGAATAGGGGGAAGGAGGCTCCCTGCTGAGCAGAGAGCCCCATGAGATGCAGGGCTCCATCCCATGACCCTGGGATCATGACCTGAGCTGAAGGCAGAGGCTTAACCCACTGAGCCCCCCAGGCGCCCCTCAGATATTTCTTTTTCAAATGTTTTTCAAATTGGAATTTTTAGCAGTTCTAAAAAATTTTTTTTATTTGGGATTCTAAGCAAAATTACATTAAACCTATATATATATTAATTTTGAGAGGATTCACTGTTTATGAGAATAAGTCTTTGAAACCTGGCTGTCTTACTATATGTTCAGATCTTGTTACACATTCTTCAGTATAGTTTCACGGTTTTCTTCAGAGAATATCTTTAACTTTGTGATGGTGGTTCTTGTTTTAAAATTATTCCTGAATATTTTATAGTTTTGTCACTATTGAAGATGGTCAGTTTCTTCATTGTTATTTCTAACACCTCATTGCATTTAGGGAAAAAAGTACATATTTCCATTTAGGTTGTATTTAGCTACCTTCCCCCATGATCTAATTAACCTAATAGCTTTTGACCTAAATTTTATTGGATTTTCTCAATACATAATCACATTATTTGTAAACAAACATATTTTCATCCTGTTTTAAGTCAGTTACTTATTCTGATTAGTTCATTTTCTTGTCTTATTGAATTGGTTAAAATTTCTAAAATATGTTGAATAATATTGATGATAATGAGCATCCCATCTTGTTCCCAATTTCTGGAAACAGCTTTTGAATGTCATTGTTTATATATTTACTACTGGGTTTTGGTAAATAGTCTATCAAATTGAAATAGCTTTCTTTCTGTTTTAATATATAATTAGCAATAACTGCTGAATTTTATCAAGTGATTTTTGGCATTCATTACTCTAATTGTATTTTATTCCCTTTATTTCTTGATGTCATGACTTATATTGATAGATTTTCTTATGCTGAATGATGTTTTCAGTGTTAAAAAATAAACTCTTCTTTACATGGTATATTATTCTTTTGCTACTTTTCCCATATCCAGTTAGCTAACATCTTATGTCAGATTTTGCATTTAAACTGCTCTGTGATTTCTTCTTTCTTTTTAAATTCAATCTTTATAAGGTTTGGGAATTAAGAAAATGCTAGCTCATAAAATAAACTAGGAAGATTTCCAACTTTTTCCTCTTGTCTGGAATAGTTTAAATAACATTAAAAATCATCTGTTTTCATTCCTCAAAATGTTGAAAATAGAACTACCCTATGACCCAGCAATTGCACTGCTGGGTATTTACCCTAAAGATACAAACGTAGTGATCCGAAGGGGCACGTGCACCCGAATGTTTATAGCAGCAATGTCTACAATAGCCAAACTATGGAAAGAACCTAGATGTCCATCAACAGACGAATGGATAAAGAAGATGTGGTATATATATACAATGGAATACTATGCAGCCATCAAAAGAAATGAAATCTTGCCATTTGCGACAACGTGGATGGAACTAGAGCGTATCATGCTTAGCGAAATAAGTCAATCAGAGAAAGACAACTATCATATGATCTCCCTGATATGAGGGAGAGGAGATGCAACATGGGGGGTTAATGTGGTAGGAGAAGAGTAAATGAAACAAGTTGGGATTGGGAGGGAGACAAACCATAAGTGACTCTTAATCTCACAAAAACAAACTGAGGGTTGCTGGGCAGAGAGGGGTTGGGAGGGGGGGTTATGGACATTGGGTAGGGTATGTGCTATGGTGAGTGCTGTGAAGTGTGTAAACGTGGAGATTCACAGACCTGTACCCCTGGGGGGGAAAAATATATATATATATGTTTATAAAAAATAAAATTATAAAAAAAAATCATCTGTTTTCAAAGATTATATAAAACTCACTTTCAATATAAACTGTGCCCTGTGATATTTTGTATTTTATTTCTAACTATGGTGAAATGCACATAACATAAAATTTACCGGCTCAATCATTTTTAAGTGTGAAGTTCAGTGATGTTAAGCACATTCACATTGTTGAGCAACCAAGCTCCAGAATTCTTTGCATCTTGTCAGACTGAAACTCTACATGCGTTAAACAAAAACTCCATATTTCTCCCTCCCCCACCCCAGTCCCTAGTAATAGTGGTTTTTGTGTTTATGAATCAGACTATTCTAGGTACATCATATAAGCAGAATTGTGCAATATTTGTCTCTTCGTGCCTGGCTTAGTCCACTCAGCTTATAGTCCTCATGGCTCATCCATGTTGTAACAGGTGTCAGAATTTCCTTCCTTTTTAAGGTTGAATAATATCTCATTTTATATATACATACACACACATATGTGTATATATATATATATATATATACAAAGTGTATATATAATGTATATATGTATATATAATGTGTATATTTATATACACACACACATTTTTCATTATTCATCACCCATCAAAAGATACCTGAGTTGCTTCCACCTTTTGGCTTTTGTGAATAATGCTCCCATGAACATGGGTGTACAAATATCTCTTCAAAAGCTTGCTTTCAGTTCTTTTGGGTATATGCCCAGAAGTGGAATTGCTGGATCATATGGTGTCTTGTGATATTTTAATGGTAGAGTTTTCATTTCTTTTTAAATCTCTTCTGTTTATTGGCCAATTCAGAATTTCAACTTCTACACTCAATTTTATTAATTTTCTACTTTGCCTGAAAATCATCCACTTCTTGGTTCACATGTATTTTCATAGACTTACACATGTTATTGTTATCATTCTTTAATCTTTTTGTACCTGTAATATATCTCTTTTCTCTCTTTTTTAAAATTTTTAGTTAAATTGCAATCAGTTAAAATGCACCATAATATTGGTTTCAGGTGTGCAATACAGTGACTCAAAGCTTCATACAATACCCAGTGCTCATCACAAGGGTCCTCCTTAATCCCATCACCTGTTTCACCCATCCCCCCACTCACCTCCCCTCTGCTGACCATCAGTTTCTTCTCTATAGAGTCTGTTCCCTGGTTTGTCTCTCTTTTTTTCCTCTGCGTTCGATTGTTTTCTTTCTTAAATCCCACATATGAATGAAATCATATGGTAACTGTCTTTCTCTGACTGACTTACTTCTCATAGCATAATACTCTCTAGCTCCAACCACATTGTTGCAAATGGCAAGATTTCATTCTTTTTTTACGGCTGGGTAATATTGTACATTTTTGCCTTTTTTTACCCCAACCAGTTTTGCCTATGCTGTGCATCTTTTCAAGGAATCAAGTTTGGGTTTTAATTTTTCTTTTAATTATTTTTTCTATTGAATTAATTTCTGATCTTGACTTTATTAATAATATCTTTCTACATTCTTTTGGCTTAGTTTGTTCTCTTTCTGATTTCTTAGATTAAATACCAAGGTTGCCGTAGTCCTTTGTTTGTTTAATATTAAAAAGCATGTAAGGCTATATTTTTTCCTCTAAGTACAGCTGTGTCCCAGAAATTCTGCATGGCACACTCTGTTCTCTTTTTCATTACTAGATGATATGCAATTTCAGTTTTGAACTTATTTTTGATCCAATAGTAATTTAAGGGAGTATATCTTCATTTCCAAGCAGCTCATGTTTGAGGTCTGGAAGTTAGCACTGTTTGACATTAATATTGCTGTTCCTTCTTCCTCTCTGTTTGCATTTGTTTGGTGTATCTTTGCCCATTGGCTTTCTTCTCACTCCTTTGTCACCTTGTTTGGGAGTATTTCTTGTAAACAGCATTTGGCTGTATTTTTATTAGTTAACTTATTCAATCTGTCTTTTGATAAGGGAATGCAGTTAGTGTAGTAACTGTGTAATAACCTGATGTACTTAGCTTTTTCTTTTCTCTCTCTCTCTCTCTTTTTTTTTTTTTTTTTACTTTTGTTGGCTTGATTGAAATTCTGGTATTAAAAATGGAGGCCAGCTTACTGTAATAAGATGAAGAAAGATTTTGGAAGAAATATCAAGAGTTCAATTCGGATTTTAAAATTTAAGATGCCTTTGAGACAGGCGCCTGGGTGGACCAGTAGGTTAAACCTCTGCCTTCAGCTCAGGTCATGATCTCAGGGTCCTGGGATCGAGTCCCACATCTGGCTCTCTGCTCAGCAGGGAGCCCGCTTCCCCCCGCCCCTCTCTCTGCCTGCCTCTCTGCCTACTTGTGATCTCTTTCTGTGTGTCAAATAAAAAAATAAAATCTTAAAAAAAAATGCCTTTGAGACATCCAAGTGGAGATGTCAAGAGAGCATTTAGAAATGCTGGAGTGGAACTCAAAGCAGAGATCCTAGTGAAGGTCACACACACTGGCAGCTATGGATGGTACCCTAGGGGAGGGTGTTCTAAGATGGCCCGGGACCCAGTCCTGAGGAAAGCCAACAGCTAAAGACTGGAAGAAAGAGGAGAGCTAGCAATAGCTAAGACAAAAGGCAACATCCATGGTGGGGTGGGGGGTGAGGAAAACCCAGACAGCATGTTAGTATAGAGAAAAATCATGTTCAAGAAGGAGGGAATGAACTTCATTATTACATGCTGGGAGGTCAGGTCAAGGGAGGCCTGAAAATAATCCCTTCGTGACATTAAAGTCACTGGTGACCTTGGAAAGCCTTGTAGAGAACTGATAGGAGTTGGTGCGGGGAGAGGAGGAGGGAAGGAGTCAGAAAAGGAAAGGGAATGGGTGGGAAGTATCTCAAGAACAACGTGAAGTTCAGGGACTTCCTTTGCTTGTTTTACATGAGCCTCCAGAAAGGTCCAGCAGAAAGGGGACATCAAAAGGGACAGGAAGAGCCAACAGAACACCTTGACAGGTGATAGCAGATGGGCCCTGGGCGTGGGGGTGGGGAGACCATATTTGCCACTGCTTGGGGAAAGAAGGTGCTTGAGACCAGGGGTCTGTTGCTGATGCTGTTGGTAAGGCTAGGAGTGCAGACTGGAGGCAGGAAGGGGTGGGCCTTCCTGTCTGATTCCTTCTCTCATCTGAGTCAGGTAGGAGGTGATGTCATCTGCTGAAACTGGAGTGGGGCAGGAGGACCAGATGGTTGGGGAAATGAGAAGGAAATGAAATAGAAGTTCAGGAGCCTGGGAGAGCTAGTATGGCCTCAAGAGGCCCTCTAGGCAGGGAAGGGCAGTGGAAGCAAAGCCTTTGATCTGCTGTATGACCTTGATCTAGTGCCCTCTGTGGCTCCTGCTGAGCTCCACTGCTACCAGGCAAAGCTGCAGTGGGAGCTGCTCCCCTATCATTGTCCTGGCTCATTCTTGCCCATACAGCCTTTCCCTTCATGCCCATCATGTAGCTAAGACCGGTCGAAACATAAAAGCTACACAAATACCAAGTATCGGGTCTCCAACCTTTATAAAAATTAGCC
This sequence comes from Lontra canadensis, assembly GCF_010015895.1. Taxonomy (NCBI): domain Eukaryota; kingdom Metazoa; phylum Chordata; class Mammalia; order Carnivora; family Mustelidae; genus Lontra; species Lontra canadensis. The sequence continues at coordinate 31,675,614 of NW_022631001.1, read as the reverse complement.
CCCAGATCTGGTCCTCTGATTCTCCTCTTCAGTAGCCTCCTTTCCAAGAAGTTGGGAGACCTTCTGGGAATGCTTACACGTGTAACCCAAGCACTCTCCGGGCACTGTGAGATGTTGAGGTCTGGAAAAAAGTCACTTTCTCTCTAATAATTCCAGCATTGGAAGCATGGGGTAGATGGGCGTGAGGTAGAGATGCCTCTCGTGTAATTACAACTGCTCTCTATGCTCCTACCATCTTGTCCTCCATGCCATGCACGTGCTGCTGCCAAGGCCACCAGGCTGCTGACCCCAGCTGTGACCCAACCTGTGTTGACCCAGCATGGAAATACCCCCTGCTTCTAGTGACCAGCTCTTTCAGGAGGGTATCTCCTAGCAGAGCCATGGGCCCAGAGTGACTGGGTCCCTCATTTGTACCACTGCTCTCCTCTTTCTGGGGCCCTGGTTGGGAGTGGGTCAGGCCCAGCTTAGTGCTGTATCTGAAACTATTGCCCCACCAAACTCCAAGCCTTGTGGTTCTGTCTGGTCCCTTCTCAGGAACCTCACTCTCTCTCCTCCAACATGGCCGCCGTTAGGGACCTCGGTCTTCATGGTAGGTCTGTCCATGTCTGAGTCTCAGCTGTGGACTGAGTTCAGTGTCTTTCACCAGGGCTTGGGGCTGGGCTTCTGTTTCAGTATCCCTGAGGACTTCGTGAAGGTTAAGCTCTCTGCACTCTCTTTTTCTCTACAAAAACTAGAACGGTCTCCTAAGAGCTCACCAGATCCTGGCCCTTCTGAGTATGAACTCTGGCCAAGCAGAGACTCTCACTTCCGCACCATGCTCATCCACATGGGGCCCTTACACAGATTAGAGAAGGGTGCTTTCTCTGAGTGGGTGCAGCCTACACCAGGCCCATGGTTTAGAAAGCAGAGGTAGAATTTCAGCCCCCTCCTGCCCGCTTGGCTAGCTGCCCTAGCAGAGGGAACAGCTGGCACGAATATAGGCAGTGGCCATGCCTAACTAAATAACATGGAGATCCAAATATTGGGCCAACAGAGGAAGCATATTCCTGGGTTCTGGTCCCATGCCATCTGAGATTCTGGTTGGGGGGGAAAAGATGCTGCCCAAGTGTCTCTCCTTCTGAGCCACCATTCCTGTATCTATGTTCAGGAAAGCGGAGTTCCTTCCCCTGACTGCAGCTCCCATTTTCTCTTGTGACCCAGTGTAGACTCTTGATATGGTATCTCTCCTCCCTCTCCAGGGGAGAGCTCTAACACTCCCCTCAGGGGCTGATCTCATCCCCCAGGCCTCAACCAAATAATCCACACACCCCTCAGAGACCAGAGCCTTCACACAGAGACACCCACTTAGAAGGACAGAGAAGAGCTGTTTCCTTAGAGGATTTTTGAGAAGTGGGCCAGGGTTTCCTAAGCAGAGGAATTCCCTGAGAGGAGTCCTTTGAGCTGGAACCTACCAGATACATTCAGGGACAGCAAAGCAGTCCAGAGGGCGGGGCAGGAGTGTCAAGGTGGTTGCTGGCTATCAACAGAGATCCGTGGAAAGAAGGGGTAGGGGTAGTCACAAAGGCTTCTTCAAATCTTGTGGAAGGACCTGAAATAACAGGATAAGTAATTCGATTTTGTCACATGGACCATGGAGAGCCATGGAAGGTTTTTGAGAAGGAGAGTGGCAGGGCCAGATCCTGACAACAGAAGGTGTCTCTAGCAGCTTGTGGAGGAGATTTGCCACCCCTGGTGTGTGGTGTGGTTACATTCAGTGCCAGTGGAAGACTGCGAGTAGCAGGCTTGGAAGATCATTCTGAAGAGCACCTCTACGCTCCCCTTTTCGTCACCAAATTGATTATCATTCAGTCATTTCACAAACTTTTCCAGATACTGTGCAGGACAGAGGAGGGCAGGGAGACCTAGGATGAGCCTTCCCATCCCTCCAACCCCCAATCCCCGCCTCCTCCCCCTCTCTCTTCCCCCTCCCCCCTCTCTTCCCCCCCACCCCACAACCCCCACTCCCCCCATTCCCCACCCTCAGCCTTCTCCCCCACCTCTCAGTCAGAATGTGTTTTGATAAGTGGTGGCTTGGGGACAGCATAAGGGTGACAAACTGTGCCCCTCCCCACCACCAATTAAATTTTTTAAAAAGCTGCTATGGAAGGAGCGAATATTAGTTTCCTGATTTATAAAGCCAAATGGATTAAGCTCATTCATTGCCTGAGGAAACAAAAAGGAAACCTTCAATACCTCTGTGCACATTGAGAACAGGAACAATACTGGTCTTTAGAAAGCAGAAACCTAATTTGGGGGAATCAATTACCCTCTGTGTCCCTGCCTCTGTGGGCTCTCATACTTGCTCTCTCTCAATAGAGATTTCCTGGGAGGTAAAATGTGAAGTTGGTCAACCACAGACACACCCTCGGTTCAGCCTGGCAGACAGGAGGGAAGAACTAGGCAGAGGGTGGGTGGCGTTGTGTGGGGGTGCGCCTGGATGGCAGGCACCTGTGGAAATAGGGGTAGAGGCAGGGGCGGGGAGGGCTGGGGGTGGGGTAGGGTGGGGGGCAGTACCCAGATGGGACAAGGAAATGGAGCATGGGAACCAGGGGTTTGAAAAAGCGGGTGGGCTGGAGGAGCAGGGGTGGCGGGGGAGGGGAAAGCATAGCCCATCCAGTGCAGAAACACCAGCCACCACTTCGTGATCCTCACGTTTCTCTTCTGTGTTCTGCATGTAGCCCGTGGGCTTGAATGTGCAACCGGCAGTGCCGGGGCAGTTATGAAAAAAAAAAAAAAAAGGGGGGGGGGGGGGTGGGGCACCCACCACTGTATCCAAGGAGTCAAATCCACAAAGTCACGCAGAGAAGCGCTCACAATCTCACCATTGCTGCGCTGGGTCTCAAACCCCGGCCCGCAGTCCCCAGACCCAGAGCCACACCCAGCCCGACGCACTCACAATCACATGCACGGGTCCCCCACTCACACCCGCGCGGCCACAGACTCAAACTCCCACCCGCGATCGCACGCATTCCTCTACCCCCACGCTCATCTTCGCCTCACGCTGCGGCTCACCACCCCACACTGCCCTCACTCTGGCATGCGGTCACACACACACACACACACGAACACACACACACGCGCGCACGCAGTCGCTCACACGCACACACTCTGGCTGTGCTTTTGTGTTTTGTCAGAATTAATGAGAAAAGTTCCCGTGCCCTGCGGGTAATTAGTGTCCTTGGAGTTAAATAAGCTAATGGCGGGCACCTCTGGCCCAAGCAATTATGTTTGTGTATTGAATAATTGATTCAAAGGGGGGAAGGGCCGCTAATCAGATCTGAGCATAATGAATTGATTTAATTAACAGGGGAACTGAGGGGCCCTGGGAAACGCAGGCTGCACTCGGCAGCGGCTAGCGCGGCCCCCGCGGACGAGAACGGGCGCGCGGCGGCAGCGGCGGCGGCGGCGGCGGCTCCCGCCCGGCCCGGGCAGCGGCTGCTCCAGCGGCTCCCGCGACCCCGCGGCGGACGGACGCGCCCCCGCCCCCGGGACGCGCCGGCCGCACCGCCCCCCCCACACACCCTCCAGAGCTCCTTGCCCGCAGGGCTGAGCGGTCGGCGCCGGTCCGCCCGCCCCCGTCCCCGGCCGCCGGCCGCCGGTCGCCGGGCGCGGAGCCCGCGCGGGGCTGGCGTGAGCAACGCAGTCGGGCGGCGGCGGAGTCCGAGCCGCGCGCCCCTCCGCGTCCTCCGCCCGTGCCGGGCTGGCGCCGCCGGGGGACCATGGTGTTGGACCAGGAGGACGGTAGGTGCCCGGGGTTGGGGGTGGGGCGCGGGCGGCGGCGGCGCGGGCCCTGCCGAGGCCACCCCGCTCGCGTCGCGGCGGCAGCGTCCCCCGCGCGGGCCTCGGCTGGCTCGGGCCGCTCGGCTGCTTCCCGGAAGCGCGGCGCTGGGTGTGCGCGCGGGCGTGCGTGCCGGGGTGCTGGGTTCAGCCCGCGGGTTCTTTAGCGGGGTCTGGAAGTCACCCGGGCCGCCGCGGGCCCGCCAGCCCTGCACGCTCCGGCCAGGAACTTTCTCTCAGGCTCTTGCTGTCTCGCAGACACTGGGAGCGCCTCGGCGACCCGCGCCGCCGCGGTCTTCCCCGCAGTGGCCACAGCCCCCAAGTCTCCTAGGCTTTCTGGGTGTCTGCGCGCCCCCCTTCCGCACTGCGGAAAGTCTCCCCCAGGGGGATATCCAGAGAGCCTGCAGACAAACCCGCACGGCCCGGGGGTCCCTCAGATCTAGAACTTCACAGCTGCGGGATGGGTGACATTGCTTCACCCCTGACAGCCCCCTTCCTCCACCAAGTGTGTCGGGAGTTGCCCTGCTGGCTAGGGTCGGGTCCTGAATCCAGAATATCGGGGTGGGGGGGGGAGCGGATTTACCTTGAAGCTTATGAAGTTTCAGCTTCATAGTCCTTTGGTGGTCATTTTGTGTTAGCAGGCTTGTATTCCTTTTCTTAAAGAGCACTCCCAACCCCTAAATTACATAAGTAAGCTTGGTTCTTGAAAAATCTGGATCCACGCCTGAGTCCAACTCACAGCTTTCCCACTGTGACTACCAATCTGCAAGAGAAGGCACACCAGGCTGCCCCATAGAGCCATTCCCCGGGGCTAGGCAGTTCCTCATTGCCTGGGGGATGAAGCCCTGAGCAGGAGGATGGGAAATTTGAGGCTACGACACAGCTGCTGGCGTGCAGTGAAGGGTCTGGCTGCCTGACCTCTCTTTCTGGCCCCACTAGTCCCTTGTCCCAGCCTACCAACTCCCATTGTGGTCATCAACTGTCCTGCTTTGCCCAGAACCAGCTGGTTTTAGCACAGAGAGTCCTGCCTCCTGGGAACCCCTTCAGTCCTGGGACAAACTAAGACAGTTGGTCAGCCTACATCCACAACGTTCTCAGAGCTGTTGTGCAGGGGTGGCTTGGCCAGAGACTTGCTTCCTGGGGGAGCAGATTTTGCCTAGGCCTCCATCAGGCCTAACAGGTATAACTGCAGCTTCCTCCACAAAGGAGGAAAGTTTGTCACCTTCTCCACTCTAGGTGATTGCAAATTCCTATATTTAGGCTGCTTTTGTGTTAGTAGGGGGCAGAGCAGGGCATCTGAACTTGGCCAGCAAGCATCCTGATTGTACTGCAAAATCTGTAGGGTCACTCTGTCCTGTCATCTGTGGCGGCCACTCCAAATACATCTGTGAGCTTCACCTGTGAAGCCACCCATCTTGGAGACGGCTGCACTGTTGGAAGCAGGGCCCTCAGGCTGAGATATATCTGACAGCCTCCACTGAGTTCTGGAATATCTGGTCTGCCCAGGCCCTGGGGCAAAGAATCTCTTGCCCCTCCACCCCACCCCACACACACCTCCCAAATCCAGTGCAGGAACCCTTCCTCAGGACTTTCCTGCCAAGTACAGGGACAAACTGCTAGGACCTGCCCCAAACTTTGAAAGGCAGCCAGTAGTACCCCCTTTCTCCTCACCATAACCTGGGGGCTGATCAGCTGCTGGTCTGTCTCTGCTGTCCCTAGAGGCATCTCAAAGACATTCTGGAGCACTCTTGACAACATTGACCTGAGAGTACATGCTCATTGCCTGTGGACTATGTTGGGTGAAAACCACCTCCCCCAGCCCCAGGGGATCTGAGGATTCCACTCTGGTGTTGTGGGTGTGCCCCTGGACTTGGAGACAACTTGGATCGGGGTAGGCCCAGGCACAGGACTTACCTTCCCGGCCAGCAATTCCCCATGAGCTGAGAGGGTGGCTGCCAGATGGGTGAGGCTTATGTTTGGCTCTGTCCCTCCAGTGGGCCCCTTCCTGGCTAAGAGTTCCAGTCATCTAAACCCTCCAAGACTTGCTGGGTAGCTCTGTAAAGTGGAAGGCCTCTTCGGAGGCCCTTTTCCAGATCACTGTGGGAGCTCAATGCTCACAACTGGGGATGCAGAGAGAGCCGCCTGTGGACACAAGCAGCCCTTCACACACAGTGGTGACCCCCTGCTGACATACCCTACCTGCCTCTTCAGCCCATGGCTCGGAACTCCAGGCCTGCTCCCATCCCTGAGGTGGGGTACAGGGCGTCCGACTCCCCAGAGGGATGCTGGTGGGATGGCTGCTAACTGGGTAGCTTGGAGGCTTGAGGAAGCTGGTGTTGGGACAGATCCCCAAGCCCAACATGAGCAAGAGAGTGGGAAAGTGCCTCCAGCTAGTCAAGTCCTGGGTTGTGGGTCAGGGCCAGACCCTTGAAAGGGAGGAGAAGCTGGCCCTGGGACTTGAGAGGAAAGCCGCAGCCCTCATGAAGGGAATGCCTCCCCATTCTGAGGGAATGCCCACAGAGGCATCTACAGCCAGAAGCTACCCCTTGCCAGCCTGTCAGGCCCATTGCCTGTGATACTGTCTGGCCCCCAGCTCAGGCTGGGGTGACGGGTTGGTACGAAATGAGCCCGTGGCCAGCAGAGTCAAAGCCTCCCTCAGACCCTCAGGGTATAGCTCTGGCTGCAGTGGCAGGGGAGAGATCAAGCTCACTGTCCTGAGGGACAGTGATGCTGAGCAAAATGATATATTTAACATCAAATATACTCAAGGACTATTAGGATTAAGTATTCTAGATGAAGGGGAAAGCGAAACCCTCTGAGCTGCGGATGAGGCATCTCATTAGAAGCAGCCTCTCTTCTGTTTTCTCAAAGACTGACTTCCCCACTTAGGCTGGAGGAAGATGGGCGGCAGTCCCACTCCCCCATTCCCACCCTTGCCAAGCACTCTGCTTTGGGACCTTCCGCTGGCTTCAGGGGCACCGCCTGGCCTCCAGGTTTCATGTATACTCATTAAGTCCCCGCAATATCGGGGTGCCACAGTTTACAAGGCATGTTCACAACCATTAGCTCATCTGACTCCCACCACAATCTTGCAGAGCAGCACAGTTTTCCCACGTCACAAACAGGGAAACTGAGGCCCAGACAAAGTGATTTGCTAAGGTCCACCGTCCACCATTGGTAATAGGCAGAGATGGGATGAAATCTCAACTGGTGGTCCTTACCTTCTCCTTGCCTGGGTCTAGTCCTCAGAAGTGTCTGCCAGGGATGAACCTCTGACATGTCTTTCTGAAGCCCTCCTTGAGCTATAGAAAATCGTTAATATTTCCATCCTCTTGGATCACGGTACTGTGAAGGGGGAAAAAAAGAAAAAAAAAAAGCTTTTGGTATTTAAGATTGGCCTTCCTAGTCTAGGCAGCCTGGCACTAACCCCAAGCTTTTGGGGGAGAAGTAGGGTTCGGGAAGAGAGGAGATGAGCACTGTCTTCCTTCCTGCCTCCTGAGGTACGGAGCAAGGATTTTCAACTCCGACATAGCAGGAATCTTTTGTTCACTGTGGTATCATAAGTGCCTTAGAATAATACATGCTCAATAAATAGTTTTGGAAGGAGAAAAACCTTCAAGGCCACACTGTGCTTGCTTAGAGAGAAGCTGAGACAGGATTCTGCTCCCTAAGGAATTAGGATGCTCTTGCGGGGGTTGGGGGGCTGCATGCTGGGGTAAGTGTGATGCTAGTTTGTACCCTGCAGAGGGCTAACTTTGCCAAACAATCCAGGAGGTAACAAGAACCCTCCGGCAGAGCTGGTAGGAAGGGAGGGTACGAGATCAGAGAAAGATCGCCCAGCTGGGAGGGCGGTCAGAAACTAAGTCTGACGGGGTGGGAGTGGAAGACAAGGGTGGTCCACCAGACAAATATCTGGGATGAGGACCCCCCTGGGTGCTGCGCAGAACCAAGTGCCGAGCTAGGGCCGAGCGACCTCCAGGTGGCGCTGCGGAGCCGGGCAGCCGCGCGTCTCCACTCCCCATTAACCCGGGAGGGAGGGGGGCCTCGGGAAATGTGTGCATTTATTCAGTAGCAGAAGTGCAAACCTCATACATTGAGGGAGAAAGGCAGCGGGAGACGGCCGCCGAGATTCCCCCATCTCTTTGAATATAATTTTAGATTGAGATTCAGATTAAATCCGAGGGGAAAACACTTTATGAGGCTGAAAGCTGTGTCGTTGCCAGAGCCAGGGTTATGAGCTATCAAATGCAATTACATTAAGACAGATTATACTGGGCAAATTGAGCCATTTAGAAGGTGAGAATCAAAGAAACGGCTCTGATCCTCTCTTCCCCCTTCTCTCTCCCTCTCCCTCTCTCTCTCTCTAAATTGCAGTTCGTAGTTCCTTGCAATTCTGAGGCACAAAAGTAGGTGAGACTGCTTTTGTATCTGCGAAGTGCTTCGCTCCTGAATGTAATTCTAGCTGAGTGCAATCTAGGTTAAGAGCCGGACAAGCGGGTAATTAGAGCCCGCTCGCTGCCCGAGGACCGGCCGCCCCGCCGAAGCGCGCCCGGAGTCGGCGCCCTTCTCCCGGTCGAGCCGAGCTGCGGCTGGACACGGAGCGCCCGAGATGATGGTGCTGGACAAGGAGGACGGTAGGTGGCAGGCGGGGGGTCGACGCCCCGCACCCCCTCGTCCCCCTGCGGTGGCGCGCGGGAGCACACGCCGGGACGCACACGCGGCAGGGTTGCCAGGCGGGAGGGGCGCTGGGGGCCGGGGTGCGGGGGCGGCCAGGTGGGGCCGGGGGAGGGGTGAGTGAGCCGGAGGGCGGGCGGTGCGCCTGCCGCGTGGGGCTCTGCGGGGCCGCGTGTAGGCTCGGGTCCCCTCGGATCTCGGCGCAGTGGCGCTCCGCGAGCGGCGTCTCGTCTTTGCGGCCGCTCCTCTTACCACAGCCATCTCCCTCGCGCCGGCTGGGTAACACAAGAGGAAGCCAGAGCTTGCGGCCAGGGGGCGCGCGGGAAGACCGTGCTGGCCCCGGGGTGCCCGGCGAGCGAGGAGAAGGCCCGCCGGCCCTTGGGGAGACAGACGCCTCCTGTGCCGGCCCACTGGGTCCCGGTCCCCTGAGCGCGCAGGCGGGAGTTTGGCCCAGAGGAAGAAAGTGTCCCGCCACTGGCCAGTAGCACTGTGCAGGCGAGGTCCTGGAGAGTGGCATGAACCTGACATGGTCAAAAGCCTCAGTGCACCCCAGAAGTCCGAACGCAAGGCCCATGGTTGCTGCAAGCCTCTAGAAGATGGTCCCATAGACTCCAAAGCCTTCCTGACTGGGAGCTCCCTGCAGAAAGCGTCCTGGTGTGTTCAGGAGAGGTTGGGGATCGCAGCCCACTTAAAGGTAAAACCAGGTGGGTGCCTCCTGACCCAAACGCAGAGGCGGGTGGCCACACACTAGCTGTTCCTTGGCTGGCAGCGGCTCTCCTTGCCCTGTAGGTGATGGTTGACTGGTGTGTTGGTGCTATAGGGAGATGAGGATAGAATTGTTGGCACTCATGCTGTCACCTGATTTCTACTGGTAAGGAGCTGAGAAGGTGGTTTGCAGCATGTCACCAGGAATCCTCTTGGATTAACGGTGGTGGCCATTCTCTAACCTTCTACTAGTGAGTCTCCCCTAGGCCTGTGCCCTCTGCCCACCGGGTCAGTGGTGTTACTGTCATGGACACTGGGTGAAAATTCCAAGTTAAGTGACTTGCTCAAGGTCACACAGGATGTGCACTTAACTGCTACCACAAGCTGGGGCTCCTAGCCTCCCCACCAGCCCTGAGACCTCCATCAAGGAGGGGCATTTAAGGTGTCTGGCCTGGGGGTGGCATGTGGGGCGGCCTTGAAGGCTATTTCTCAGCATGTATACAGTAAGAGAGGAAAGGGGTGACTAAGTGCTTCTGGCCAAAGGGATGCATTTGCAAGGTTGGCCAGGGTGTGACCTCCATCTCTAGTATGCTTGTAGCTCTTTGGGGCCCTCTCCCAGGATCCCTGTGGGGGCCACCAGAGGACTAGGCTTCTGCAGGTGTGTACAGAATGACAAGGAGAAGGACCTGGTCAGGCCAGACAGAGGGAAGAGGCATTTTGTCATGAGCTTGCCGGGTTCTCTCAGACCAGTCATGCCCAGAGCTAGCCCTCACTTTCCCTCTTGGTAAAATGAGGGGCTTGCAGAAGCCAGTGCAGAGGGCCCTTCCTCAGTGTGTAGGGGTACTCTCCTGACGGGGAGATGTGGAACTCAGGGTGTGTCTTTAGCCGTGGCTATTTGGCATGCTTGTTCCCCAGGATTGAGCCAGAACTGGAGAAAACCCAGGCCCTGTGCATGGGAGGCCTCAGGCGGGGAATTGGTCTCATGCAACAGAATGACCCCACCACTGCCACCTACGTCGTGCTCTGTGCAGGCACCCCAGAGTCCCTTTGAGCTCCTTGATACTCCAGATTTTCAGATGAGCCCTGAATAGGAATAGATACCTGGAGGTCATTTTAGCCAGTCTCCTGCCTACAGAAGGCAGTGCACTGCAGCTGCCCTGGGCATGGGTTTTTCCCTTAGTCTCCACCAGATCTGTAGAGGAGAGCTCGTGATGCTCCTTGGTCCCTGGCTTAGTTTCGTCGGAACAGAGTTGTGCTTCCTGCAGTTCATACCACTGAGCCCTGGGGCCCAGAGCACCAGGAAGGTAGACAGATGCGGTCCTGAGGAGCCATCCGGTTCTTGTCCTGCCCAGCTCAGAGGTGTCCTCCAAAAGCAGTCTTTCTGCTCCTACATCTGCCCTCCACTCTCTATTAGAGTCTGGTCTCCTCTAATTCCAGGAAACTCTGAAGGTGGCACCTTCCATTGGGGGAGGGAGAAAAACTCTGGATCGACTCACCTGTCCATCTGAGCCCGCTGCCTAATTTCTTCCTGGCACTTATGCTCTTCCAGCAGGCAGCCCTGTGGGCTAGGTGGCAGCCTTGCCCCCCAGGGCCCCCAAGAAGCATGTGCCTCCAGGATGCAGCACCGCACCCTTTGTCTGGCTGCAGCAGGGACTCGGGGCCCTTATTAACCACCCCCAATGCCTTTTCTCCACCTGACAGCATCTTGTCGGAAGAGGCCGGGGCTCCTCTGGTTGAAGTCAGGTCTGCCAGCTCCCGAGGACCAAAGCTCTTGCTCTGCTGGGCTGCAGGGCTTTCATGTTGCACTTCTGAAAGATAATAAAATATCAATCGCTTTGCCGTAGCAACGGGTTTAAGAGACTTTCTGAAGTATTGAATTGTCAGAAAAAAATTTTTTTTTTTTTTTTTTTTGCTTTTAAGCTCAGTGCATTATTAATAAAGTAATCCATTAGGTCGAGCAGTGAAGGGCCACCACAGAGAGGAAAGATCTGTTTTGCAAATGGTTAAACTTCTGGTTTTAAGATTAATTGCTTTCATTTGGACGCTTGCTCTTGGCCTAGCCATCTCCACTTTACTGGAATTCAGGGTCCGGGCTTTCTAGATGCCATTGGGCCTGCCTGTCAGCAAAGGAAGCCCTGCTCCAACTTTCCCGGAGAAAGAACCCTTCTCTCCCTGGCACAGGTACTTGAACTGGCACTCAGCTGGGGGCCTTCCGGGGAAGCTTGTAGGCTCAGGGAAGCAAAGGGTACTCCTGCTCTGAAACAGATTAGCCCTCAGGCATTGGAGAAGGTGGCTTGAGTACTCAGAAACAGGCAGCCGAGGGTCCAGGCAGCCCCAAGAACAGGGAGAGCCTTGGGTTGTGGGGGACTGGGCAAGAGGGGATGTTGCAGGTGCCCTCTTGGGGGTGCTGGCCTGTCCCCAGGTGCGTGCTGGAGAAAAGCAGGAAAGCTGCCTCTGCCAAGGCCCCGTAGGAAGACTGGGCTGCCCACAGGAAACAGCAGGCGGGTTGCAGAACTAAACACCAGACATGATTCTGAGAGCATTTTGAATAAGTAAAATTGCCTAAGGAGAGTGGAGCTGGCCTGAGGAAGGCCAGACAGTGAGTCTTCAATTGTTAATGACCGCTGTGAGTGTGGCCTCCACAGTGGACCTGGGTGACCTGCCAGGGCGGCTCTTGGCTCTTCCTGGGTACCGACCAGCTTTTGCTTGGCCATCAACAGGACCTCCTGGGCTATCCCATCATGCCCTGGAGTGCAAACAGTCCCCAGCGTCTCTCCCAGCAGAGTGTGGCTAGGACTCTTCCTGGCCCCAGAGATGGAGGCAGGGAGTGGGCCATGATGCTTGTCCACTCCGGAGACCCCAGCAGGGTGGCAGGAAGGCAGTGCCCAACAGGCACCGCTGCCTGCTGAGGGCGTGTAAAGGCCTGGTAAGGCCAGCGTGGGGGGCACCCGGCCTGACACCTGCCCGCAGCCTAGGAGGGTCCCCATCTGCACCGCCTTTGGCAGCTTTGGCAGCAGCTACCTCCCAGCCTTTGGAAATGAGGCTTTACAAATCTTGAGCAGCATGTACGAGCTGCTTACCTTTCCTGCCCCAGTTCAGCTGGGCGGAGAGCCTATAGAGACGGGTCTCCCTCACCCCCTCCCAGAGCCTTGCGTAAAGAAGCAGGTGCTTCTCTCTGTTCCCCGCTCTTCTGTTCATTTGCCCACACAGAGCACTAAGGGGGTGGGGGGCGGGGGACAGGGAAACAACATAAATTGGTCTGTCGTCCAGAATCCATGTCTCACTAATGTACCCAGATTAACTCAACTGTAAATTGTCTCCTTGGATGGCAGTGTCTTGCTAAAAGTTTCCCATATGATTCATGATTTGGATTGCTTTTAACGGCTATTGGCTAAGCAAGCCGGTGACTGTACAAGGTGATGCAATTGGCATTAGTGAGGGGAGGCACGGGAGCGTGTAATGCAGTCAATACTGCATTAACTACTGATGCCCAATTACAGGGAGTGGGAGAGAGCCTTTCAGGAGCATTAGGACTGGGGGAAGCTGAGATCACTGGCCGCCGCTCGCCTAAAAGCTTCACCCTTTGTGTGCCGGGGCTTGGTGCTGATGTGGCCACTCACTTGGCCTCTGTGGCTGCCTTTCTGTCTTGCTGTCTCTCTCTTTCTGGACATGTCCCACACGATGCTTTTTAGCACGTGGAAATATGCATTCTCCCAGAGCCCAGGTCTGCCTCTGGTCCCTCAGAGAGCTGATTCCCCACCCCAGCCAGAGTCCAGAATCAGACCTGGAGGCCACCCCACCCACTCCCATTTAAGGAGCCTCCCAGCAGGGCCCATTTGTGAGTAAGACCAAGAACAGATTTATTTCGGTCTCTCTCCCCTTGGGACAGACAGATGATGGCCAGCCAGCATTGGCGGCCGCCCCTCTGTGGTCATGGGCAGAGGAATGTGAGGTTGGGCCTTGGCACGGTGGACTGTGGGGCGCGGTTTCCAGAGTTGGGAAGTGGCCATGGTTGGACAGGACCTTCTCTGAGCCCAAGACAGAGCTGGGGAGTCTACTGGGGGCATGGCCCCAGCCAAGGTGGGGCTTCCAGCAAACGTGGGCTGCCTCCAGAGCTGCCTCCACCCAGGGCACAACTGCCCCCAAGTAGCCAGCAGGCCAAGGCTGTTGTTCAGACCCACTTCCAGGGCCCAGAGGAACCCGCTATTGGGAGGGCCAGCAGACAGGAAGGAGTTAGAGAGCAAGGTAGAGAAAAGGGCATCGGTGCCACAGTTTGCCAGGAACCAGTGGGCTGGCTGCCACCTCCACTGCTAAGCTCTCCAGGTCTGTCACGTCCACTGTGGGTTTGTGCCCCATGCCCACCCAGTGCTGAGGTTGCTCTGCCTCTCTACCTTCTCATCTCTACAGTGAGAACAGCTGCATCTAACTGGTTGGGAGGCTAATTAAGATTCAGTGAGATGGAGTCCATGTATACGCTTGATAAGCCAGGAAGCCTCCTGCCAGTGTGAGGTGACTTTGTGCTCCACCAACTACCCTGTGATCAAATAATCCGCTGCCCGATGTGGTGCTTTGTTCACTCACTCTCCCTCTTCATTTATCCATCATGGCCATTGATCACTGCTGTCCAGGAGGGAGGCTGACTTCACTACTTACCACCACTGGCCAGATTCCCCAAGGCAGGTAGCATTGTAGGAAGGAGCCTCCAAGACCGCTCTCTGCGAGCGCTTCCATCTACAGGGGGATAGGCAAGGCTGAAAGTGGGCAGGAGGGTTGCCTGGCTTATGTAGGGAACCCAGGGTTCCTTTCAGGGTTCTCTGCCCAACTTCCATGTCCTCTAATCCTTGCCCCGAGGCATGATGAGGCTGGTGGTAGGAAAGTCTGATCAGGAGGAACATCACCTGTCCTCTTGCCAGGTGCCCAAGTATCCCGGTTGTGGCCCTAGTCAGCCTGCTGACTGCCCACAGGACATGGTTCCATCCTCACATTAAGTCCTGCTGGCAGGTGCTGATGGGCACTACCCTGGCCCAGGTCTTCAGGGACCAGAGCAGGCCCAGAGATGCATATGACATGTAGCCCATCCAGCCTGCCTGCCCTGCCTGGAGTAGAAGGACAACTGAGGCATGGAGGGCATCCTCCCCTCCTCAGGCTTAACTCTTCCCGGTGCTGCTAGAGTGAGTTTGCCTGGCAGGCCTGCGTGTGGGATAGGACCACACCAGTGGGGTCAGCTTGTATGGGCCTATGGGCCTACGGGAGCTGATCTGGCACATTTCTGCCCCACTCTTGAGTTCAGGGACATTACACTGGTAGCGGGAAATGAGCCATGGCGGGGTATATTAAACCCATGGATGTTGAAGGAGCCAACTGTGAAGTGTTTATCAGCACACAACTGGATGGCATTCATCTGGGGCTCTGGCCCTACCCTGTTTCTGTTCTGTCACCACCCGGCCTCTCCCTCCCGCCTAGCACCTTTCTCCCAGCTCTCACTACAGCCAGGGCCCTGGCCTGGGCTGCCCTGTCGTGGTGCCAGAGACCTGCTGCCACAATAGCAGTTGGCCTTGTAGGAGCCTCTGGATGGTCAAGGCCTCTTACAGACTGTTCCAGGCCAGGCTCAGAGTCCATCCACCCTACCCAGTAATAAGCTGGTGTCCTATTGGAGCATATTCATTTTGTGTTTTGTCTAAGGCAGGCATCCGCAGAGGACAACACAACTTGGGGCGAATTAAAAGCAGGGGGTGTGAGAGGAGTGAGCAGGCGGGCCCAGGTTGCCGGGGCAGCTGTCCCAAAGAGCAGGCCAGCTGGGTCATGTTGCATCAGTAGCTCCTACCTTCCGCCTCTTCCCAGCTGAACTTCCTGGAGCGGCCCGCTGTCTCCAGGCACAGCCTGCGGGCGTGATTCGGGACACCCGGGTGCTAGTCCCAGCTGACTGCGGTGTGACTCCGGACAACTTACTGGACCTCAGTTTTCACATTCTGTAATGGGAGCAATACCTAACTGGCACCTAATGTCCATGTACACTACTTGATCAACCAGGAAGCCTCATGCTTCTGTGCAGGGATCTCATTCTCTGCACAGATACAGTGTGATCTCTTTGGCTTCAGCCTCCCAGTCTTTAGGGCTCCTGTAAACCCACTTGCTATGGCGTCACTGAACCCTTGCTGGAAACTGAGGCGTTGTGCTCTGCACGTGTATCAGTAAGTTATCGCTGCATAACCATCCACCCCCAAACTCACAGGCTCAAAACAACAAGCATCCATTTAGCTCTTGAATCTGTAGGTCAGCGCTCTAGGCTGGGCTTGGCTGAGCGGTCTCTCGGGTCTCAGCTGGACTCTCTTGTGCCTGGCAGACGGCCGATCTCCTGGACGCTGGGGGTACGAGCATCCCTTGTTGTCCAGCAAGCTCTTCTGGCCTGTTCTCATAGTAGAAACAGGTCAGGAGGGAGAGTGGAAGAACACAACGTTTCCTGAGTCCTGGGCTTGGCTCTGGGAGACTTTCGCTTCTGCCACATTCCTTAGGCCAAAATAAATCACAAGGCCAGCTTGAATTTGGGGGCAGGGTGGGGGTGGTCAGATTCTTTTCTTGAAGGGAAGAGGTGGAAAGTCACATTGCAAAGGTCGTGCATACTACCAGCAGGAGGGGTAGAGAATTGGGGCCATTTCTGTACTCATTCCACCAAAGCATCTTCCACGTATGATCTCATTGAATACCCTGAACCACCCTAGGAAAAAGCCACATGTATTATCCTCATTTCACAGATGAGAAAACTGCCATACAAAGAGACTGTGTAATTGGTCGCAGGTCCCACGCTTGCAAGGGCCAGAGTTCAGGCCATCTTACTGCAGCAGTGTGCTCTGCAGCCTTCCTGTTCCAGCTGGCAGACTTGGAGGTGGGCGAGACGGACACTCGGGGAGGGCTCAAGGGTGAGGGGGTGGAGCCAGCAAGAGGATGCCTGGGGACAAGGGGTGGGAGGCTGGTGGTCAGGGCAGTTCTTCTAGGGGGCTGCCATTGGATGGCAGGCCTGGAGGGGAACCACAATGAGGTCAGCCCCCACTGCCTCCTCCGGCTTTTCCGCTCTGCCCTGTGATGCCGCTGGACAGGTGGAAGGGGTGAGCAGCTCCCGTGCTGACTCAAGTCTGGGTCTATATGCAGATACAGCCAGGCGGGAATCAATTCATTGGTTAGCCCCTTGCCTCAAAACGGGGAGGTAAGTGGGCTGGTGAGAGGCCTGTGTACATTCATAAACCAACTGATTGAAAAGCAATATTTCAGATAAATACAAGCCAGCGATCTATCAGTGGTTGTAATAAAACCCAGGCTTCAGGCTGTGATTTTATTTTGAAATAATAAGAATTGCTTGATTCTTTTTACTTGAGTTACCATGGTAATTCCGGCGTGGAGCAGTGTTATATTGATTTAGAAAGTGGACAGTAATATTTCTTTTGTGTTATTCTGTTTCTAGGCCTTGATTTCTAATTTCCACTTGGAGATTACTTTTATAAATTTCTTAAGTCCTTCCACTTTTTTTCCTCTCACAGTATAATTTTCCTCTCATACGCCACTATGTTCTGAGCTTATTGGTTTGCTCTTATTTTAAATTAAACTTGCTGGTTTCAAATATTGAAATGACATCTTTGTCTGTGTCTGTACTTTGGTTTAGCAAAATATTACAGTCTGACGCTTTCTGCTTAATAATTTAAGGGAGGCATTCTGTCGGCCCTCACTGGGTGCCGATAACTTATGACTCAACCAACACAGGCCTTAAACTCCTGACATTTTAATATTGTGTGGCGGGAGCGGCTGCCCCTCTGCTCAGAGTCTCAGTGGAGAAAAACCCATGTGGGAGGGAGACCTGTTCTTCCCACGTGAGAGGAAGCAGCTCTGGCACGGGGTTCCTGCAGCCCATGGCCTGCACCTGCTTTGTCCTGTCTCTCTCCTCCCTGAATCTTTAAAAACTCTCAATGCCTGATCCCTGGTGTCTGGGAAGGATTGTGTGGGGGCTGCCTATGAGTGCCATCGGATGCTGGATCTCTGTTTCTCAGCTTCGCCATTTGTTAAAGCAAGTGGAACTAGCGTGGGCTTTGAGTCAGACTGTGTTCACATCCCACCTCTGCCACTTACTGATTCTGAGTAGTAAGTTGTGATAGTAGTTATGACCCATCAAATGGGTGTGGTCGCTAACCCCCTTTTAGGTCTGTCAAGCCTTCAGTAGGCCAGGCTCTTGCCAGTCTTGTAGACAGTTGGTATAGTTGCCTAAACTTCATCAGGTCTTAGTGAGGAGCGGGGGAGAAAGTGGACGTGGTTATACCTTGAAACACTTACTCTGCTCCAGACACATGTGGGGTTTGGAGCCCTGGCAGGATCGCTCTTTGGAAAGGAGCCTTGGCTTCAGGAGATGGGTCGGCTCCGCCCACTTTCTTGCCCGCCCAGCCTGAAGCAGGGGCATCTGTCCTCTGGGCTCCTCACAGTACCCCACAGCAAGGACTGGACTCCTGAGGGAAACTCACAACAATATGGCTTATAGGGCTGAGATGGGTCTGCAGGATGCCCCCTTTGTGGCCTGAGGAGAGGCCCCTGTCCTCTGTGGTATGCCAACGCTTTGCTGACATGAAGACATATGCCAATGCATATGTCTTCGCTACCTATGGCTGCGTAACAAATTATTTCACAGTTTAGCATCTTTAAACAGCACTCACTTGTTAATCTCATTTCCGTGGGTCAGGAGTCCAGGTCCAGATTAAGCTGGGTCCTCTAGCGCAGTCATTTTTTGCAGACCGTAATTAAGGTGTTGGCTGGGGCTGTGGTCTCATGTCAAGATTCATCTGGGGATTGAGCTTCCCAGTTCACTCATTTCATTGTTGGCAGGATTCAGTTCCTCCTGGGCTTTTGGGCTGAGGGCTTCCATTCCTCACTGACTGTGGATCAGGGTCAGCCCTCATTTCTGTACCACATGGGCCCCTCCAACATGGCAGCTTGTTTCTTTAAAGCCATTGAGAGAGTGTCTGCTAGCATGCAGGAAATCACAGTCTTTTATAAGATGTGGCACATCTGATCACAGATGTGACATTCCATCACTTCGGCTGTATTTTCTTCCTTGGGAGCAAGTCACAAAGCCCAGTTAGAACTCAAGGAAATGCGGGGATTACACAAGTTCATGAACACCAGAAAATGGGATCGTTGGACCCCATCTGAGATATCAACCTACCGTGAGAGGTCAGTAAACTCTGGCCCCAGGTGGGCAACAGTGTAGCTGCCCCCAGAGAGGATGAAACATCAGCTCCATCCCCAGGAGGCCCATTGCCTCTGCCTCACACCACGGAGGGCCACAGATATCTCAAGGCCTTTCATTTAATCTTCGCAGCCCCCTTGGGAGGCTGGGAGATCGAACACGAGCCCCATTTTGCAGAGGAGTAGGTTGTACTCAGAGAGGGAAAGACACTTGCCTAGGATAGCCCAGCAATTTGGTCTGTGGCCGAGTTCAGATGAGAACCAGGCCTTCCGTGGGCCTGGGGAGGTAGTGGTAAAGGCACTCTCCTGGCCTACCTCCAGAGGCACTAGCACTGACTGTAAGCACACGCAGGGACCAGGGCCACATATGGGAACTGTTAGATTCCTCGTGTCACAGATGATAGGTTTGTGGAGGACACTGGGGGTGTGCCACGCAGCTCTCTGTTACCCAGAGGCATCTCTTCTCACTCACTGGACCCTGGGAGGAGGGGAGGGTTGTTCCTCCCTGAACCAGCCTTCCTGCAGCCATTAGACTGAGGCCTCAACCCCTCTCCCCGGCTGTTTCCCGGCCAGGGGGAGCTGGCATCTTCGAAGCGGCCTGGGCAGAGACCACTTGAGCAGTTCTTCACATGCGAGCAGGACTGAAGGAGGCTTTTCTGTGGGCTGGAGCCCAGGGCTAGGAGCCAGAACTCCTGCATCCACAGCCTGGCTCCCCCCACCCCCGACTCTCAGTCTGTCCCTGGGCAGGTGCCCTCTGCTCTCTGGGTCTGTGCTTCGCCATTTACATTTCAAGGGTTGCTGGCTGCTTGCTGCCCAGTGGTACTGTGTCTGGAGATAGGTCCATGGGGAAGGTGTGTATTGAGGCCAAGGCCAGGAGAAAAACCTCCCTGTCCAGGTTTCGTGTCTTTCTTTGTTGTCCTGGGGTCAGAGAAGCAGAGAGCCCAGGTGGGAACATCTGCAGCCTCTGGCCCTCCACACATGGTCTTGCCACATTTGAATCCAGGTGGGCTGTCTCATTTCCAGCTGTTCCCAGGCAGAGCCTCAGCTAAGAGGTAGAGGGGCCCCCTGAAGCAGGCCCAGAGCCTAGAAGCCAGTGAACCAGAAGTCACAGCCTCAGGCCTGAAAAGACCCTGGGTAGTTACCCCCCTCCCTCTACTTTTATGTTAGGGAAACTAAGGCGCCAGGAAGCCTCTGTGTCCTCTCTCAGCCGAATGTCTCGGAGATACTGAGTAGAAGAGTCTTAAGCCCAGCAGAGTCTGCTTCTGGCCCATGACAGGAAGCCAGGGCTGTACCCCATCTTTTCGCCTGTCAGTAAGAGGCTGTCTCTTGAAGGCAGCTGCTCTCACTCCAGCCAGAAGCTCTTTCCCATCTGTGAGGTGTCTTGGCAGGGGCAAGGGCTCTGGAAGAACCGAGGGCAGGGGTAGCTTTCTCTCAGGTACCAGGTTCCGACCTCGTACTCAGCCTGGGTGCAGAGTGTGACCTGCCTTTCTGCCCCATGGATGTTTTCACACAGTTCTTTGATCCTCAGAAGGCTTTATCAGATCAGTGCTAAAATATGCCTGTGTGTGAGAATAACATCTCATTCATATTATCGAAAACATAAAAGTAAAAAATATGATCCAGTAAAAAAAAATCAAAATTGGTTGAAATAATTAACACAAAGCAAACCTGGCAACAGTTAACACTGCACCTGGCAAAATATGTTATTGACTAAAAATTGATGGAGGAATCAACTCTTCCTGAGAAATTTTAGATCTGCCAAAGTTGGCTCAGGAAATATTTTGGTAGAAAAAATATTTTTTTCTACCAAAAAAATGTGTCAAAAGCTGTAGTTCATAAGATTTAATATGAGCCAAAACTGATCATGAACCGAATAGTCACTTTAAATTTAAAAATAATCGATCCCGATGAAAATAATTTTAATAAGGAATTTTTTTTTAAAATTGTTTTAAGGGGCAGAGGGGAGGAACTTCAGTAAAATAAGAATGGGGAAAGGGCAAAAAAAATCTTAAACATTAGTGAATAGAAAATTGATCAAGGAATCAAATTGACTTAATGAAGCTCATTAAGAATTACTTTCTTGATGAAAAATCATCAGTGTTAGTATAATTCTTACTAATATATATGGCTTAGGGGCCAGTTCCTAGTAGTAGATGCTTAGCAATTATTTATTAAGTCAATAGTAAGTGAGAATGAATGAACAGGCAAAGGAGGTTGGGAGGGGAGCGGAGAGGATCACAAGCACAAAGCAATCTTTTTCCCAGAGAGAGGACAGACTTACACTTTTCTCTTTTTTTCTTTTTTTAAGATTTTATTTATTTGAGAGAGAGAATGCACAAGCAGGGGGGACAGCAGAGGGAGGGGGAGAAGCAGACTCCCCACTGAGCAGGGAGCCTGACATGGGGCTCAGTCCTGGGACCCCAAATCATGACCTGAGCTCAAGGCAGACGTTTAACTGACTGAACCACCCAGGCGCCCCAGACTTACAGTTTGTTAAGACTTGTACTACTCAGGCATGTTTTCCAGCACCAACCAGCAGTTCTCCAATTCTCAGGGGACACAGACTGGGTGTCCTACAATTTAACTCAATTCTGACACTATCTAGTATTAGCCCCTGCAGGTTGAAGGCTCAGTCCCACTTCGAGACTGCTCCCACTTCGGAGGCCAATCACAAATCCCAGTTGTCATCTCTACTTACGATCAGGGTTCCCATGATCCCCTCCTCAGGTTAGAGAATTTTCTAGGAAGGCTCACAGAACTCGGAATCATTTTCTTACGTTGACCCATTCACTGTATAGAATACAGATGAAGAGGTACATAGGGTGAGGTTCAAAGCCCAGGAGCTTCTGTCTCTGGGGAACTGGGTTCCACCACCTTCCTGGCACCTGGATGCAGTCACCAATCCAGAGCTCATTAAGTCTTGTTCAAGAGTTTCTATAAAGCTTAACCTCCAGTGCCCTCCCTGTCTTTCCTGGAGGTCTGTCAGTGCATAGGGCTGGAAGTTCCAGCCTTCCTATTGCTTGGTCTTTTTGGTGGCCAGGCCCAGCCTCATCCTGAGACTAACTGGGGGGCTCACCTTAAGTCACCTCGGGAGCATAAGTGCAGGTATGCTCAGAAGGGGCTCCTCACGAATCACAGAAGATAGCCTTAGCACTCAGGAAACGCCAAGGGTTTTAGGAGCTCTTTGCCAGGAACCAGAGATGAAGACCAAATACATTATACCACAGCTACTATGGGGAAAATAAATCAGAGGAGATAACATTAGGGGCAGCAAAAACAGCTCATGATGTGAGGGGAAAGTATTCTTTCTTTTGAACTTTCCAGGGTGTCCGTCCCCACCCCTCCAGCCTCAGACTTCTTCCTGCCCCTTTCTCCCTTCCTCACTCCATCCCTCCTTCCCTCCCTCCCTCCCTCCCTTCCTTCCATTTCCTGGTGAGTCTGCAGTCTGAGCATGTGAGGGGACTGGGTGGGGATGGAGGTCTGGGTGGTCAGAGGAGGCATCCGAAGTCCAAGAAAAGAAGGGTAGAGGGCATGGCCAGAGCTGTGGCCTTGGGAATGTGGTGGATCATCTGACATCTCTCAGGGATCAAGATCCCAGTACCAGGGCCTGAACTTCTGGAGTTGAACCCCAGGGAAGACAGACCCAAGGTCCTGTTTGCAAACTGGGCCTCACCTTCCTCTGTCCCAAGGACCCTTGCTTGCTCTTCCCAGCTTTGGCCTGAGGCTTCCCCTGACCGTCCCCTTCCTCTTCTGTTGCTGCCCCATGACCAGACCGAGATCCTAGCTTTCCAGGCTCCAAAGGAATGATCTGAAGCCCGTGGGCCTGAGGCAGGCAGGAGAACACCAGGGTAGGGGAGCAGCCAGTCCAGACCTGCCCAACCACCACCATGGGCCAGCTCCTAACCCCTCTGCTTCGTGTGATCAGTTCTTACAGAGTTTCTTGGTTGGCCCTCCCAGCTCTGGGCCAGTTTGCTTTCTCAGATAGGCTTCCATGAGAGCTCCTGATTTGGGGAAAGAGCTAAGTATTTCTGCCTTCTCTGTGTCTAATATAGTCCTCTCCCTAATTATATCTATAGCTAAGATGGGCCCTGAGAAGAACAGAATCTTTGTGTCTCAGGGCACCTCCGTGTGGTGCAAATGAGTTGAAGGTCTTGCCTTGGCAGTGAGCTGGCTCTCAGGGGCATCCGTGGGTGGCCCTGGCTGGTTGCCCAGGGCCTCAAAACCCTCCTAGCCTACTCTATCCTGTCTCGGCGCCACACCCTCTGCTCTCCAGGGCCCACACTCCCAGGAGCTCTGCCTTCTCTTATTGCAGGGAAGGCTTTTAATTCTCTCCCGCAAGAGGAAAGAAACCTCCAGAGCCTCTGCCCAGGCACAGGTTGAGAAATCTCTCAAATTCTCTAAGAGAAACAGCGGCTACAGGAGGGGATGACGACTTACGGCAGAGGTGGCCTTCTTTGGACTTGGGAGGGAGGTAATCAGCATGGGCTTTGGACCCCAGTCCTGCCCTGCCTTCTGATAGTGAGGTCTCAAGCAAGTCTTGCTTGTCCACCCACCACTGTGTGATCCTGGGCCACGCCGTGTGTCCTCCCCAAGCCTGTTTCCTCACATGGACATTAGGGCTCAGAGCAGCCTCCCTGTCCCTTGCACAGAGCTCAAATGGGAGAATATGTTTCCATGTGTTTCACCAACTGGACAGCACTGTGCCCACCTGAAGAGTAGTTAGAACGTGGTGGCTGCCTAAAGGGGTAGCTTCCACCCCTTACCCCTGAGGGGTCCCCTCAGCCCCAGGACCTGTAGGACTTCAGAGAAGTTTGGGGACAGTGGGGGATCGTTTCCCAAGGGGGTGGCTTCCTGAGACAGCAGCCCATGGTGAAGCCATGGAGGCTCATGGAACCAGCCTCATGCCTGGAACACGGACTTGTGTCCTCTCACCCCCTGGCATAGATGGCCTCCTCTAGTGACCAGAGCTGTCTTGTCCCCTCCCGGGGGCTGCTCTTTGTCCTGAGATGAGGCCTGAGGTGCCCAAACTTAGAACCTAACCTTGGTCATCTCTCTAGGCTCAGGGTGGCTTGGTATGCCTGTCACGGCGCAGGCCTGGCGCCTCCTGTTGGCCAGGACGCTTCGTCTTCTTGAGTCAGCCTCTCAGATGAGCCGCAAAGGAAGCGGTGCTGAGCCTGGGCACTGCGTATGCTCTCTCCAGCGGTATTTGGTTCACCCAGAGGTAGCGTTGCAGAGGTCCTCCGTGGCCTGGATCCATACATGCACACCTCTGTCCCAGGGAGGCTCCCAGGCCCTAGGAGAGGGCAACAATTCCGTAACAGAGCCTGGACTGGAGGCCTACAGGGTCTCCCTGTGATCTTATTCATTATGCACACAGGCTAACTTGTGGTACCCAATGTGAGACAAGCTCAAGACCTGAGAGAGGCACACCCCCCCCATACACGGGCACACACAATTTGGTGGGTAGGGCACAGGCCTCTGAAGATGCAGAAATTATGACAAAAGACAAAACCTGAATGCATTGGTGAAAGCAGACAGATCAGAGGAGAATGGTGGATCCCTGGGAAGCAGGGCTGGAAAAGTGGGTTCAGCCAAATTTCTGGATGGGGTGGCAAGGAAAGCAGGCATGGGGGTGCTCTGGGGAGCAGCCAACGGGAGATGGAGGGAGCAGGGCCTGACTTCTGTCATCCCCTCCTGTAGCCCCTGTGAGGGCAGACTTTACCTCCCAGGCCCCACTCCTGACCCTAGAGCTGGACTTCTTAGCAACTGTTCCTCCTGTTCTCAAAGCAGTATTTGCTTTGTTTTGCTTTATAACAGCTTCATTGAGATATAATTTGCATGTCGCAAAATCAACCTTTTTAAAATGTATAATTCAGTGGTTTTTAGTGCATTCACAGTCATGCAACCATCCCCACTACCTAATTTAAGAACATTTCCATCACCCTGAAAAGAAACTTCATACCCATTACCCACTCCCAGGCAACCATGGATCTATTTTCCGTCTCTATGGATTTGCCTGTTCTGAACTTTCCATGTAAGTGAAATCATACAACACATGGCATTTGTGGCTGACTTTTTTCCTAGGCTGACGTTTTCAAGGTTCACCCATGTCATAGTACGAATCAGTACTTTCCTTTTATGACCAAATAATATTCCACTATATGTATGTTTCACATTTTATTTATCCACTCATCAGTTGATGGACATTTGGATCATTTTTCCTTTTTAGTTATTGTGGGTAATGCTGATATGAACATTCATATACAAGATTTTGTGAGGGCCCACATTTTTACTTTTTCTTGGGTATATACTTAGGAGTGGAATTGCCGGGTCATGTGGGACCTCTGTGTTTAGGGCTATTTGGTTTTCATTTCAATACTCAGTGCCTGGGTGTATCAGAGAGAAATCCTTGGCTGTCTGAGCATCCTTTCCTGGCCCCACCTGGGCTGCTGAGGTTTGGCAGAACCGTAGGTAAGTCCTTTCTCCTGCTGGCTTCAGGTTTCTGATCTGTGAAATGGGGTTCTCATGGATCCCTGCTCACCTTCAGGGACCTTGTTAGTAATTATTACTCACACAGCACGTCAAGGATTGCAAAGCACTCTGCTAGTGTTGGCTGCTTTGGTTCCTTAGCCTGTGAGTTGGGTGTCATGTTCCCGCTTTGCAGATGGGGAAGGGGAAGCTCAGAGAGGCTAACGGACCTGACTGAGGTGACGCTGGGGGTCAGTGGCAGAGCCTGATCTTGACCCTGGCCTCATTAGAGTCCAACTCCCTTGCCTGAACTCCTGCCTCACATGTGTCTCTGGGTGAGGCCTGCCTGAGCCACCACCATGTTTTATGCCCCATCTTGAGGGCCGGGAAATGAGGGCCTGGATGTGGCCCAATAAGGGTTCCGAGATAGAACCGTGCTGTAGGAATAAGGACTCGGCAAAAGTCCACTTGGTAGCTGGGTGTCTTTGGGTAAGTCGCTCCACCTCTGTGAGCCTCAGTTTCCCCATCCATAAAGCTGAAACCGTAATCACGACTCCTCGCACTGGGGAATGTGCTGAGATGCTGTATATGAAGGGACAAGCACGCCGCCAGGGAGACAGAAGGTGTTACCTGCACACTTAGCCCAGGTGGAGAGCGTGGAGAGGGCACAGAGAATTGCCGGGCTGTGGAGAAGTGGCTGGGTGGGTCGGGACCAGTGCTAAGGGAGGAGGCATCATCTGGGCTGGCCAGGAAGGTGAGAGGTGGGCGGTCTCCCAGGCAAGCCTGGCCTTCCCCAGCCTGGGGCTGCCAGAAACCGGGAGGGGTTTCCAGGGGACTTGTGAAAGAGCCCCAGCCTAGAGGAGAGCGTGTAGACAGGCCTGCTTGTGCCCCCATTCCTCTCCCCCAGCCGGGCCCATAGACGCCTGAGAGGGGGGCCTGCATGACTGCCTTTCTTACCCCGAGTGGTAATAAAACACTTTAAATTTATTGTGACATTTGGATTTAATTAAAAAGTACACACTTAGGGAAGTAGAACATAATGGGGAGAGAGGCAGGGTGGCTTTTCCCCTCCTTTCTTCCCCAAACTAATTAGCGTTGTATTTTAAATTGTTTATGTGCCGCTAATCATCGTAATAAATCATTTATACTGAAAAAGACACACTCGGCTGTGCCCGCCCCGCGGGTTCCGCTCGCCGGGCTCTATCGCGAACAAATTGATCTGGAAGTGAATTTATTAACCACTGGGGAAGAAATCATTAGTGCTTTCTCTAAACATTCCCCAGGTACGCTTTATTGCTGCAGTTTATGCTGTAACTAAAAGGAGCATTACCCAGGCCCATGTTGTAATCTCCTTGCCGAGCTGGCAGCCCCACTCCCGAGCTAGGGGGCGGGAGGGGTGGCAAGCCCTGGCTGCATCTCCCTTATGTGGTCTGGCAACCCCAGCCCTTTCCCTTGCTTCTCTTTCCAAAAGGGGCTCCCCGGGAGGTCTCTGTGGGCCGAAGGCTTCAGCCACCCCTTCTGACGCCTCTCAGCTGAAGAGGAGTTCACAGTCACTCGTGTTTACGTCTTGGGAGCATGGCTGAAAGGAGGAGTGGCCTGAGATTCAGAGAACCGGGGAGCAGGGGCTGTGAGGTCACTGGGGCCAGAGAGGCTTGTCGTGGACCTGCTTCTCCATGCAGAGATAGAGAAGGCAGCAGTGGTGGGCCGATCATACCCTTGGAGGAACAAATGGGGCTGATCAGGGACCCAGGCAGGAGCATCCGCTGCCGGCCCAAGCCCCCAGGGCCTTCCTACGACAGGCCCGGACCCTTTTCCGGGGTTTGGCTGAGCAGTCTGTTCTGCTCAGCTGCCTGGTGAGGCCTGCTGCCCTGTGTGTCCCTGTCCATCTCCCCGTGTGGGCCCAGAGCGGTACTCAGTGCTCCACACATGGTTTGTCTGTTGACAGCACGATTGTCAGCTCCTCGGCGGCAGACACCATGCCTTGGGTGATGTGGCCCGGCAGCCAGCTTGCCCTACGGACCAGCACGCAGAATGTTTTCTTTCCCTTCACTCTGGGGGCTGCCAAGCACTCTGACTTCACAGGCCTGCTCTCCAAAACCTCACACTCACAGCAAGCTTTCTCCCACCCGGTTTCTAGAAGGGGCATCCACTTCTGAACCAAGATCTCTCTAGGGCCCTGTGGCTGGTCTAATATACAAACCCTGCCCGTCCGACTCCCAAGGTCTTCTAAATGGCTTCCTCCACCGGTGCCCCGTGAGCCTCCTCAGCCAGGCCAGGAGGTGGACAGGGATCTGGCCCACACGGGCCTTGCCTTTGGTGGCTCTCATCCAGTTCTACAAAGGAGGGTGGGGCAGCCCCCAGGGTCTCAACATGAAGCCTCAAGAGGGCACCCCACAGGCAGTGCTGGGTCAGCAAGAGCCAAAGGGGCTCCTGTCCTTGTGGCCCCTGGGGGCAGGCACTGGAGTCTCCCTCCTTGCCCCCTTGTCCTCCCTTCCCTCAGCCAGCCTGTGGCTAGCAGATAAGTTCTGGATGCTTCCAGAAGGAAGCAGAACCCGGCATCTGGCTAGGCTGAGCCTGCCTGGAGGGTCCCCTCCTTGGGTCTGGAGAACACATTTAAAAGTTTGAATTCAAAATTGATTTTGAAGGGCCCTAATCTCTGATCCCCTGGCGCTCACGGTGTGTCTGCAGCTCCTGCCAGACTCTCGTTTTCTGGTTCAGCGCGTTGGTGCTCACGTCCCTGATGCTGTGAAATTGAGACTCGTCTGAGAGTCCATGCCCTCCTCCTCCTCTGCGGAGATTGCAGGCCCCTTGGGAGCCCTGTTTCATTAGATGGGTGACGTGGGCTTTGCGGGTTCCCAGGGAGCAGCTGAGTTGCTGTCTGGGGAACACAGCTTCCAGACACTTCCCTGCTGATTTCTTACAGCTGTGTGGCTCCAAGCAGCATCCTGTCGAGGGACCTGGTGGCTTGCTTCAGCAGCCCAGGACAGGAAAGGGTTTGGTGGAGGCTACAGATGGGAAGGGCTTGTGCCTGGGGTTCTTCTGTAGTAACCTTCAGGGGCTTTTTCTTCCCACTGGCCTCCAGAGGCTCAGACTTGGCTGGGAGGAGGGAGGGGTCACATCCCTAAGCCCAGAGGACCCTCAGGTGGGGAGTAGGGGAGGCTCAGTCTGTGCCGTGGAAGAGGGGTGTCCAGGTCACAAGCACAAAGGGGAAGCCCGAGCTGCTGAGGTTACACAGATGACTGAACTTTGGGGCTCTCCCTCTACCTGCTGAGGGTTGAAATGGTGTATTTATGTGCAAGGGGACATTCAGAAGGGGACTTCATTCCTCATGGGTCTGCAGGGGTTGAAGAAGAGGATTGCTACCCCTTGATCTAAGGGGTAGAGAGCTTATATTTGCAAAAGAGCTGTCATTTCTCAGTTGGAGCCCTGGGCTGGACTTCTCATAATTCCAGATTGAGGATGGTAGGACCTAGACACTGCCATGGTTTGACCTGCTTTGGTAGAGACACAAAGATGTAGATGCCTAGCGATGTGTGGCATGGGCCAGCAACAAGCCAGACTGAGGTTCCCATCTCCAGGAAGCCTGCTGTCTGCATCAGCCCCCTCTGGCCAGCAGATTCTTACCAATAATATTCAGATAGATTCCGCTCAGTTTCTTTATTCATTAACTGAACTGATAGTTAAGAAGTGATTTCTATAGGGCTAAGTGCTGGAGACACAGTGGTGGATAAGACAGGACTCCCAAAATAGGCCCTCAGGGCGCTTTCATTCTTACGAGAGAGACCAAGCATTGTCTTAAGTACAATCACACACACACACAAAACCAAAAAACCTAAAACAATTATAAATTATGCTTACAAACTCAGAAGGAAATGACCAGGGAGTCATTTCAGTAAAGAAATAAGGTGATCAAGGAAAGCCTCTCTGAGGAGGTGACATTTAAGCTGAAGCCCAAGGATGAGAAGGAGCCAGCGACACGAAGAGGCAGAGAAGGGTGTTCTGGGAACGGAGGTGGGGTGGTGAGGAAACAGCATGTGCAAAGGCCCTGAGGCAGGAGGGAGATCTGGAATGTGGCTGGTGCACACTATGGGAGGTGGAGGCAGGGGCCAGACTGCATGAGGATATCATAAGCTTGTTGAAGAGGGTGGATGTTATTCTCAGCCCACTGGAAGTTATGGAAGGGTTTCAAGCTGAGCAGTGACCTGACCTACTTTGTTCTGAAAGATTTCCGTAGCTGCTGTGTGGAGAATGGATTGTAGACAGTAGACATGAGAGGCTGGTAGGGAGCTATGCTGATAGCGTGGCGAAAGATGATGGTGGCTCCGGAAATGGAAAGGGGAGGCCGTCTGGGAAGTGGGAGTCAGCAGTAGGGAGTGAGGATGACGGAAGGCCTGAGGTGACTCTGAGTCTCTGGCCTGAGCATCTGGGTGGGTGATGGTGTTAGCGTGATGAGAGGAAGCCTGGGGTATGGGTAGAGGGGCCCGGTTTCAGGGAGGAGAGATCGAGTCCTGCTTTGGACCTGTTGCTTTTGAGGTATGGCTAGGACCTTACAGAAACAGAGAGCTGGGAGAGCAGGCCTGCACTCATCCTGCAGACAACTGGGCAGTTAACTGAAGTGTCATTCCCCGTGACAGTCTCCAAAGAGCACTTGCAGCTTCCGACGTCTCTGAGCCCCCCCCCCCCCCCCCCCCCTCGAAGATCGGCGGAGAACCGTGTGTCTCTGGCGAGCTGCTTCCATTTGCACCTGCTCCAGGGCATCATTCGGGCCCCTGCGTGGTCTAGACTGGGTCCCCGAAAGCCCTCACCAGCCACCAGGCTGTGCTGGGTTTGGGTTCCCCCAATAGTGAGGGCCTGTGAGATGTGCGTGGAGACAGCTCAGCCCCTTCACCTCCAGACACTCCAAGGTCACGGCAGGGCCAGGCTTTAGGACACACCGTGCCTAAGGAGGTTCGATCCCCTAAAACCTGCTGCAGAAATACACCCTCATAGGAAATGGCTCCTCTGGAGGGCACTGGGGCCCAGAGGCCTGTCCTGCCCTGATGTACCCTGCAAGCGGTGTTTAGAACTTTCTTCTTTTGGCAGCGACCAGATTGAGTCCAAGCAGAACTTTGCTTTCCCCAGTGCTTAGGAAAATCATGATGCCATACCACCAGAGCAAGGAGCTGGAGCACGAAGGGGCTGGGGTCAGCAGTCTGGGTCCCAGGCCCCCTCACTTAGCCACTCCTAGGCTTGCCATGGGGCAGGTTGTATGATTTCTCTGACCTCCTGGTCATCACAAAGATGAGTGTTAATGAATGTAAAGCACTCGGCACAGAGTAGGCAGTAAAGGCTATCATCCCGCTGTTGAATGTGACTGTAGCAGCTGCAGGTATACGGGGACAGCACTGCATGGTGCTCCCACCAGCCCTACTGTGATGGGCTATGGACACAGGAAGGGACTTAACACTTTAGAGAAGGCAATTATTGCTGGACCTCCTTTCAGTTTCTTACCCTGAGTTGGGCCCCGTTCTAGGTGCCCCCCACTTCCCTCATTCACACACCAGCCCCTGGCTGTTGATTGAGCCCCCCCGCCCCGCAACTGGATTCTGGGTCTGAAGCCCCCCGGTCCTCCCCTCACAGCTCAGCCCACTGCCCTGAGGACATGTGAGGACATGTGGCATCTCAGGGCTTCTTTGTCCCTCTCAAGGCTGCAATGCAGGCATCTTACATCTGCCGCTACACAGCCCTTCTGGTCCCTGTCCCCCTTCTGGCCCCACCTCTAAGCCCTTCCAAGGTCCCACAGCAGCTATAGCTTATAGCTCCTTTGGAACCACCAATGGAGCAGAAGGGGCCTGTGGCTCACCTGAGCATAGGGACTGTGCCCTGCCATCATTTCTCCTGTTCTTAACCCAGGTCCTGCTCTAGGAGTGCTGCTGGCCCCCACCCCGGGATCATCCTGGCATCTAGGCCACAGAGGGGGACCCAGACGCTGCCCCAGTAAACGTTCCCAACCAGTCTGTGCAGAGAAGCCATGGGTCGTGGGCTGGGTGAGAATCTGAAGTCCAGAGTTGGCCAGGAGAGGGTTCAGTCCCTGCCCTGCAGCATCCTAGCTGTGTTACCTTGGGTAAGGACTTGAACCTCCCTAGGCCTCTGCTTCCTCATCTGTTGAATGGGGGTCATCATTAGGACGTCAGAGTGAATCCGAGGATTCCCTGAGATCTCAGGGGTAGTGAGTACAGAGTAAATGGTGGGTTTTATGGAGAAGCCTCCAAAGTCTTGGTTGAGGCGTGTCCATCTCAGTTCTTTATTTTTTCTTGGAGGTGGAATGTATATGCAGTAAGAGGTGCAAGTCTCAAATGTTCAGTCCAACGAGCTTCTGCATTTACATGCACCCCTTTAAACACCACCCAGATCAAGACCAGGACATTTCCAGTTCTTCAGCAGGCTTCCTCAAACCTCCTGCCCTGTGATAACATACACCATTATTCTGACATTTCTCACCACAGACCGGTTTTGCCTGTTTGGGTAATGCATAGAGATAGAATTATACCGTACGTAGCTTTTGTGTCTGGCTGGCTTCTTTCATTCAGCATTATGCTGTCCGATTCTCCATGTTGTTGTGTACCCGTGGTCCTTCTTCTTCATGGCTGTGTGGTATTCCACTCTGTGAGCACACCACAGTGTGTTATCCATTTTGCTGTCGTTGATGGGCATTTGTGGTGTTTGAAGGTTAGGGCTGTTGTGAAGAAAACTGCTCTGGACGTCCTTGTACATCCCCTCTCGTGGGCATATGCTGTCATTTCTGGTGGGGGAATACCTAGGAAGAGAATTATTGGATTGTAAGACATAGATCATTTTTCTTAGCTGAGTTTTTAGAAAGATTTATTTATTTGCCAGAGAGAGAGGATGAGAGAACATACAAGCAGCGGGGAGCAGCAGGCAGAGAGAGAAACAGATTCTCCACTGAGCAGGGAGCCTGATGGGGGAC
The DNA here is from genome assembly GCF_010015895.1 of Lontra canadensis. Taxonomy (NCBI): domain Eukaryota; kingdom Metazoa; phylum Chordata; class Mammalia; order Carnivora; family Mustelidae; genus Lontra; species Lontra canadensis. The sequence goes on along the minus strand of NW_022631001.1, from coordinate 31,643,762 downwards.
TTGATCCCAGGACCCTGGGATCATGACCTGACCCGAAGGCAGACACTTAATCGACTGAGCCACTCAGATGTCCCTTAGCTGATTTTTTTAGGCCACTATATCCGTGTGCTTCATGTCCATACATTGTATTTTTTGTCCATTAATTTAACCCTCAGAATAATTCTTTAAAGTGGGCTGTCCTCATTTAGCAGGTAGGGAAAGTGAGGCAGAGCTGAGAAGCGATGGAGCCAGAATTCAAGTCAAACCCGTCTCTCTGCAGGGCCCCCAGTCTTTGTGTCCACACCACCTGCCTCTTACATCAGCCCCTTTGAGGGGCAGTGCCAGGGCAAAAAGGACCAGTCCTCCAGTGAGTTGGCCACCGCTCCACCATCCCTCCCCTGGCCCAATGGGGAGTTGGAAGCCACGGGAACCTGACTTCTCTCCCTCTTCTCACGCAATGAGCACGCCATCTGCAAAGGGGTGCATGGAGGTGTGGTAATGAACGTGCTCTAGGTGGCTGTAGCCACGCGTTTCAACAGTTGTTCTCGTTGGCTTTTGATTCCAAATGAGTAGGAAATGCTATTAGTTCAGGCCTCGCCTGCCGCATGGCAAGGCCTTGGGATAGGAGTGCAGTGAGACGAGAAATTGTGGAGATAAAACTGGTGTGAAATGGAGGCCTTCTCACAAGGCTGGATGTGTCCGTGCGAAATGAAGTTACTTCTGAGAAAACGAGATTTAAAGAGATTCTGCGGAATTAGATTACACTTTCAAATTTCCTTATTAAACAGGACTGATGCTGTGGAGGGGTCACTGGCTGGCTCTGTTTGGGACCCTCCTCTGCCCTTCCAGGCCCAGGTGTGGGCCCACGTGGGCACAAGCACCTTGCAGCTTGGCTATGACCCAGATCCCCAAAGACCGCAGACCCCACCCCACCTGCAGCAGCTGGAGCGGGTGCAAAGCATGGGACTGCCTTTCTGGAGAATCCCCAGCAGTGCCCTGGGTCATGTGTGGGTAAAACCCAGGGGCTCCCACTCTTCCGTTTCCTTGGGAAGGTGGTGTTGAGAACCGGGCACCAGGCCTCTTCCTCGTGGGTTTTGCTCAAATCAGAGCTCAATTTCGAGCGACCATCTACTTTTTGGAAATGTTGTAGGGTTTTTTTGTTTGTTTTTACGATTTTATTCATTTGACAGAGATCACAAGTCGGCAGAGAGGCAGGCAGAGAGAGAGGGGGAAGCAGGCTCCCCGCCGAGCAGAGAGCCCGATGTGGGGCTCGATCCCAGGACCCTGAGATCATGACCTAAGCCAAAGGCAGAGGCTTAACCCACCGAGCCAGCCAGGTGCCCGGAAATGTTGTGTTTTAAAAGGCAGTAAAGGTGCTGTGACCACTTGTGTGTAGGTGTGTGTAATACCTGAGCACGCCCGTCACGCGTGTGCATGGATGCAGGGGTGTGTGTGAGCAGCTGCTAGACGCCAGCGTTGTGCCAGGCTGTGGGATGAAACCACCGCGGGGAAAATCGGCGCAGTCCCACCTCTCGTGGAGCTGGCGTATGTGCGTGTGTTTACGTGTCTGCACATGAGCACCCATGTGCTGCTGTGCATGTTTGCAGGCGTGTCCTGAGTCTCTGTCGCTCTTTGTTTTAATGCCTCCCGCCTGGGGTCCACAAGCACCTCAAGAGGTTCGTAGCACACAGTCCGAGAGCATAGCCAATGAAGTCGGGGCTTGGACCCGGGATTCAAATCCCAGCGCTGTCCCATTCTACCCATGTGTCCCCTGACAGGTCAGAACCGTTCTTGGGCCTCAGTTTTCTCATTGGTAAAATGGGAATAAGAAGCCCCAGGGGAGCCCAGCTTCTGCCCCAGGTGGCCAAGATGTGGTGTATGGAGACAGGTTTAGAAGTACCACTGAGACACATACAGAGATGACGAGAGCTGCCAAGGGAACACCCACCTGTGGCCCCTGGGGGGCCTTCCCTGAGCTGCCATAGTGATCCCTTCCCACCTGCTTGCCCATCAGCCAGGTGGCGCTGCTTCCTCCTACATGGGTCTACCGAGACCACGGGACTGTTCTTCAGGTGACGCTGGACTCGAGCCGGCGCCTATGTGACTTTAACCAGGGTCACACATTCAAATTCGTGTATTTGCCTCAAAGTTTGTGATCATCACTATTTTAGGGGACTGAGATGGAGCTGTGACTAAGGTCATCCCTTCCCCTGCGCCAGATAAAGTGACACTGATCAGGGCTAACCTTTGATTGCCAGTCCCGTCAGTCCTAAGCACTTCGCAGAGACTGGCTCCCTGATTCCTCACGGCATCTCTGTGAGATGCGGACTGTTTTCATACTCATTTGACAACAAAGAAAACTGAAGCACAGAGGAATTAAAGTCACACCGTCAAAGGCGTCACAAACCCAAACTGAAGGGTACTCCGTAACCAGCCTGGACTCTTCAAAAATGCTAGTGTCTTGAAACACAAAGAGAGGTTTGGGAATTCTTCCACATTTAAACAGACTAAACTTGACAAGTGAAAGCGATGCAGGATCCAGAATGTTAGTTTGCCATAAAGGGTATTATTGGGGGAATCGGTCAGATCTGAATGAAGTCCGCAAGTAATAGTGTTAGATCAAGGATAATTTCCTGGTTGTGTTAATTGTATTGTGGCTACGTGAGAGAATGTCCTTGCTTTTAGGAAAAACACATCAAAGTATTTAGGAGTGTGAGCCTTCCTGTCTGAACCCAACTCGCAAATGAGTCAGGGAAAAAAATCATAGGTAGCTGTATAGAGAAGGATAAAGCAAATATGGTAAAATGTTCCTATTTAGGGAATCTAGGCAAAAGGTGGACAGGAATTCTTTCTATTTTGCAACTTCTCTGAACGCTTGAAATTGTGTCAAGATAAAAAGTTGAAGGAAACAAGGGTCAGAACAGGGGGAGGGCATCCCGGGATGCATATTAAGAATACTCCCCAGTTTTCGTGTCAGTCCCCCCTGGAAGCCAGATTCTGCTGTGCCTCAGTATGCGTGACCTTGTTCTGTCCTCGCCACCATCTTTTTGGCTCCCCATTTCACAGAAGCAAGTCAGAAAGATGGGGGATTTGCGCCAGGCCCTCGAGCTCCTTGGGACAGTGCTCAGGCTGGAAAATAGGCTCTCTGACTTCAAGCTCTGTGCCCTGCACCTCACAGCCACTGCTGACTCTGACTTTGGGTGGCAGGTGGGATGCATAGGGCAAGGCATTTCTTCCTGGAGCCGTGGTGGAGGGAAGGTGCTGGGATAGAAGCAGACCAGGTCCATATGCAGGTTGGAGAGGGATATTATTCTAGGATTCTGCAGGGACCAGATCCCGCAGTGCCAAGCAGGACAAGCTAGCATGTGGGAGGGGGTCTCTGATGCCTGCTGGAGTTGCCAGCAGTGGCCGCAGTGGCGCAGGGCATAGCTGGGAGTGACCCAGGGCTGGGTGGGGTGGGCTTTGGCAGGTGGAGGACTGGCTTTGGAGGAGCTTGTGGGAAGTAGCAGGAGTGCTCCCCAGCTGGGCTAAGCCTGCTGTCCAAGCTGGAGGGAGGCATCAGGGGAACTGGGAGCTGGTGGGCTTGGCAGTTTGGAGAAGTTCACATACCCGATATCGGGGCGGGGGGGCAGCTTGGCCTGGGATAGCTGGGCAGGGATTACTGGGGACTTACTTGAGTCTGCCGTGGCAGACCCTGGGGGGTCCAAGTGAAGAGAAGGGCTTTTCTCCTGGCTGGAGAGGGGGTACAGGAAGAGCTGAATGACCTCTGGCAGTCCCTCCTGGTCACTGGGACTGTCTGGCTTTTCCCCAGATTAAAGAGCCAAGGGTAAAGTGTCTGGCAGCCGATGAGTCAGACCCGGAGGCTGCCTCCTTCTCCTATCAGCCTGCCTGGCATAGAGGCGGGCTGGGGTTTGGCCTGCCTCCCCTCGAATGGCATCCCCCCCACACCCTGAGATGTAGGGGTAACACATGGGCTATGTGAACTGGTTTATTTTATTTATTTTGCTGGGTCCCACGTGTGTCTGAGCATGTGCCCATGCATGCGGGCAGGCTCAAACATCATCCATTGTAAAATATCAGTGTTTTCATGGGTGAGTAGTAATTACTGGGTAATGCTTTAAAACCTTTCCTGAAGGAGCGCAAAGCTGTTTTTTTTCTAAAGTCAGGAGTACATTAAAAGGATTACCATGTAGATTTGATTTTTAGATAACACTAAAATGGATCCCAAATGGACTTCAGCAAAGGGATGCTATCTCCTTAATGGAAAGTGCATGGCCCGAGGCTCAGCTCCCAGAGCCAGGCAGGGGAGGGAGGGAGGGAAGAGGTGTCTGTAGGGCTGACTGGCGGGCTGGCTGGGGGTTGGGGAGGCAGGGTGGTGAGGGCAAGCCTTGACCCTCTGGGGAACATCTCACTCCATTTGGGGAACAGGAGAGATGCCCCCTTTAAACGCCTTTGCCTTTTCAGGAGTGTTTTCAGGTCTCCTGAACTAGCCCTATGAGAGAGCAAACACAGTGTGGGTGCTTGGTAAAGAAGGAAGGAGTGAGTCAGACTTCTCCCAGGACCTCAGCCTTTCTAGGCAGAGAAAGCCCAAGGTCCCCATATGTTCTGGGAGCTCCTTAGCCAGGCTGGAGTTCTGTGTGTCGGTGAATGTCAGACACTGTTTGGCAGAAGCCTTGTGGCTTCTTAAGAGTTCTCCAGGGCCCAGGAAATAGAGTTCCCAGGCCTTATGGAGCCCTGCCGTGGGCCAGAGCCAGCCCAAGCATGGGCAGGGCGCAGAGGACCTGGGCTGGCTTGTGGCTTTGCTCCTCACGGCCTTCCTGGGTCCTGTCAGTTCCAGGCCCAACTAGTGCTACAGATCACAGCTCCGTAGGCTCTGCAGCTAGGCGTGCTGGGGCCTCAGCTCTAAAGGCCAGCCTGTCCAGGAGCCATGCCAGACCTCTCTTGGGGAGGGGGGCTCGAGCTGCTGCCTGTCCCGGTTGTAAGGGGAAAACCAGGCTTGGTGGGGCTATCGTAGAGACCCAGCCTGAGATTTTGCAAGTTGGTGAGTGTGTACTTATAGCTGTGCTGGCTGGGTATTCCCTCCACAGGACCCAGGGACAGTCATTCCAAAGACCTCCTCACATCCAGCTCTCCATACCCCTCCCCCATTTTCCCTCACCCTGTAGGTCTGGCCTTGGAAAGAACCCTTCAGAGCTCCCTTAGCTCTCAGGGCTGCCTGCTCCCCAGCTGGCTCCCGCGGCCTCCTCAGAGCTCTGTGACCAGACTGGACCCTGGCAGAGGAGACACCGGCAGGCCTGAGGACATAGTCATCCTCAGCCTCATCACTCTCAGACAAATTAACCTTTAGAGCTGCATTAAGGAAATTAGGCAGCAGGCATACCAGCTAACAGGGCCTGCAGGGACTGGAGGAAGGAGGAAGGAGAGTCCACTGCCAGTCAGTGTGGCGTCCCCTCTGCCGTCACCTGTCCTGCTCCTGGGCCCTAGAAGGCCACCCAAGAGAGGTCTGAAGAGGCAGCAAAGCACAGCAGCAGGGAGGACCCCCAGAGCCTGCTGGGTGATGAGTGGCGTATACTAGACCTTACCTTCAGACCTGTGCCTCAGTTTCCCCACCATTCCTTGGAGCATTTGCCTGGAAGAGCTCAGAGGGCCCTTCTGGCCTGACATCTGCGGATTCTAAGGCTGAGGTCTCTTGGAGGCTGCTTCTTTTCTCAAGTCTGAGGAAGGGTCAGACACCAGGAAGAGGGAAGGGGAAGGAAACCGCTCCAACTCTGGGCCGAGGGCAGTGGGTGGAGGCAGGGATAGGAGGATAAGAGGGATACCAGGGAGAGGGAACTGAACCCAGGTACCCTAGAGAGTGCTGGGGTCCCTTGGAGAGGATGGGGCCAGAAGGAGGGCAGACTTCATGGGCTTGGTGGAGAGCCAGGGAGGCAGGAAAGGGTGGGCTCTTCCCTCCAGAGGGGACTCCTCTGTGCTCCTGAGCCTTGGTCAGGGAAGGCTCACCGCCACCCCCACCGTCTTCATGAGGGGTTCTCAGGCAGCTCGTACAGGTGCCCCACACCTGCCCCAGTCCTGGGTCTCGACTCTGAGACTCCCTGCATTTCAGTCTAATCAGTCTTCACCACAGTCATGCCTCAGGGCTCCGTGTTGGATGTCCAGACTCAGGATGACCTCTGTCCCCACCTCCTCCTTGCTGTTACTCCCTGCGGTCACTGCTTGTGCCCCCGTGGCCTGGGGCTAGGAGCCTGAGTCTCTGTGCACACGCACGCACGTGCCAACACGCTAGGTCTGTGTGCATGGGGTGTGCGTGAGTGCACATACTTAACTGCTGGGAGCTCAGCTTCTCCTTCCAGTAAACTCCATGCTGAAATTCCTAGCTTTTGTAGTTTTTCTTGTATGTTGAGAGGCATGCATGGGCCCTGGGGGTGGGGTGGGGGGAACCCCATGGTTCAGAGACTGTGTCCTGGTGGGCGGAGCAATGGTTCAGAGACTCAGAACCTCCCCAGCCTCAGGCCAGGGCAGGTAGGAAGTTTGAATCTAGCTGGAAGCATTGCTGAGGAGATCCCAGAGGAGGCCAGGCCCTGCTGTCTCCCTGCTCGGTTCGCCGGGACCCCCAGGGCTCCTGCTCCCCACTGGGAGTGTCGTGGGGTATCCCACACTCTTCCTGATACCACCACAGTTCCACAGGAGTGAACCAAGAGTCTGTAGGCTGATTGAGGGTGAAAGGGTCCCAGGTACAAGTCTTGAGGTAGCCAAAAGATCTGGGAGTCGCAGTGGACCCAAGTCCACTGTGGGATTCAGTTCTTAGGGCTGCCGGAAGAGCCAGGCAGATGGGCTTCAGGAGGAGAGTTCAGGCCTCCTGACAAGCAGACCGCGCAGGAGGCTGTGGCCAGATGGGGACAAACAGCTCCGGGGCTAGGCCTTGCAGCCACGTGTGTGCTGTGCAGCCAGGCTGATGTGGGGTTCCGCAGGCTGCCTGCAGCTTTTGGAGGGACCTCTGCAGGCAGGGGGAACAGCCTGTGCCATGTGGCTCAAAGGACAGGACCCCGGGGTCAGGGTCGGTGGGGGGTGCTTGCTGGGGAACAAGTAAGGACTCTGGGAGTCCCCACCCTGGAGGGGGCAACATGTAGAAGCAGTGGGCTCCCATTCCTCGAGGGGATGTGCCCGAGCCCTGGAGCCACAGAGTCAATACCATGTCGGTCCATCTGTTGTCCATCCATCCACAGGCGTGCCCATGCTCTCCGTCCAGCCCAAAGGCAAGCAGAAGGGCTGTGCGGGCTGCAACCGCAAGATCAAGGACCGCTACCTGCTGAAGGCACTGGACAAGTACTGGCATGAGGACTGCCTCAAGTGTGCCTGCTGCGACTGCCGCCTGGGCGAGGTGGGCTCCACCCTCTACACCAAGGCCAACCTCATTCTGTGCCGGCGTGACTACCTGAGGTGCGCCTCCCGCCGGCCCCAGCCCCCCACCCCACCCCCAGGCCCTGCGTGGCTCTGCCCCTGCCTCTAGACCCAGGCCCTGAGTGCTCATCCCTGACCATCCTGGCCCGGCCCTGCTCCCCCAGATGTCCACAGAGCCCCAAAGACAGAGCCACACTGTCACCTGCTTGGCTCAGCACCCAGCACAGGTCCTGAGCCAGCCTTTGTGACTGTGGGACACCTGAGATAAGTTTCCCAAGGGTACCAGCCTGGTTCTGCCTGTCTTTGTCAGGTGCTTCTGACCCACCCTGTCCCTGGAATCTGGGAGGAGACACCTCAGAGGCCTTCCAGGACCAGGTGGTCAAGCTCTGACTTCCCTGGGCCCCTCCTGCCTGGTGAAGTCTCCTTGCCTCCTCTTCCCTGTGCCCAGTGGGCCCTGGCATTAGACACCTGGGTGCCTGGGGCATCTGGCAGGTAGCCAGACCCTGGGAGAAGGACCACTGATGTTGGAGCTTAAAGACCTGGGTTTGAACTAGCTCTGAACCCTCTAGCTTCTGACCTTCTCCAAGCAGCAGTTTGTCCCTCCGTGAATAGTTAATTTGAAGACGAAAGCTTCCCCAGCTCGCATTCCTTGGAGCTCTAACCCGCCCTCCCCCCACAACCTAGATCCTATTCCCTGGGGCTGTCTCCCCCAATTAACCCTCCCTTAGGCCATTTATGACATCAGCAAGGCTGGAAGGAGGCCACAAAGTGGGGGCCTTGGCTGAGACCCAGCATCTACATTTGGCTGGGTGGCCAAGGCCGGGCCTTGCGAGGAAGGAAGGCCCATTGCATTAATTAATAGGTCAGGCAAGGGCTTCGTGGGGGGCCTCCCACTGCTCAGGTCTGGGCCATGGTAGTGGGCAGGGTTATCAGCAGATGCTGCCTTACTTTTGGGAAGAGCCTAGGGTTTACCTGCCTGCACCTCCTCTTTAAACTTCTGCCTTCAGCCAGAAGTTTTTTTTGTTTTTTTTTTTTAAAGATTTTATTTATTTATTTGTCAGAGTGAGCACAGGCAGACAGAGTGGCAGGCAGAGGCAGACGGAGAAGCAGGCTCCCGCTGAGCAAGGAGCCCGATGTGGGACTCGATCCCAGGACGCTGGGATCATGACCTGAGCCGAAGGCAGCGGCTTAACCAACTGAGCCACCCAGGCGTCCCTAGCCAGAAGTTTTTTAAGTATCGTAATAATCTAGGACCTGTGTGACTCAGTGCTCCTTGCTGGGCTGGAGGAAAGGGCTGAGGCCAGGAGGAGGGGCTAAGGAAGGATATTTCTGGGGACTCCCCCCTCCATGACCTCCAAGTTGGAAGATTTCGGACAGCCCCTGGGGGCTGGACCTCCCAGGTTGAGGAGAGTTGGCATACCAACACAGGGGTCCCCGGGACCTGGGCGGGAGGGGCCACAGTGTAGGATGGACTCCTCAGCAGATTCTGAGACCTGCCACCTACTGGAGCTGAAGGTATTGTTTCTGGGCTCTGGCAGAGGCCAAGGAATGACTTTGGGGCCAGGTAGGTCAGTGGGCTGGGGTGGGGGTGGGGCTTCCTGGGGCAGCTCCTCCCCAGAGAGGCCTCTCCGAAGGCTGCCCCCCTGCAGCCACTGGGGGCAGTGAGGCCCCCCCCTTAGCAGGCAGATGTTGCGGCCCAGTCTTTGTCTGCCTTAATCTGAGCCACCAGGCAGCTCAGGCTGATGAATAATGGAGCCAAGCTTGAGCAGCAGGCGCCTGGGCTTGGGCTGGACAAATCAGGGATTAGGGGGTCTCTCGCCTGCCTCTCAGCCCCCTTGCCTCACTTGGGACTTGCTCAGCCGGTGTGCAGAAAAGAAGCAAAGGGGAGCCTGGGTGGGGGCTTCAACCATTGGGATACCTGTCCGAGACTTGCCTACATGGGGAGAAAGTGAGCGCCCCATCCCAAAGCTCTGCAACCAGCAGCTAGGAGGAGGGAATGCCTGTGTGAAAGAGGCCTTGGGCCAGATGGCCTTGGAACTTTCTTTGGGCATTTGTCCTATTTTAGAAGCATCTTTGAGCAGGATCACCTAGTCCAGAACCCCCTTTTGAAAAAGGTTATGCTGAGATCCAGGAAGAGGAAAAAGGGATTTAGACAAGTCACCCAGTGAGTTGGTTGCTGAAAAAGACCACCCCACAGGGTTGTTGTTGAATTAAATGAGTTGATCTCAGTACAGCCCTCAGAACACGGCCCGGCACGTGGCAAACACACTCAGTAGAGGCATTCACTAAGTGGTCCAGGACTGAGAACTTAACCAAAGTTTCCACAACAAGCCTGCAAAGAATGCTCTTCAGTGTCCGTTTTATAGTCAAAATAAAGGAGGCTCAGAGAGACCCAGGACCTGCCTGAGGGCCAGCGGACTGCCCCTGAGTTCATGCTTGTGTGACTCGAGTCCTTGCTCATGGCCCAGCCCAGTGTTCTTCCACTGGCCCTAGGTCCCAGTAGCCCAGCCCCAGTGGGAGCCTGGGAGGGGGATCTTGTCAGTCCAGCCCAGAGAAGGACAGTGTCACCCAACCCCTGAGCCCCTACACTGCCCTCCATGGGTGGCTGAACTGATTTCTCTGAAGCCCAATCTCTTAGCAGAATCCAGAGACTGCCCTCTGTGTTCCTTCCGCCTTGCCTAGGCCCACCTGCCAAGCACCCAGGAGTAGGGACCTGCAGGGCCCCGGATAGAGGCTGCTCCTCTGTCCCCCAACCCTGACCAGCCCCTGAGCCCTCTGCACCCTACACCTGGCAGGCTTTTTGGCACCACGGGCAACTGCGCTGCCTGCAGCAAGCTGATCCCAGCCTTCGAGATGGTGATGCGGGCCCGGGACAATGTGTATCACCTTGACTGCTTCGCTTGCCAGCTCTGCAACCAGAGGTGAGTGCGTACCTAGAGCAGACCCCAGCTGCTGCCTGCGGGGCCAGCGCACAGCGGGCACGTGCGTGCAAACATGCACGGGCTCAGATGTCGTGTGGTCATGAGCATGCATGTGCATATGTGTATTTCGTGTATGCCTGAGCCCCGTAGCCGGATGTGTGCCCTCTGGCACTGTTGTGTATGTGTTTGGAGGGCCCATGTCTGTGTGGGTGTGATGATTCACGCATGCACGTGCTTACTGTGTATGAACATCGTGTCATGCGTGTGTGTGGATTTTTAAACGTGCATGTACAGGGCAGGCGTGCGTGTGCTGTGCACACAAGTGAGTACGAACATGCACACATTCAAATGTGCCAGGGGTCTACCGGGCCATGCGTATGTGCATGTTTCTACATTTCAGTGAGGAGTTCCTGTGCCTGGAAGGGAATGCCCTGATGGGAACAGCTACTCACTCCTGTGAGTCTGGGTCCAGCCCAGCCACTTTCTGACCCTTACACCATGTCCCAGCCCCGTGGGAGGCCCCAGGGACCTAAAGGGCCAGAACCTCTCAGCCCTGTCTTGGGGGCCTAACACTGGAAGACAAGCCCTTTTCTCAGGAGCCCCCATGACAGGAAGGGGCTCCTCCAAGTGTTCCCAGAGGATGAGGTCCAGAGGAATCTGTAGGGAAGGCAAAGGGGGATCACCGGGGTAGGGGTGGGAGGGGGGCTCAGACAGACCCTCGGCTAAGAGGGCTTGGTGAAGTTGCAGTGCCACCTGGTGGTGGGATTGGGATCTTCTGGGACTGAGCCTATGACCCAGGGGTCTGGCTGAAGGCCTAGCCACCCTGGGGACATCTTTGGGGAAAGAGCCTAATCCTCCCATACTTTAGAAGGATGGAGGGGTGGGGGGTGCGGGCGGGTAGCAAAGGGGTGGGAGGGAAGATGGTAGGACAGGGTCACCTCCTTCTGGAAGGATGTTCCAGGAAACCTACAGATTCTGTTCAAAGGAAGAGTTTCACTGAGTCATCCTCTTAAGTTGGGAAAAGGAACAGAAGGATAGAAAAATCAACCATTTTACCCCTTCCTCCTCCCCCATTTCTACCTCTCTCCACCTGTTTCCTCTCTCGGTCTTTTTCTGTTTCTTTGTCCTTCTCTCTCTTTCTCCCTCTCCGGGACTGGGGTAGGATATTCCTAGAGCTTCCCACCAACCCCACCCTTCCAGGGAAGACCCAACTATGACCCAGACTTGTCCATCTGTCTGTCCTATACCCCAGACTACAGGGCCTGGATGAGGACTGGGCTGACCCAGGGTGATTGACCGGGTTTGCTATGAGACCTTTAAGGGATCCCTTCTGGAAAGTTGAAGGAACAAACTCTCCAGGACCTCAGTTCTCACATGTCTACCTCCTGGGCTGGGCTGGGGCCTGTCTGGAGCCCCCACCATCCACTGGGACCCCTCCATGGCCTCTCTCTCCTGCTTGGATTTTCCAGATTTTGTGTGGGAGACAAATTCTTCCTGAAGAACAACATGATCTTGTGTCAGATGGACTATGAGGAGGGACAGCTCAATGGCACCTTTGAATCCCAGGTTCAGTAATGCCCAGCGCCTGGCCTCCAGGCCCATCTGTCCGTCTGCCTGTCTGCCCGTCTGCCCGTCTGCCCACCCGCCTGGCCAGCCAGCCACTCTCCTGCCGATTAGAACTCCTCCGTCCTCGATGGGAGGGATGGCCCTTCCTCTGCTGCCCGTCTGTGTGTGACCCCTCCTGGGGCCAGGCTGGGCCTGTACAGTCTGTCTTCTGTATATAAATGGGAACATTTATTTTATGAGAAATGTAATGCGATTTTATTACTGGCGTGGATTAAACTTATGAATGTTTCCGGGGAGGTTACTGTGCGTTGATCACCTGACTGATACAGACCTGGGGGTCCCTCTCCTCTGCTTGGGAGTGGAACAGGGCCCTCCCCTGGACTCCCTAAAGCCGGGCACAGAGCAGGACCTGGGCCTCCAGTGTGTGCTGTTGATGGGCAGGGCAGGGGAGCTCCAGGTGGGCTTTAGGGGGTAGAAGCTAGAGGGAAGGGGACAAGCCCATGTATCCCACAGCCAGAGGTGGGACCGGGGGTGTCCTCTCCTCCTCCTGGAAGAGCCTATACCCTGTCCCCCAAGATAAAGAGAAGCAAGATGAAACCCTCCCTTCCCTGGCTTTCTGTGTGGCCTCCCTCCACCAAGACCACCAGCCAGGAACCCAGCCTTGACCTGTTCCCATAGTAAGACCCCGAATTCCGAGCCTCCTACTTTGGTAATACCTTTCACAAACCCCTCTTCCATTTCAGGGTGATGGACAGTGTTTGCTGTCTCCTCCCTGCAGCTTGGGCCTGTCCTGGGGCCCGACTTTCTGCACTCCTGGGTGACCAAGAACAATCTTGTCGGCCTGTATTCAACCCACACAGGCTAGAGGCTTTCATTCATTCATTCAGCAAACCTAAATCCACTCTGTCTCATCCCCGTGCTGCAAGCACCAGCCATGCGGATGAATCATGGATCGGACACAGTCCCTGCCCTTGAGAAGGAGGGAGAAAGCCAGGAAAGCAAGCGGAGTCCAGCACAGTGAGGATGAACCCCACAGGAAAACCTGTGACGGGCCAGTGGCCTTCCGCGGACCACGACTACTTGCGACAACCGCGGAGAGTCAGAGACAGCCCATCCAGTGGACACACGCGGTCAGACAGATGTGCATGCTGGCAGGCAGGAGACATGGACACACAAGCGGATGGGTGTGTAGGCAGAAGTAGGCGGGGACAGCCATCCAGCCAGATGCCCAGGGCATTTTCCATGCCCCCCTGGGCAATGAATGGTATGACAAATAGGGACTGCTTGGATCCAAAGCCTGGATGGGGAAGGCTGTGTGGACAGGCTTCCTCACCATTGTCAGGCCACTTGCTCCTCCTTCTCTGGGGACCATTCTCACCCTGGACTTGGCCCAGAGCCCAGGGTGGATGGAGCCTGCTCGCTGCTTCCAGCTCTGCCTGCTCCTGGATGGGGAACTGCGTGTCACCCTGCCCTAGGCCTGCTCCTCCACTGAGAGTGACGTGGGAGCATGGCCGGGCCTTTCGGGCCCTGGGAGCAGGCTTCCTCCCCACATGGTGGTTTTGTGATCGGTGGCCCAGTCCGTGGGCAGGGATCACTAGAGCCAAGGATCTTGGCGCAGGGGTTCTAATCTGTGGGGTGTCCCCCTCCTGTGACAGAAGAGTGGCAAAGAGCCAGGTGGCCTGGCTGCAGTGGGGTTTTTGTGTGATGTGTCTGATGTGACTCGAACTGGGGAGCTGTGTGTGTCAGTGTGAGATGGGGACCAAGTCAGAGTGCGTGAATTTGAGGACTGGAGTCTGTAGTGAGGAATTTTCTCCCTCAGCTTGGAAAAGCGAATCATTTCCCTGATTGGTAGCAGAACTCCCTACCCTGTGCTAGACCCTCCCTGGGCCCTCAGGCCAAGGAGGGCTGTGCCCACCCCGGGGCCCCAATTCCTAACTTCAGAGTTTACTGCAGATGAAGTTGTAACACAAGTTAATTACATGGTTATCGAGAGATAACGGAGCCACTCGAATGCCGTTTCTGGGCAATTACAATTGTTTCCAACAGAGTTCCCATATTGCAGCCATGAAATAACATGTCGTTTTGCAGTAATTATGTAATTAACTTGTCTCACCGCTCTAGGTTGCACAACAATTAATTCACTCACAATGAGATAGACTCCGCATCAGGCAACCGGCCTCTGGAAGCCCTGAGAGCAGAGCCGGCCTTCTAGGAGGACCCCAGCCCTCCTCTGCCCACCGCAGATCCTGCTGGGGGTTTTCCCCAGTTCAGCACGTGGTGGAACGTGCCAGATCCAACACCAGGGCCCCGCTTAAGCCTGTGTTGTGGTCCCCGTCCAGGACGGGGGCTGATCTGTTTCCCAGGGCAGCCATGAGGCAGAGATCTATACTGTGAAGTGCTGTGCTTACGAAAGCTGGGGTCACTATAACAGATGTCCTGACCTGCTGAGTGGGAGACCCTTCGCCCAGGAAGTCCCACAGCGGTCCACAGGTGTCCAAGAAGAGACCACATGGGCCTTGTGGACATGTGGCTGGTGTGGAACCAAAACGAGGGCAGGGGAGCACAGAGGAGGCCAGGGCCTTCCTGTAGCAGGCAGCGGGGCCAGGCTGCTGTGGCTGCTTGGCACCAGCGATTATGTACCTGGGGAGTACCCCAGGGGCTCCCAAGAAGAGCCTGACACGGTGGCAGTTCAGTGAAGGGCATGAGTGGCCCTGACCTGGTTCTCCTTGGGTCTGCAGCCCCAAAGAAGATGAGGGTAGGGGGAGACAGGAAGCATCAAGCATGGATAGCTGGAGGCTGCAGCAGCTCGAGCCTCAGCCCAGGCCACGTGGGTGGTGGCATTGTGCACGGACGGGCATCATATGGTAGCCAGGCACGGCCCTCTTGTCCTCCAGCCAGCCCACAGGACCCCATCTTTCCTCCCTGTGTTCCTTGGTGGCCTATGTCAGAGATACCCTAATGAGGGGCCTGGGACCCGTGGACTATGGCACCTGCTGATGCCCTGCTCCTTGGCCTGAAGCTGAACCAGGTAGTCCCATGTTTGGAAAGAAGTTCAGTTCTAATCTTGACAGTGCTGCATGGCCCATCATGAAATCTCTCTTCTCCCAGGCCTTGCCCCAGAAACTGCGCCCCACATCATGAGATGCACAGGAGCCAAAGCAGAACCCATGTGAAATTCCTGCCTAGGCAGTCTCATCTTTGAGACTGTTGCTTTTCTCCCTTAAAGTGGTCAGTGATCGTCACAGCCCGGCTGACTATGTCTGGCATGGAGTGCTCCCAGCACCGCCCATCTAGGGACGCTGGCACCAAGTGAGGGTGGATTCAGGACAGACGCTTTGTACTGCAACTGTGCATTACCTTTAAAATTATAGCTGCCAAAAATGAATGACTAAAGATGGGCTGCTGTGAAGATCTGTTAGTCTAGAAAAATACTTGGTCAAGCCTGGTTTAATCATGATAAAATCATCAGATGAAAATCATCAGATAAAATCATCAGATAAAATATCATACACATAAACACACACACACACACACACACACACACACACACACACACACACACATATACACACAGCTCAAGAATGGTAGATGATCAGAAGCCCCTGGACAAGCCTCATCCCTGCACCTGGGGTTCGTACTGCCTTGTTTCAACAAGGGCAGGAGTCTCTTGCCCCACCAGATCTCTGAGACTTCTAAGAGTCAAGTAGACTACCAATTGATAGCTCTTGAGCTCCCTCCAGTTGCTGCCATATTTGTTACCCAGCGATAGCCCCTCTTATCAGTTGGTCTGCCCCCAGCCTAGCAGCACCTCTGACTCCCACCTGCTCCTGCAGCCACGCTGAGCTCCCCTGAGGCTCCACGGGTCTCCGCTCTGGGCTGGGGTTGGTGCTTACGTGAGTTTCACATCACACTTCTTTCTGTGGTTTCTCCTTTTCACCACCTGCACCTGTTTCATGGAACAGGCGACCTCCCTTGCTGGCACTTGCCTCCAGACCTGGGGCTCAGGGCCAGACCTAGGAAGGGGAATGCAGGTGCTGCTGCTCAGGACATCCATCAGGGCGCGGGGCAGAGCAAAGGGAGCTTTATTATGCAACTGCCGTAGCAGGAAGAGAAATAGGCTGGGGCCAGGTTTCAGGGAGGAAGGAAATCTGCAGCTCAGAGAGGGAAATGAGCTTTTAAAGCCTGTTTCCCGTGGAGGGAAATAGAGCTGGATTCAAGTATTTTGGACTCTCCCAAATTATTTTTATTCCAGGGCAGCAGCCTTTCCCTTTATGAAACATGGTGAAAATTCTGTACTGTTCCCCCCGATATGAATTTCTTCCTCTCTAGACCCCCCCCAGGCTGCACACCTATGCAAGGCTTCTCGTGGGTGCCTCATGGACCTCAGTTCTCTGAGCTTACATGCTCCCAGCGCAACACAACAGCCCAGTCCCCAGACTATGCCAGCGGCACTGGGTGTTGCAGACCTTGTGGCCTTTGCAGGAAAAGCATGAGGCTCTGAGGGGCTCAGGAGCCTTTTGGCTGCCGGTGGCACTGGGTTGGGGTCTCTGCTTCTTTGGTCCTCTGCCTTCTCCAGGGGTATAACTAGATCCTGGAGAGGAGCTGGTCCAGGGGCTCCTGTCTGGGGCTTGATTTATTCTCTTACCTCCTGGGTGAGGTAAGAGCCTGGGAGCAGAGTCCGGGAGCCCCCAGGAAACCCCCTGGGGTTTCCTACAGTTCTGGCAAGTGCAATTTTGTCTCTCAGAGTCTGAAGGTGCTGGGTGAGAGAGGCAGGAACGTTCCTGGCACACCTGTTGTTGTAACAGGTGTCCCGGCTGCCCTTGGGGAATATGGGGCTCTCCCCACAGGGGGTCTGAGGTCTCTCCGGAATGACCCAGGATCCCCTCCTCCTGCCTCCCTTCCAATCGGCCAGCACAGCTTAGGGATCAGAGATGGCGTGCTTACCTATGACAGGAATGGAGAGAGAGAGATGAAAGAAAGTAAACGAGGAGGGAGGGAAGGAAGGAAGGAAAGGGGAGACAGAGACAGATGGGAAGAGATGAGACGGGCCAAGAGAGCAGGGGGAGAAAATGGGCAATAGGTCTGGGAAGAATCTAACTGTGAGAGGCGTGGGGTGAGGACAGCTGTGGCGGCAAAGGGCAGCATGGCATGGCGGTGACTTGTGACCAGGAGCCACATTACGTGGATTCAGACCCGTCACTCCTCTGCGTGGCAGCTGCCCAGCCTCCAGCAGTTCACTTCATGCCCATCTTACAGAGGAGGGGTTTCCTCATCTTTACAAGGGGGATATGGTAAGACCTACTCGAGATTGCCCCGAGCCGAGCTTCAGAGGAGTCATCACGTGCACGGCACCTGTCCCAATGGAGCTGGCTCACGGTGAACACCGGAATGTGTAGCTGCTGCTGGAGCACAGGCTTGACCCGACCAGCACTAGGTCTGCCGGTTCTGAGGCCCAAGGCCCTCCTGCAGGAGGCCTAGGCTCCCCACGGCAGCCACTTGCCTTCCTCTCAAGTAAGCTGCTCTCTGGAAGGGGCCCTGCACCCTGGGACTGTGGGGGAGATCAGCCCAGCAGACCAACGGAACAGGCTTTCCTAAATAAAAACAGACCCAGCCCCTTCCAACTGCTTGGGAACTCCATTAGGAAGGTGAGATGATTATCCTCATCCCCATTTTATAGCTCAAGAAACTGAAGCTCTAAGCATCATTCTTTGAAGTCATAGAATGTCGTCTGAACTTGGGCCAGGTCTGACTCCAGATTGCAGTCGGGGAATTCCCATGTGAAATGGACCCCTAGAGACTGCCCCTGCACAGGAGTGGGCCTGGGAGGGCACAGGTAGATGATGCCAGTGACAAAGCCCCTAGACGCCCCACCTTGTCTCCGTTTCTCTCTAGGGCCCACCTGCCCGCCGAGAACATGATCCTTGCGTAAGAGATAGAGAGACAAGAGAGGAAGAGTAAGTGATTCGGGCATGTCTCTCCCACATTGCACACCCTGCCTGAGCCTGTCCATGGGGTGAGGGGTTTCAGATGATGTCATCAGAGCAGTGTGGGCCGGAGCAGGGATCTGACCTGGCAGCTCGGCCAGTCCCTGGGCTGGAGTTTTATTTGTGAGGCAGGCCCCAGAGCACTCAGTCTGTCAGGAAGCCAACCTGCCGCGTGGCAGCTGTGGTGGTGGGTGCAGAGGGATGGAAATCCTGGTTAACAAGGCAGGCAGGGTCCTTCTCCGTGTGAGCTTTACAGTCTAGGAGGGGAGACCCATGATCAAGAAATAGATCAATAACAAGCTAAAGATAGTGTGGAGGGATGGGAAAGAGACCTGCTTTATATAGAATGGGCAAGAATGATCTTTTCTTGCTCACCTTTAGAGTAACCATCTTCTCTAATGGGTTCACTTTGGGGAAATTGAGGCCCGGACAGGAAGTGATGGACAGGGGCACACAGACCAGCCTGGGTTAGGAGCTTGACCTTTACTGGCCCTCAGCGCGACCCAGAGCTGAGTCTCCTGCATCCTGAGACCTTCATTCTCCAGGGGTCCCACATGGACACACAGTGCACAGAGAAGAGAAAGGGCTGCTCAGCCTGACGTCAGCTCAGTGCTCCTCTCCCTTTGTTTTCCAGGTTAACAAGAAATACTATTCCTTAAAATACCAGCACATTGGGCTTGGGTTCTTGGCTGCCATCGCTAGTCTCCCTGCCCCATGATGCCACTAACTTGGGATATGTTGGCTGGGCCCACGGTTTTGGAGGATTGCAACCCGATTATTCTGAACACTGGGAGTTACTGCCCTCTGCAGAAAATGCGCCAAGAACACACTTTCTCTGCAGGCTCCGCATGAGCAGTTTTCCAGGAAAAAAGAGGATTTGCTGTAAAAGCAGGAATTGGCAATGCCCAGGGGGCCAGGGGACAATGGGGTTGGCATGACCAGTCCTCCTTCCCCGTTCTCCAGACTCACTGCCTTCAGCCTGCTGGCCTATTCTGAGGGGAGAGGTACACCAGGCTTAGGCTCAGCCCTGCTACTGGGCCTTCCTGCTTCCAGGGATCCAGAGGGAAGCCAAGGCAATGGGTTTCTCATGTCCCTGCAGCCCAGAGCTGAGATGTGGCATCCCCTGTCTGCTGCCAACAGCATGCATGTACCATGCATGAGGTGCCCCCTGGAGGAAGGCTCCTGCGATACTTCCCAACTTTACCCTGGGCTCTCATGCAGGGCTGGGGATTTCCAGAACACAGTAGAGCCCCTTGCTTCTAGGCTGGGGACACCAGGCCATCATTCACTCCTAGCCCCACAGTGAAAGAGTGGAGGCACTTTGCCCAAAGTAGGGTTGGGTGGACACTGGTTCCATGGGACTCAGGAGACCCTGGACACCTTCTCTAAGTTCCCACGGGCTGGCTGCTCCTCAGCCTGAGACTCAGCTGACCCACGCCTGTCCTTTACTCCCTCCCCTGCACCTGCCTACTTATTTGGGGCCTATTTGGAAGCTAATCCCTGCATTCATTATGTGACCCTTCCTCCTGTCCCTCTGCTTTCATTAGAGACAAGAGAGCTAATTACCAACCCCTCAGAGGCCCCACCACAGGCCATTTTAGAGTTGACACAGCTCTTTAAATGATTTAAAAATCCTATTTCCCTGCGATGAAATGGGCTACTCTTCCTTCCCTATTAAAACTAATTGCTATGCACTTCCCATCTGAAGAGGGACCCTGCTCCTTGTCTTCCCCAGACAGTGGCTCCTCACAGAAGCCTTTCCAGGTGGCTGGGAAGGAGGTGGAGTCATCTGAGGCTCTTCTCCCTCCAGCCAGACATCCCAGTGAGTTCAGAAAGGCTCAAGCTGGAGAGTTGGATGGAGAGATGGTATTAAGGAGGAGGGAGAAAAACCAGCCCTGAATGGTGACCACCAGCCCCTTTGGAGCCTCAGTGCTGGAAGAGTTCCCTGCCCAAATCTAAGACTTGAACATGTCCAGTGGGAGGGGGAACTAGGTCAGGGCCACAGAGCTATCGGGAGCTCTCCGTGGTCCTGGAGTTTTTGAGCCGGAGATTTTGGCCTCATGATAAGATGCACAGAGTGAAAGGGGTGGTGGAGAGCACCTCCAGGCATTACGACGTGGGCTACGCCTGCAACAGCAGCACAGAAGCTCATCATCTCCAGAAGCAGCTTGATTCTATAAAGGGAGGCCCCTGCTCAGGCCCCTTTGACTCCAGGAAATGATGCCAACAGGGACCTTCACTGTGACCCTTGTATTTCCCTCTGCCCCCTGTCTGGGACCTACAAGGTGGAAAAACCAAACTTAAAAAAAAAAAAAAAAGACTATCTACAAAGGGGTGGTCTTAATTTTAGAATCTATGTAAGCTTTCCTTTCAAGAATATAATTTTATTTTACAATTTAGCCATTATATTTATTTTAGATCACATAGGGGGATCCCCTAATATTTTTTAACTTGGAGCCTCTAACTTGAGGTCCAGACTTCATCTGGTTCTGTTCATCAGGGGCTTTGCCACATGTTAGAGGTCACTCCCCTTCCCACATTCTGGGACCCCTTGAGTCCCCTCTCCAGGGACATGTGGCAGTGGGCTCTCACTACCTGCTGTTCCCACCCCCACCAGCAGTGGATGCATAGCTATGTTTAGCCTGGAGCTAAAAGTGGAAATGAATATAAGGGGGAAGAAAGTAGCATGATCTGCCTTGGGGACTGCAAGGCCCTGTAGGGCAAGTCCCAGGCTCAGCCAAGCAGGATTCAGACTCTACCCTCTGCCACTGCTCTTGTCTCTGATGGCCCTCACCACTAACAGCACTTTCAAGCATGAGGCACCATCTTCCTCTCCCCCTCTTGCTGCGCTCTACCAGTGCTGTAAACCTGGAAGCTTTGCCTTCTGGTCTTTTGCAGGGAAACAGGCAAGGATAAGAACTCCATACAGAGGAAGAGGCACAGATTCCAGAGTCCCACAACAGATGTAGGTTCCAGACTCCTGTCCAGTTCCATGGGTGATATCTAGATCCCCATTACACTTCTGGTTGCCTTTATTCCCTAGAAGAAAGCTCACATTTCCACCTACCTCCACCGCTTATCTATAGTCCCTTTGTGTAGCAAAACAATGCCCTTGGGCATAAGAGGCTTTAGAAGGAGGATATCAAGGGCTCCTTGCTCCCTGCACACTAAATTCCTGAGCTCATAGGTCTCTACCCTCTGGGAACTTAGCCCCAACAGGGGCTATGACAACTCCCCACACTAGAAAATGTTTCTGCTTATTAAATCAGCATCACCTCCTTTGCTGTACTGTGTCTCGAAGCGTCCCTGGGAGCACAGAGGTTACAGGTGAGGAAATAAAACACATCGGGATGTAGCTGGGTGGTGTGGAGGAGAGAATTGAAGTCAGCTCTTCTGCCTCTTGGGATGGGGAGCTGCTCTGTGGTAGCTCAGGCGCACACATCAATATAAGCAGCACGTGGCGAGAATGAACGGAAGCGTATTCTGTCGTGAGAACTCTGAAGGATGGGCAGCACACGTGGAACAAAATGAGAGGAAGCAGAGACTAGCTTGCTTGTTGCAGGAAGAATAGCTGGAGAGATGAGGGAGGCCTTACAGGAATAGGGGGAGGTCTGAAATCTTGACTGGCTGGAACACAAGAGGGGACACTGGCAGGGGAGCGGGCTTGGAGTTGAGGTGGGGGGACAGGAATGCAAAGCTGAACAGAAGAGGTGAAGCCTTGACATGGAACACTCAGAGCTGTTCTAGGTTCTCGGGCAGGACGTGGCGCACAAGTCCTCTGTTTTCTAAGTCATGGCCACTGTCAATGTCTTTTCCTGCAGGCACACAGGAAACCTCACTGGCCACCACTTATCAAAGTTCTGCCTTGGTAAGGGCAGTTCTAGCCTGCAGTGAAGAAAGAGTGCCGAGAAAGAAGGGTTTTGGTGGTCCCAGGAAGCAGAATTATTTGAGCTGGGCCTTAGATTCATCTGGGTGGAGACACAGAGAAAGGACACTTCTGGCTGAGACAAAACCAAGTGCAAAGGCCCGGGGTGGGACAGTACTAGGGGAGCTCTGGGTACAGCAGGTGCCCAGCTGCGCTGCTAGAAGTAGGGGAGGAGGTGACAAGCAAAAGGGTGTGGTGCATGGAGACACTGGATGGTCTCTGTCTTGGGAATTGGGCACGTGATCAAGGTAGGAGTACCCTTTGTGGGGGAGAACTCAGGACCAATAGACCCAAAAGGTTCTGCAGGTGGCAGAGTTGGGCACATGGAGTGACGTTTTTCAATGCCGTCTCTGCCAATAAAGCCAATTATAAGCAGTGATGACCACTCTGTTGGCTAGAAATTGCACATGACCTAGCCCAGAGCAAAAGCCCTGTGGCCGGTCACTAGGTGCGTCCCCTCAGACTACCATTATTTAGTGCTCTTTGGGGGTGGTTCTTCAAACAGTTGCGTAGTACCATGTCTGAGGCAGTTTTCCATCACAGGCATGGATGAGGTTATGAAAGAATTTATCAAAAGTCTGAACACCACAAAGCATCCCTGATAGCTCTCTGGTGCCCTAAGCAGAAAAAAAGTAGGATTGATTTCATTCATCCCTCCCTCCCACTGGCCCTCCTTGCCTCCTTCTGTTCCTCCTTCCGCCCACCTTTCTATCTGTCCATTGTATGTTGAGCATCTAATGCAGGGTAAGGCCAGGGAGGCACAAAAGGAATGAAGCGAAGTCCCTGCCCTAAAAAACCTCTCACGGAAAGAAGGCGAGTCCAGAGCCAGCCTGCAGAAAAGTCCTAAGTCAGTGTGGCTGGTGTCCTGACAGCTTCATAAAGAAGGCAGAGGAGGTGAGGAAGTTTCTGGGGAAGGACACTTGAACATCAAACAAGGGAGAATGAGCATAGCAGACAGTGGGGAAAGGCCCAGAAGCCGGAGAGGGTGGAGCTTGGGTGAAGGGTGGCCCTGAGCTCTGTGGGCCCACACACAGGCATAGAGGTCCTGGAGGAGGGTGGCAGGTCCCCGGTGGGGGCTCTCCTGCCCGCCTGGGAAGGTGGGGCTTTGTCCTTGAGGAACAGGAAAATGTCAGAGCTTTGTAAGGGAACAAGGCATGATCAGATCCACACTCTTTGAAAGATCACTCTGGAGTGAATAAAGGGAGAATCAGAGGGAGCAGACACCCACAGTGGGGACACCTGCCATTTCAATTGCCCAGGTGAGAAATGAGTTTTGCATGACTTCCTCCTCAGGAGCTCCTGCTGGGCTTTTTTTTTTTTTTTTTTTGTATCCACTCAAAAACATATACTAGAACCGTCCTGGGGATGCAGAGGTGAAATGCTCCACTCTGCCGTAGCTTCCAAGATCTGCTTTTTCCCTTTTCAGAAAACCCAGCCTCCCAGATCTCCGTGAGGAACTTCACCCATGATCTGCTTCTAGGGCTTCTACCGGCACAGAGAATAAAATGGCCAAAGGAAAAATGTACACATGGGGCAAAGAATGTCTTATGAATTGAGATGGGCTGTGGCCACCTCCTCAGTCCCCCATTGCCAAGGAAGACATTGGGGGTCATAGAGAGATGAATTGAGAATGGTGCCAAATGTCCCAAATGACTCGGGGCAGGCAGGGGAGGTGTATTTTCTGTGAATGAAGGGTCCTGTGAAAGCAGGGGCAGAGACGAGTCAAACATGTTCTTAACACAATAATTCTGGGTCATAGTTATTAGAGAGAAATAAAAATCAGGGTGCTGGGAAGCACATGCATTCCTCTGGTGAGAATCAGCTTGTTGCAGTGGTGAATTTCTCTTAGCTCTCTCCAGGAGGAAGCAGTGTGTGTCTGGTTGAGAGACTGAATTAGAAAGAGTCAAAGCGTGAACATCTTCTTCTCTCTCGTGTAGACAAGGGAGCATCTCCCTGAGACACCCTCCGTGGTGGACATCTGGTTAATTCCCAACCCCTGTTCTGCAGATGATCGGTCTAAATGGAAAGGGTGTACCATTATCAGTGTAGGGCGAGTAGATATCCAAGTCGTCCCGAGCAGACGAAGAACTTATATTTTTGATTGGATGAGAGGTTTTTCTTTCTTTCTTTTCATCTGTGAATAAGGAAACAGGTAGCTCTGTTTGCCACCGGAAGCATCTTATGACCACGAAGGGAACCAGGAAGGCTGAATGACACCGAAGAGACAGAATGGAGGAATGGGAACCTCCTAGGTCCTTGACAGCTTCGTTACGCTGCTGGGAGTTCATACTTGGCACCCCGCCATACTTCCAATGTCCCTGTTCTTTAGGCCCCTTGGAATCAGGACTTGCAGTAACTTTCTGTTACTTACAGCTCAAAGCATCTTTACTAATATCCGCTCCAGAAGACTCTAGAGGTGAAGGTTTGTTCCCCCTGTACCCCCTTGGTGTGGTACAGGAGATTTTTGGTTGCATAAAATGTCATGCCACCATCGTCCAGCTTCCCATATTGATTTCAGGTGCTTAGCTGAACCCCTCAGCAGAAGAACTGCTTACACCCCCATCCTCTGTGTCAGACCTGGAGAAGACACTCAGAGAAGTGGCAGGACCTTCTCCTTTGTCCTCAGATGGAACGCTGGCGCTGCTTTTGGGTACCACAGCCTGGGCTTTCCGGACATGGGCAGCTCCCCAGGCCTGAGGGTTCAAGGGCCAATTTCCTGATTTTCGTCTCAAGAGCATATCATCAGACCCATGTATGTGCCTCCTCCGAGCGCCAGAAAGGAGAGCCTTGAGCAGCAGGTTCTCTCCATATGTCGCAGTTCATTCAATCCCATCGAGCCCCACATTTCACCCACTCCCTGACCCTGTGTCTTGAAGGGAGGAGCCATGCACAGGCAGGTAGCTCCTGGGAATCCACTGTGCTAGGCTAAAGCCCAGTGGAAGCTCGAGGGCAGTGTCCCAAGGGCTCAACTGGCAGGCAGGCAAAAGCCAGAAGCTGCTGTTCTCCTTCCCTCAGGCTGAGGTATCAGCTAGGAAGGGCTCTGGAAAGCTCTTGAAGGTAGTGTGGGCAGTGCAGCCTGCCCTAGCTCCAAGGCATGGCCTGGCTGGGACTGCGGGTGCGGTGCGGGGTGGGGAGCCTTCAAAGCTGTTCTTCCTCCTCTCCCCTGCTTGGAAACATGAAAGGGATTCTGATGCCCCATGCTGGTTGCTTTGATATCCAGACTTATCCACTGAAAAGACGTTTCCCTGTCCATGCTCTCTGTCTCTCCCCTGTGACTGTTGCCCTGTGTTCTCTTTGTTTCTCCCTCTTTCTTTTCCTACATTTCAGTCTCTGTCTCCTGTTGACTCTCTCCCTCTCCCCGACCCTCCCTCCCCGGATCTATGTAGCTGAGATGCTTTTTCTCAAGTGAAATCTAAGTCACCCTGGGTAAAACAGTTGGGCTCAGTAGAGAGGCTGCCACAGGGCCTTTGCTGGCACCAGCCTGAGGCTGCCCATCCCCCAGTCTCCTTTCTTAGAAAGGACACACAAGCCTTTTGATACTCGGATGCTCACAGGTGGTCCTGCCTACAGGAGAAATGAAAGCCTATCTGTCATCTGGGAGGCTTCCCCAGGCCCCAGGATAACCCCCAGCCCATCTGCCTAGAGCCTAAAACCATCATTATTAGTCAAGCCTTTGGGAGCCCCTATCCATGCACCCAGTGACATCATGTGTGAGTCTCACACTTTCTCTCTGAAGGGCCCCAGTTACCAGAAGGAAGGAGCCTTGGAGGGGTGTGGTCTGCCTTTTGCACAAATTGGGTTAAAGTAAGTCTCATGTTTCATCACATGCAAAAGTTCACACACATCTTCATGATTCCAGTTCGTAATACAGCCTTTGTAAGGTATGCTTGTTATTGAAATGTAAACAAAAGTGCTCAAATCAGAAATGCTTAGCCCCAGGGTTTTTCAAAAGAAGCATACCTATGTCACCAGAACCCAAAGGAAAGGAATCTCTTCAGCACCCTAAGAACCCCTAGGGCCCCGTCTAGTCACTACCCCTAAAAGGTAACCTCTGTTCTGCCAGTCCATAATATATGCCTTTCAAAATATGTTTTAAATTCCTTTCTGTGTAGTGAAACTGTCGTTGGGGGGACCCATACTTGTTCCATGGCGTTCACAGGCCCCACGATCATGCCGGGCACTGCAGAGGGAGAAGCACAGAGCCTCTTCCCACCCGGTGCTCCCAGCAACTTCAGGAAATGAGGACTAGCCTTACTATTTTTGCCACTAGACGGCTAAGAAACTGATATTCAGAGAGATGCGATTTGCCCAAGCCCACTGAGCCTGAGTGATGAGTCGGGAACGTGAGACCCCCGCCAGCACCCTACAGCCCCGGGGGGGAAGAGATTTGCTCCCTGGAGCCTGAGTCATCCTAGCTGATGAAAGGATTCCTGTTGAGAGCTTGGTAACATCATGTTAGAGACGGACGGGGCAGGGGGCTGGGGTTTAAGCAAGACTGGCTCCCAGAACACGGACATGGTAATGAGGGCAGGGTCCCAGGCAACCTGATAGGAGGTGACCTTAGACCTCTGAACCAAGTGTGACCTTTGGCTCCCAGATCCATTACCAGATACTCAAAGGCCCTTCCCTAGGGACAGAGAAGAATGGGACATGGTCCTGCCCCCATCATGGGGCTGGATGACCTTGGGCAGGTCTCCTCCCTACTCCTCTCTACAAAAGAAGAAACTGGAAGAAATTTCCCAAAAGGCCTGATGTGGCTTACAGTTCCCAGGGCATCCAGCAAAGGACACTGCCAGTGCTGAGGGTCCTGCCAAGGTCACATTAATAGAACAGGGTTCAAATGGCCTAGAAAGGTAGAGCCAGGGCTATGCAGCCCCAGTGACCTCCAACTCGCGTACCCCTAACTCCCTGAAGAAGGCTGCAGCCCAGAGAGGGGGTCCCTCAGCAAATTCCAGGGCTGTAAGAAACCTGCTTGGGGAAGATCACACCAAATTTTCCTAAAAGTCAAATAACTGGAGAGAGTGATCTTCTTAGCTCCTTTACAGAATAGTGAGTCTGAACCTTGGTGGACAGGAGGTGTTGTGGGGAGGGCAGTGACCCCCTGCCGAGGACCTTCTTGCAGGCTAGGCTGAATTCCCAGAGGACAGTGTCTCATGTGTGGAGCAGGACAGACTCACAGTGCTGTCTCCTGGCCAGACCACCTCCGGGCTTTGGACTTCAGGAAGAGAGTTCAGGGTGGGAGAGAGAGGAGAGACCTTGTGGGACAAGGAGCAGCTGTGGCCAAGGAGCTGGCTTACCCTGCGGGAGCAGCCTCGGGGCCATGGTTTCCCTCTCTGTGGAACAGAGAGGTCAAAAGCGAGAGCTCAGGTCTGGCCAAGTGGGCTTTCATGCCTTGTGCTGCAGCTCTCACCAGTGACCTTGCTTCGGTTAGGTTCAGTTATGTCCTGTGTCCATGCCTCAGACTCTCACCTACCTCATAGGGAGAGCAGGAACACTGACCAAGGTGATGTGTGACAGGGGCCCAGTACTTCGTGTGGTACCTAGTTCAGCTACTATTAGATACTAATACGGTTATTGCTGTCATTATCTGAGTGGCTCTCATGGGGAGAGGGAGAGAGGTGGGAGGGGTGGGGATCAGAGAGAGGAGCCTGCAGACTCTGTAATAAGGATGACCCTTCTTGTCATGAAAGCGGCCACAGTGCCAAGGACTTCCCACGCGTCGAGGTGTTCAAACAGAGGCTGACTGACCCCTCGCCCCAACCCTAAGGACCACCTCCAGCTCTTAGCCAGACTTTTGGGATCCCTTCCACTTTTGTACCTGGGGGGATGCCCAGGACAGTCTGTCAGTCTGTCCACTGGGCTTCGACGCCAGTCCAGAGTGAAGGACACAGGCAGATGGTGTGGTCCTGGCCAGGGTCTGCAGACAAGATACAAGAACTCCTTCCTGATTCATCTCTCTGCTCAAAAAAGCCCTCAGAATTCCTCTTTCTGAGCACAAGCAGCAGGATAGGGACAGGGATGAGGGCAGGAAGAGGTGGCTTAATAAAAAATCCCAATAAAGCTCTGCAGCCCCTGGTGGCCAGGGGCAGGTCCTGGGCACAAGCTTTCCTTAGACCCGCCCACCCGGGGGCCCCGACTAATATTCCTGGAGCCTCCGCCTGCCCCTGGCTTCATTAACAATGCTGAAGGGGCCGAGAGGTCCAAGGGGGCTCCCCAATGCTGCCTGACAATATTGCTGAGCCGCCTACGCCAGCCCCACCCCTGCGCCCATACCCCGCCCCCCCTCCAGACCCTCTGCTGAGGAATGGGTTGGATTCAATCAGCCATTTGCCTGTGAGACCTTCCAGGTCAACTTATTACGGGCAGATGCCAGCTCCAGGGAGTCAGGCAGCCCGGGCGTGGAATTCGGAGTGAGGACTCATTTAAAGAGCAGCTGACATGCGCAAGGCTGGGGTTCAGTGCCCTCAGAGCCCACCAGATCCAAGGTAAGCTCTAGCTAGGGAAGGCCCGGCTGGGGTAGGTAAGGGCAGAAACGGAGGCACTGCCTTCCTGGTCAGAGCGGCCTCCCTCCATGGGGAGCTCCGGGTGGGATGAACTCAGGCCTGGTTCCCTCTACCTACCCTCTACCATAAGGAGTTGGGGCTGAGAAAAGCTAAGTCTGGCCAGTTTGAAGACAGCCAAAGGCCCAGTGCGGGACTGCGGGAGAGTGCTAGGCCCTCCAGCTGCCTTGGAAAACAAGGGAAAAGGAGTGCGGACTTTGCAGTTCGGCTTAAAAAGCAAACCAGTGAAACAGAGCCAGGCCCTCCTCCCTCCCCCTCACTCCAGCATTAGCAGGAGGGGCTGAAAACATTTGTTCAGAGAGGGGGTGGGGTGAAAAGCCCTAAGTGCTTCTGCTTCCTTTTTTTTGCCAAATCATGCAGAAGATGCTGGCAGCTGCAAAGATTCAATTATGCACAATGCGAAAAATCATTTACAAAAATAATGGCACTTGAAAAAAATGGCCTCTCCAGAAATGGCGTGGAACAATAAATCCGTTAATTAGCTAATTAATATTCAATTGGGGTCAGTGGGCTTAATAGAACCTTTCTTGGAGACCCAAGAAATTCTAAACTGCCGCGAGGCGCCTGCCCAGTGCCATTATCTCCAGCGAGCAGGCTCTTATCGGGCCGCCAGCTGTCCCCGAACAATGCAGGCCCTTATCAGCTGGGGCAGCCGCCTGGCCGCTCGCTCGGGCTCCCTCCACCCAGAGGAGCACGCAGCCTCTTGGTAATTGATATATGGCGCAGCTTTGTCTGAGGCTGTTTGCTCTGCTGGTATTTAAGGCAGCGTAGGCCCCCTGATTGATTGCCATTGGCCAAGTGTCTGCCGTCAATGACAACCTGTCAATGAGGGACCAGCCAATGACGGTGGCTAACGCTCCTGATGCCCTGGCCATCTGGGCCAGGCGGGAGGCCCGACATGTGGCAACATGACCTGCTTGGGTTTGGCTTGAGTTGGGTTGCCCTCCTCAAGTGGGAAGCCAAGCCCTCATGGACTTGGGTGTTTGTGCAGGTGACCAGCATCCCCTGCCTTGCGTCAAGAGGTTGGACCAGACCCTTGCTGCTCTAAATGGAGTCCGTGGTCTTGAAGCATCCATCGCTGGGAAGATTGCTAGAAACACGAATTCTTTCCTCCCCCACTCAACCCCCCAGCTCCTGATCTCCTGAATCTGACTTTCTGGGGATGGGGCCCAGGAATCCATGTTTTATCAGCTCTTTAAGTGGTCCTAATGCGTGAAGTTCAAGAAACATTTGACAAAAGCAGAGTTTCCATTCTGTCTGTGTCTTAGAATTACCCGGGGTGGGAAAGAATTAGCTATGCACATTGCTGGGTCCTGCCATAGAGAGTCACGTTTCCCTCACCCATGGAGAGCAGCGGGGGGCACGAGGCAGTCTGGGAACACTAGGACTGGCCCTCCAAGAGGCAGTAGAATAGGGTGCCACAGTCATGGCCTGTTGGGGGTCCCGTCTAGTAGGGAACAAGGCCGCACACATCCGCCAGAATGGTCAAGCTCTGGCTCTTCAGGATTTGGGCTCCAGAGAGCCCATCTGGGAGCCATTGTGTATTTAAAATGCATTTTCTACAGAGAATGATGTTCCCTGTGGAAGGATGGGCCCCCAGGCTAGTCCCCAGATAACCCGTAGCAAAGCTGAAACTCAGCACTTGTTCTTTTTTTTTTTTTTATAAACTTTTTTTTTTTTTTAAGATTTTATTTATTTATTTGACAGACAGAGATCACAAGTAGGCAGAGAGGCAGGCAGAGAGAGAGGAGGAAGCAGGCTCCCCGCTGAGCAGAGAGCCCGTCAGCACTTGTTCTTAGCAGGGGGGTGCCACGGGCCAGGGAAGGGAAGAGAAGGAAGTGGAGAAAGGGAGGAAAATCATGGAGAGGGGATTTATCTGTTCTCTTCCAGAGCCCACACCCCAGCTTTGAGCTGTGCCTACTTCCGAGTGGACACGGTTTCCTTGGTGTCCTACATTCCCAGCCTGTTCTTCCTTTCTCTCGTCACCCCACCGCCCGTCCTCTGTCACTGCACCTGCCCAGGCCAGCCCTGTCAGGTAGGGCTCAGTGTTCCATAGCTCACCTCTCCCACCCTTACCCCAGCTCAGACCCACCTGTCCAGAGTCACCAGCATCAGGGAGCTGCTACGGGAGTCTCCACACGTGAGACAGCAAGCTCAGGTCACTGAGGTAGAGGGCTTTAGTTGGATGTGGCCTTGGAGGCAGCCTAGGATGATGAAGTGGGGAGGATCCTCCCGTGATTTTACCCCACCCTCTTTTGGGCGCTACCTGGAAGTTAGTCAAGCTGTAGGACCCAGGAGGCCATAGGTAGGACACCAGGCATAACCCAGCTCAGGCTTAATGCCCCTGATCCCATGAAGTCAGGGAGGAATCTGTACATCACAGATCTCAATGGCAGGAGTTCAAGCCTGTGCTCCTGAGAGAGCCGAGGCCAGCGGCAAGGAGGGTTGGGCACTGAGAGGTGACAGGACCCAGCCACCGAGGGGCAAAGCTGGGCTGGGCAGAGGGCAGCTCTAGGCATAGGTAGATGGCATCCCTGAGCAGATGACCCAGTGGGGCCTTGGACCAGTTAGGATGAAGTGATCGGCCCTGGGACATGAGGCAGGGACCAGATGTGATACTGAGTGAGCCAGAGTGACATCTCCTGGGCCACCCTGAGGCTGCGGCCCACTGGTGGCTTCAGTGGCTGATGAGAGAGGAAGGAAAGAAGCCAAAGAGGCGGAAATTCCTTCCTCTCAGCAGTTCCTTTGTTTTTCATGTGACTCCACAGCAGCAAAGGTTCAAGGTGCTTCTCCTCTGGGGTCATTCCTGTCCTGAGAAATAGGTGCCCTTAGGGCACTGACCTCTGTGTGGGGGGATTAACAGCTGCCCCAGGCCTCTGGGGACACTCAGCCCCATGCTCTGTCTGAGTCACCAAAACACAGCAGGGAAGGAGCATCGTTCTCAATAATCTTTTCATTGGTGCCCTCCCTGGGGCTCCTGGTGCCTCAAAAGGCTGTTGAATGACATCAAAAGCAGTCATCCATCATCCATCATTGTGCTAGGTTCTGCCATCATTCTGCCATTCTCATATGTTAAAAGACCCTAATGAGAAAAATAACCTTCCATTAAGTAAGCAAAACACTGATTTAGGACCCCATGGATTAGCCCAAGCCCCAATCTACCAAATTAGCAAGTAACTTCTAAAGCTTCGCAGCATGGTAAAAAACAGTTCCTTTCTTCTTGTATCAATGTGTACACACATGACTTTTGCCCTCATAGGGTCCCTCACTGAGCAAGTATGTTCCTTTGGACACCTTGGATTTGGCTCTTGTCAGATCTTGGGGCTGGGGGCAGAAAAGTGGGCTAGAGTCCCGGCCCCGTCCCCTCTGGAGAATGAGCAGGTGATCTCAGGGTGTGGGTTCTGCCTACACAAGATGGTGCAAGAACAAGATACCCCCATCCTCCTCAGTCAGATTGAGTCTGTTTTGTTTATGTTTCAGGAGGCTACTGGACACCAGTCCCCCTTTGAGAGGCTCCCATAGCCTGCTGGGGGAGAGAGAGACAGCCAGTGGAAACAATGGAACAGAGAAAGGGAGAGAGACTCAGAGACAGACTTGGGAGAGGCAGAGAGACATCAAGAGTGCTGGTTGGTTTGTGTAACAGGGAGAGGCAGAGATACATCAAGAGTGCTGGTCAGTTTGTGTAACAGTGAGGGGAGCTTAATCATTGGTTAAATTATCTGGGACTCTCCTTTGGCTGCCACAGAGACTTCCTGTGTCTATGATGACTG
This sequence comes from Lontra canadensis, assembly GCF_010015895.1. NCBI lineage: Eukaryota > Metazoa > Chordata > Mammalia > Carnivora > Mustelidae > Lontra > Lontra canadensis. The sequence goes on along the minus strand of NW_022631001.1, from coordinate 31,611,659 downwards.
ATGCCAGGATGGGAGTGGTGATGGGCTGGGACCCTGGAGATTTTCCTGACTCCAAGTCCCTATCCTGATCTTGAGTCTCTGGTTTCCTGCGAGTCCACTGTGGGCTCGTCCACTGTGGGCTCATTCTTGAGCAGAGGAAAAACTTTCCAATCCCCTCTGCCTCTTCTACTTGAAATCCCGAACTATTGGGAGCCTCAGCCCAGTGTCTACCCCAACTTTATAGATGAGGGAACTGGGCCTCAGGGTGTGTCTGTGTACACACTATAGCCAACCAGACAGGTGCTGGGCTGGGTCTCCAGAAACTGCCCTCTACCCTTCTTCAGTTCTCTACCTCCTGCCCACCTCTACCTTCCTCCCTCCCTCACCTGTTCATTGCGGGGGAGTCAAGGCCCCACCACCCAAGTAAAGGAAGCTTCTGCTCACCTGCAAACCAGCCACAGGAGCAGGAGGCCCTGCGTGCGCCTGCGGAGTTTGGAGCTCCTTCAACTTGCGACTAATTGCAGAGAGGCAGTGGGCGGGCTCTTGGCAAGCGATTAGCTGTCCCACTGCATGAATAATTTGCATAGAAAATGCTTTATTTTGGCAATCTATTAAAGGGCCCACAGTGCTGTGGCTTATCTCGGTCTCACAGCAAGGAGAAAGCTTGGCTATCTCGTTAAGTTCTGTTGATGCATAACAATTTGAAATGGGCACAAGCTAGTATGACATTTAAAGATGCCTTCACTTAATTATATTACACAAACATGGGGTTGTTTATCCTTGGGAATAAAGTCTTTTTGAAGTCAAAATTGGCATGTGCATAAAGGAGGGCATTTTAACTGATTTTTCAAGAGGGGGGCCTCCTCACTTCAAACTTGGGGGGTTGCATTTCCCTAGGGCCTCGTAACACAGAGGGTTCTGTGGCTGAGATGCAGACTTTGAGATTGGTTCTCTTGTTCTTCTTCTCTGGGGGTGGCCTACAGTTTGGCACTTAATACAAAATCGTGGAAAGAAAAGCTTATTAGAGCAAGGAAAAGAGACTCACTGTGTGACCTTGGGCGAGCCCCTCCCCATCTCAGAGCCTCTGCGGCCTCTTGCGCAACACGAGGGGTGGGACTTTCTTGCTCTAAGGCAATGATTGGCCAGCCGCAGTATATTTTTGCCTTCTCTTTGCCTCTCCTCCAGTTGGACCTGTAAATAAAAATACAGCCTCTTTGTGAAGAGCCGGAGGGAACTCAGGGTCCCTATCATGCTCTTTCTGAGGAACAGAAACATGTGAGGAAAGAGAGATTGGGGGAAACTAGGAAGGGGCTTGAAGCTGCAGAGCTAGGGGGATGTTTCTTGCTCTGCTGAGCCAGAAGGCCCCGGGGAGACTACGGAGCTAGCAGCCTTGCCTCACTTCCTTGAAAACCAGGAACTGGGCCCTGGCTGGAGGGAATGCAAGGAGAAGCCCTAGGGGCATTGAGAAAATCCGCAAAGCCCCAAGAAGCCTGCTTTCCCACAAGGTGCTCAGGGAAGAGCTTACAGACACAAGCTAACTCTTTACCTCTGAGCATTAGAGCAGAAATCAGTGCAGCTGTGGGAGGCACTCTGGACACAAGGGTAGGTGGGATGGTTTCTGGCAGGGGGAGAGCCTTTGATGTTTCCAGTGATAGTGTTGCCTGAGTAGGTCTTTCAAGAGAAAAAGATGCAGAGAAAGGAAGGCTTGTCCAGGGCCCTGCCTTCCAGGCTCTGTGTTATTCCCAAGTTAAGCTTTTTGGAAAACAGCCCGACTCTCATGTCCCCCAGGACTGAAGGCTGAATTCTCCAAAGCTCATAGACCATGTGTTCCTACTCTGCCTCTTCAAAAAATAGATTTGTGATTAATGGACATATTATCTGTGATTAAGTATAGACAATTCCCATTCCATTATGACTTCCTAGAAACAAAACTCTCTTAAAGTAATTGAGAGAGTATTAATTAGCATTAATAGTTACACTTTTATTTAACTGGTGTGTACCACTTTGAATAAAACCCAAGCAAATGCTAACTCCCACGCACCATTAGGTAACTCCTTGGCTAGTCACTAATTGTTGGTCAATGACTGCTCTAACATGATTGTCCCCAATCTTGAGTAAAAGTAATCCATTGAGTATGTCAGTCTTGAGTCAAAACCTTCCTGGTGGTTGCTAGAAAGAGTGTCATCTCCAAATGTTAGCACTAGACAATCAAGGTGGGGGAAATCACTCACTGTTAGGCTTGTACCATCTGGATAATAAGAAGCAAGGTTGCTACTCCCTGAGCACTTGTTCTGAACCAGGCCCCATGCTAAGCTCTTTGTTAGGCTAAACTATATGAAATTAGTGTTTCTGTAGTTCAAAAATAGCCACTGGTGGCCACGTCAAATGACTCAACCTAATATCTCATTTAATCCTTATCATCCTCTTACCATTGTTATACTCCTCTCATAGTACACACGAGGAAAATGAGGCACAAAGAAATTAAATAACTTACCCAAATTACAGTGCCAGTAAGTGAGGCTGGGTGCCATTAGCCTTGATTCCATATGCATCTAGGCCCTACAGTTTACCTCTTACCAACATGTTCCCATAAGTATTTCCCATGTTTCAATCAATGGCCATGCTTAAACTGAAACTGGTTCATATTATGTGCTCAATTAATGTTTATTGAAAGGACAGATAATACTACTGAACCATTGAGCACTTGGCCAAGGATCCTCACATTCTCTTTTCTTCCTCTTGCCCCCCACCAACCAGGTTCTTTTCCAGAGTGAAATATAGGGCCAGACATGGCTTGAAAGGTAGGGTGGTGTGGGAGGATTGACCCCGGAGCTACATGGCTGTCAAGGCAGAGCATTAGAACAGGGGTTCATTTGGAGAAGCAGAGGAAAGAGGGTAAGCAGAACCATCATGCCATGAGCCACTGTGATTAGGCTAAGAAGCAGAGCCTCCCAGAATCTGGAACCCCCCTCTAGATATAAAATGTCCACTAACATCGGAGAGTCCTTGTGTCACATCCACCACTTCCTGAGTACTTAGAGTGCTTTCTTCCTGAGCCCCAGGTCTAGTCTCTGGGCTTGAGTCAAATCTTCCCTCTTAGAGCCACCTAAACCTCAGCTTCTCTTAACATTGCCCTGTGACCATGCCCAGGAGACTGAGGTTGGACATATGTAGTGGCCAGCCATGGAGGACAGGACAGGCAGGTGACTACCCATACAGCAGATCCACACGGCACCCCATGGTCCCATGAGTAGTATAAATTAATGGGTGGTACTCTAATTTATGTATTTATCAATTTTTGACCAAACATAACTAAGAAAGTGAAAACTGTAAGATGACACATAGATGCACAATAATCATAGCTCCCCTACTGAATAGCATCCAATAACAAAAAATGGTTGTAGTTAGCATAATTGTTGCTTTCGGTTTTGCATTGAGTAGTATTTCTGAAAGTGATGGATTAATAGATGCTGACGCGGCACATTGCCCTCCCTTCGGGCAGCAACCACACTGCACACAGTGATGGTTATAGAAGTCCGTGGTGACAGGAGGCACTTGGTGAAGCTGGAGATTCAGATTCCAGGCCATTTCCTCAAGGCCCAGAGGGATGGGTGCAAAAAGAGAAACAGCTAATCCCTGGGGGATGGCAGATGCTGGAAAATCTCGCCTTCCTTCGGTCTAAAACATCCAGATCTGGATCACGACTCAGAGTCTTCTGAAGAAAGAAATCCCGTTTCATTCAATGACTTACTTGGCGTTTTCATACTGCCCTTATTGAGCCCTGGGGGACTACACAGAAGTAGTACACTCTCATGTTTTTCCCTCAAGGAGCTTGCATATTTTGCCTGGCTATAACCTGATCTGGGATGCCATGTGGGCTCAATATCATTACCATTGCAGTCCTAACCCCATGCACCATGTTTTATGATCCATAAATTTATTTTAATTCATTAGCTCATTTAATTTTGCAATGACCCTATAAGGGCAGAGATAATTAACCAGGGGAAACTGAGGCCCCAAGAGTAAGTGACCTTTCCAAGGTCACTCAACAAATCAGTGATGATGAAGGGACCACAACATCTATGTTTAATTTTGAGCCTGGAACTTGTTCCACAAAAGCACACTACCTCCTGGGATGAGGTGGGGGGAAGAGGAGAACCCTGCTCTGCCAGGATTGAGCTGGTGTGGAACAAAAAGGGTAGAATTGATCTGGCCTTTGGGACCCACAACAGAGAACATGAGTCTTCGTGAAGACAATGTGCAGACAGGATGGAAGAAAGTAACAAATGGACAAATCCTCTTCCAGACATGCCTACACCTGCATGAGTGGCCCTGAATCATTTATCATGCATTTAACAGATATTAACCGAGATCCTACCGTGTGTAAGACACTGTCCTACAGAATATCCTGGATGTGGAAGACATCCTATTAGTCTCCCAACTCTGTCCTCTCCCTTCTTCCATCCTCAGTCTGTCACAGACCATAACGGGATGGCAGAGCATTGGTACCACGGACAGCTCAGAGCCTGTAACAGTGAGAGCAGTAGGCCAGGAAGGCACACACACGTCCTTTCTTGGGACAGCCTCATTTCCTGGTCTCACCCTAAACCCCTACCTTTTTGGTGTGTGGCATCTAAAGGCCACAAAAGATGATCTGGATGTTCCAGGCTGCTCAGAGAAACCACCCACTGCCATTCTTCCTTGCTCTTTCCTCTGCTTTTCCTTGTGAGATCATCTCATGTGACTCTGTGCTCTTGCTTTTACAATGCAAACTCTGATCCCGCCACTAACCTTCTAGGCTTCCAGGTTGTTCTGGGTGTTTCCAGTGCATCAGCTTTGATTTTTCCTAAAATAAGGTCTGATGTAATTTGCCCCTGCCCTGCCTTGGATGGGAGCTCCCACATGGTACCCAGGCCCCCATGTCAGCCATGTGATTGTTTCCTCTAGGCTAAACCTAAACAGACAATCGGGGTGGACATGTCTTTGAAGTGACTCACTAGGAGGGGAAAGAAAAGCTGGAGTTTGGGGTGCCTGGGTGGCTCAGTGGGTTGGGCCTCTGCCTTCGGCTCAGGTTGTGGTCTCAGGGTCCTGGGATTGAGTCCTACATCAGGCTCTCTGCTTGGCTGGGAGTCTACTTCCCCTCTCTCTCTGCCTGCCTGTGATCTCTCTCTCTCTCCCCCTCTCTGTCAAATAAACAAATAAATAAATTTAAAAAAGAAAAGCTGGCATTTGAGAACCAGCTTGAGCCAATTGACAGAGGTTGCAATTTGTAATTCATAGAAAAGGTCATCAAAGGAGTTTCCCTATCAAGTTTCTTATTCCTTAGGGTTTTCTGATATGAGTGAAGTGAAGGAAGATTTGAGGACAGGGAATCAATTCTGAAATAGTTTCTGTGGAAAGCAGGAGACAGAGATATTAGGAACTGACAGAGGGAGGGATAGACAGAGCTGAGGGCTCAGCAGAAGGGAGCACTAGGGTTCTGGTCCTTGTGTTTGGGTAACTGTCTCCAGTAGCACTCAGCTCTCTGCATGCAGAGAAGATTAGGATAAGGAGTTTATTAACAAGGGCGGTGGGAAACCAGAGGTCCATGGAGTTCAGTGTGTTGACAAGCCCTTGCTCTCTAGCCTAGCAAAATCCTCCACTGGGGATTCCAGAAGCCGTTGTTTTCGTTCCCATACGCGCACTGCCATCTGCTGGGAGGATGGGGGAGCAATCCAGAGGCCGCCTGGCACTAGGGCCCAAGCCAGAATCCCTTGCTAGTCCCAGCCAGTCCGTCTTTAGCTTCCCTCTCTTCCTCCTTGCCTGCTTCCTCTGGCCTCCCAAGCCCTCTCTCACACTCCATCAGAGTACTGATCCTCTCTGGCTTGGGCTCCTCTCCCCCAACTCTCCTCCCAAGCACGGAGGCACAGGCACAGAGCACGGACATTGCGGCACATGGCCTCTCAGGCAAGACAAGTTTCCCTGTCCCCTCCATCATTTTGGACCAGGCCAGGCAGGAAAGAGGTGGCCATGCGGCCTGCCTTGTCACAGGTCAGGACGGGAGGCTACATGGATGTGCTCTTTCCAGTCTGCCTGAGTGTTGTCAGCCCAGAGAACCAGGCTTGTTTCAAAGCTAGATGCACTAGAGAATGGCCCTCTTGTGATCCCTGAGAGCAAAACAGGGAATTCAGAGCCACCTAGAGACCACCAGAAAGGGAAGACCCTCTGAGTCCTCCCATCAGAATCCCCATTTCATGGATGAGAAAATTGAGGCCCAGAAATAGAGTGTATCACACTGCCCTGCCTGATGGGAGGGACAATTAAAGCATGTTCCTAAAGGACTCAGAGGACATCTAATCTAATCCTCTCTCATACAGGTGGGGGACACCAAGGCCTGGAGGGTAGCGGTGGGGGTGGGGAGTGGTGCCAACCTGCTCCAGGCTGCGATGCTAGTATCTGCCCTGTGTTCTTTCTGTACACCAGACTACCCCAGTTTGAAGAGGTCAGCTCCTGAAGGAGGATCTGCCTGAACACAGGAGGGCTATGAAGGGCGGGAGGGGGAGGGGGTGCGGGGCAGGGAGGCCACCCAGCTTTCTGGAAGAACGCTGAGACAGCTGCCAGTGGCTGCCCAGTCCTGCTGCCGTGTTCCCACCCTCTCTTATGCTGCTCAGAGCAAGGCCAAAGTAGGAGGCTTATTTATTCCTGTGCTTTTATTTATGCATCTTTTATTCATTCACATCTTGTCAGTGTATATTGTTTATATTATAAATCATATGTATTCCCACACTCCTTCTTAAGGAAAAGGCCCAAGAATACAGATTGTTGCAAAGCTGTGAAAATGGTGGTGGGGGCGGCACTATGCCTCCACCTGGCTCGGGCCTCCCGGGGGGGGGCGGTTTGCTGTGGAAAGCCCTCCTTATGGCAGGCTGAGGGCTGAGACCACCCAGGGCCTCCCCAGGCCCCCACTCTGTGTGGCATGCACATCTCCCTCTCAACAGGGTGTGCAGGAGAAGGAGGAGGGATGAGAGAAGGTGGGGGGTTCTAGAGGGAAACCTAAGGATGGCATTTTCCCCCACACCCTTTCCTGAGCTGGCCCAGCAGAACTGGGCTGGGACACAAGCTGCCTGAAGCCATCTGAAGAGAGTAAGCCAAATCCAAGCTAGTCTGTAGGGAAAGCCTTAAGCCACCCGAGAGATGGTTGCAAGTGCCAAGACTGAAGGAAGAGAAGCAGATTTGTGAAGGAGAGATGGAGCCAAGAACTGGTAACCAGGGAGGCATGGCATTCAAGCAGAAGTGGGTCAGGAGCAAATGCAGTAGGCTCTGGAAGGGCCTGGCAGCCAATCATGGTTTGCATCTGCAGGCTCCCCTAGGTGAGTGTGAGGGCCTGGAGATCTAGCCAGACTAGAGTTGGAAGAACTGGACTGAGCAGATGGGTCGTGCAGCTGTCAGACTGAACCAGTGAGCACTAGTACATAGATCTCTGTATTGTGTACCAAAACCTTGGGATGTGTCTAAAGCTATACTCAGAGGAGGAGTCATAGACTCAGATGCATTGTTAGACAAGATGAATAACCAAGAGCTAGCACAACAGGCAAAGCCCAAAAGTGTAGTGGCTTAACACAATAAAGGTTATTTCTTGTTCGTGCTATGTGCCTGCTCCAGTTACTTAAGGAGGCAGGCTGATAGAGAATCTTCCATCCTGTAGCTGGACCATCTGGAACACATAGCCTACAAGACTATGGTAAAGTGGAAGGAGGAGAAGGGAGAAAATATACTGGCTCATAACTATTCCAATCCAGACAAAATATTTCTGTTCACAACCCATTGGCTAGAACTAGTTACATGACTGATCCCAAATTTTAAGAGACTCTGTGGTATGTAGGGAAGGAGCACATATATATCTAGTGAGCACTGTCTCAGCCACACATGAAACAAGAAACAATTAAAATAAATGACTTAAGCATCCAACTCAAGAAACTAGAAAAAATAAAATCATCCTAAGAATAGTAGTAAGAAGAAATTAATAATAAAATAGAAATTCATCCATTAAGAATAACTTATTAACTTCCCAGCTGATGAAAAGACCAAAAAAGATGAATTACTACTTAATCAGATAAAAAAAGAAGCAAAGAAGCCCAAGTAGACAAAGTAGGGAAATAACCACAAATATGTAGAAAATTAATTATAATTTTAAAATTTTACAACTCTATGTTAATGTACTTTAGAAACTGTGTGAAATTGTTTCTAGGAAAATGATAGTACTAGAACTGGGTGAAGATTATTAATAATCATGGAAGATATTGAGAAAAAATATTTTAATGATTTTTTCATATGTATATATGCACACACACACACACACACACACAGCTTCACAATAAATTCATTCAAATCTCTGAGGAACAAATAATTCTGGAGTTAAACTGTTCCAGTGCATAAAAAGGAAAGGAAATCTCCAAGTTATTTGTTATAGAGCTAATAAAATATTGATAGCACAACTGGACAAAGCAAAGCAACTACCACAGATTAATCTCATTTTGATAACAAAACAAAAATCTTAAATAAAATATTAGCAAATAAAACTTAGCATCATGTTTTTAGATAATACATAATTACCAAGTCAAATTCAAAGCAGACACAATTATCACTGTCTACTACCTAAACTCCTAGCCAGAGGTGAAGTGGTATAGAGGCAGAGCTTAAATGGGGGTCATGAGATCATAGTAAGGAGAACCTGTGACTTTAGGATCCCTGCTGTGAGCCTTTGGGATCTCCTGAAAGCTGAAAACCTATGGAAAACAGGCACCTAGGGCAGGAGAAATAATGCTGAGAGGCTGTTTGCCATGACTTGCTTGAATCGAAGCTGTTAACTGTCTCAGCTCTCTCCTGTCCCCACACTATTCTTCAACAACCCACTCAACTGTACGATGAGATACAACCAGCTGGAAGTCACATGGAACCTTAGCAAAGGGTAGGGGGTAGGGAACATTAAAAAAGAACATAAACAAAAAAGCAGATGAAGAACATACATTTCAAGAAGAACTAAGCAAAGGAATGATTCAGACAAATAACTTTCTATAGCCTTCATTAAATTGTAGATCACATGATCTCTAAAGAAAAGTACAGAGAAGAGACACAAAGGTATAGAGAAGGGTTTATAGGATAGCAAATAATAAATAATAAGGTGGCAAAAGTCAAGAGAATAAATGGAAGCAAAAGAAAATAGAGACAGTGAGGGAATATTATAGAGAGCAACCTCACATTAGAAGCAACAAATAACAGTGAAAATATAGCCAGAGTCACACAAGATAAAGTGGAACAAAAATAAAAATAAAAACATGATTATGAAGAGGTTGATAGATAAGGAGGACTAAAGAAATCCAATATATATAACTGGTGTTTCTTAAGATGAAAATGTCCCAAAGAAAATTAAAAATACCTTCTTACCTATCTTTCACACATTTTTCTTCTCCCCTGCACTGGTCTATCTGTATTTATGCTCAGAGATTTCTGAAATAATGTTCATCAAGAGTTATAGATGGTTCCTTCCAGGTGGTAGAGAGAGGAGTGAATATTAACTTTTTTCTTTGTGTCCTCTATTATTTCTTACAGTAAACATGTGTTAGTTGCATAAAAACAAAATCATTATATTTAAAAAAGAAATTCAAACAATAAAAACAACGTACGGTTTTGAAATGTCAAGAATTAGAAGCAACTATATGTAAAAATTAACTCCAAATGGGTAATGGTCCTAAATATAGAACTCACATAGAAGAGAAACATAGGAGAAATTTTTCTTGACCTTGGGTTAAGCAAAGAGTTCCTATGGATGACACCAAAAGCACAATCCAGAAAAGAAAATATTGGTAAATTGGATTTCATCAAAACTGAAACTTGTGCTCTGTAAAGCATACTGTTAAAAGAATGAAAAGATCAGTCCCAGGTTGGGAGAAAATATTTGCAAATCATATACCAGACAAATGACTTGCAACCAGGAAATTTAAAGAACTCTCAAAATTGAACAATAAGAAAGCAACTCAGTTATTTAAATGGTAAAGATTTGAATAGAAACTTCAACAAAGAAGACATGTTTATGACAAATAAACACATGAAAATATGTTCAACATCACTCATCATTAGGTAAATGTAAATGAAAACCACAATAACATACTAGTATGTACAATTCAGATGACTAAAGTTAACAAATGAAAACTGACCATATCAAGTGCTGATGGGATGGGGAGCAACTGGAATTTTCTTCCACTCCTGGTAGAGATGCAAAATGGCGTAGCTCTCTGGAGAAAATAGTGTAGCAGTTTCTTTAAAAACTTGGGGCACCTGGCTGGCTCAGTCAGTGGAGCATGAAACTTTTGATCTCAGGGTTGTGAGTTTGAGCCCCATGTTGGGTGTAGAGTTTACTTAAAAAAAAAATTTAAGAAATATAAATAAATAAATACAGAGTGAAACATACATTTGCCTATGTCCTGTGAATGCCATTATTTTTTTATCCTAAAGAAATGAAAACCTATGCTCACACAAAAACCTGTGCATGAAAGTTTATAGGAATATTTTGTAATCACCAAAACCCTGAAACAAAACCCAAATGTCCTTCAATAGGTGAGTAAACTGTGCTCTATCCACACAATAGAATACCATTCAGCAATAAACTATTAATACACACAACCTCTTCAATGAATCTCAAATGCACTCTTCTAAGTGAAAGAACTCAGTCTCAAAAGATTACATACTGTATGACTCCATTATTTTGGAAAGGGCAAATATATAGAAACAGAGAATAGATCTGCAGTTGACCTGCAGTTGATACAGGGAGAGGATCTGAAGATGAAGGTACAGGACATGGGAATTCTCTGGGATGTTGGAATTGTTCTGTATCCTGTGTGAGGTGGTGGTTAAAAGGATCTGGGTATGTATAAAACTCAGGAAAAAAGTGAATTTTACATTTGTAAATTTAAAAACTTGAATCCCCAGTGAATATTCCATGTTCCACATTCAAAACCTTGAGGTGTATGAACAGCTGTATCGACCCATACAGAGGGGAGAGAGTATAGAATAATGCTTGGAACTACTGGTTCCCAAGACTTTATGAAGATGTGAGACTGGGCTCCTGTGGTGACATGAGCTGATTCATTAACATAGCTGCATCAGTTTCACAAGAAAAACAAAACGAAACAAAAAAGTAAAAGAAGACCACCCAAAGTATTACAAATACAAAATAATGACCATTTCAAAAAAAAAAAAATACTGAAAGCAAGGGCTACTGAGGGGAATTTCTGCTACTTACCAGTTTTGGCGCCCAGTCAGTGTCTTCCTTTTGTTTTGGTCACACACTATTGAGAAGATTCTGACACCTAGAAAACTGTAGTGCAAATGGCAACATATTTTGAGTTCAGCTTGCAGCCTCAAGATAATCTTCAGTTAACCTCAGAAACTTGAAAGAGAACAGAAAACTGGTGTGGTTTGTTTCTAACAGAGAATCAACAAAGGTATGTGACTGCTTGCATTCCTTATTAAACAAAGCTTTACAAATGGAGAACCCCAAGCTTCATCGTGTTTTATGGACATATTTTTTAAAAAATCCAAATATATTTATAGAAATGAAAGAAGAATCATTATTCCTAGGCTCTACTTGTTAAAAAATCAGTTAACATGGTAGTACAAGTTAATGTATCAGGAGTTGTCAATATATTCAAATTTAATCTATACTTCATTTGAGTATGTGTTACTCTAATTATAGTTAAAAACATATTTGAAAAAAAGAACAGGGGTGCCTGGGTGGTTCAGTGGGTTAAAGCCTCTGCCTTCCCCTCAGGTCATGATCCCAGGGTTCTGGGATTGAGCCCCCACATCAGATTCTCTGCTCAGTAGGGAGCCTGCTTCCCTTCCTCTCTCTCTGCCTGCCTCTCCGCCTACTTGTGATCTCCGTCTGTCAAATAAATAAATAAAATCTTAAAAAAAAAAAAGAACAAACATTGAAGAGAGATCTGCGGCACCTGAGTTTCTACAGAACACCATTTAAAAAGCACTCAGTGGCAGTATGATAAACACCACCTAAGCCAAATATGGGACTGTGGATGATCAGTCATTCAACGGAAACCCGTTCCCACTTCATGTACCTGATTGTGGCTTTCAGCTGCTATATAATATGCATGTAACTTATTTCCAGCCAGTTTAGAAGCTTTCTCAAAGCACTTTATCTGTAGACTCAATACACTGTCATCTTCATTCATCCAATCAAAGAATATTTATTGACACCTACCATGCACCAGGCACTGTTCTAGGCACTGGGGAAGCAAAAGCAAGCAAAACGGACCAAATTTCCTGCTCTGATGCAGCATATACTCTAGAGGGGAGAGACAGAAGAGAAACCAAAGTAATAAGCTGTAGAAGATGATAAATGTTGCTATAGACTGTCTGTTTGTGTCCCTCTGAAATTCATATGTTGAAACCTAATCCCCAGGACTGGTATTTGGAGGTACAGCCTTTGGGAGGTGATTGAGTCGTGAAGGTGATGAGCCTCATGAGTGGGATTAGCACCCTTATGAAAGAGACCCCAGAGAGCTCCCTTGCTTCTTCCTCCACGGACAGGGAAAGAAGAGGGCTATCCGTGAACCAGGAAAGAAGGCTCTCACCAGACACGGAATCTGCTGGTGTCCTACTCTCAGATCACAGCCTCCAGGGCTAAGAGAGCTAAAGTTCTGTTGTTGATAAGCCACACCGTCTATGGGACTTTGTTATAGCAGCCTGAACTGGCTAGGACAAGTGCCGTTGGGGGAAATAAAGTAGGGCAGGTGGATAAAGAGCACTTTACTTTACAGCAGTTGGCCAGGGAAGGTCTCACTGAGAATGGTGAGAGTTGAGCAAAGACTTAAAGGAGGTGAGAGGTTGAGCCATGCAGATATCTGGGGCAGGGGCAGCCCTGGCAGAGAGCATAAGTGCAGGGACTCAGCGTGGCGCTGCCCAGGTCTGTGTGAGTGTAAGGCCAGTGTAGCTACAGCTGGAAGCAGAGACATCACAGGACATGTGTTCAGAGAGGGGAGGACACCGTAGTTACAGACTCTGGCTGCTTTGGAACCCTTAACCACAAAATAGTAGGGGGCTATCCTTCTCTCTGCCCCTTTCCCTTCCAGGATCACTGTCTTCCATTGCATTTGGGAGAACAGACTTTGTCCCAAGTGCATTCTTACCAAACCTGCGGCGTCCTGACTCTCTCTGTTCACCTGGTCACCACCACCCACCCACCCCCGAAGCCCTCCACGCACATTGTTTCTTGTCACCTTGGTTATTGGGATTAGCATTCTCTGCTGATTCAATGCTGCTCCCTTAGCCTTTGGAGATGAGGGAGGGTCTTAGGAGACGAGAATGTCCTCAGGTCTTAAGAGATGAGAATGCCTTGCTCCAAGCAGGGACCAATCCCCTCCCAGATTCCCGAGCACCAATGGCACATCCATTGGTGTGGTATGTCTGTGGTGTGTCACAGACTTTTCTAAAGGCTTGAGGAAACCATAGGAGGAATGCAGTTCAGGAGGAAAGCCTGGATATCACCTTTCCGAAACCGTAGCCCACCAAGCACCTCTCATCACAGGGAGCTCTTTCTGGCTGACTCTCTAGGAGACCTTCTGCTCCACAAACCACAGTGCTTCAAACCCTGCTGTCTCTTCCCTGGTACCTTGCTGTCAGATTCCTGTCTCTGAGACTCCAGGAGAAGTCCCAAATGTTACAACATATAACAAACAGCCTCTCCTTGAAAGAAAACGTCACTTTAATTTATTCTGAAGAGCCCCTTGTCCTCATTGTCTTAAACCCCAACTCTGTCTAGATGACCTTCTGGGCCTTGCCTTGCTGAGCCAGAAGATTCCCAGAAGCATTTTCCCTGTGCCAAGGTAAGTCTTCCACCATTCCCTAGAATAGAGAAACATCTGCCTGGCAACTTTTCTAAAAATGACAACATTTTACTTCTATGCACTTGATACAATTAAAAACAATTGTGTGTCTTAGAAAACACAGAGCAGGAGCCATCTTACTGAAGTGTTTTAATTTCTCTTAAAACCAGAAGGAAGAGTGAATTTTTAGGTAGAAAATTGTCTTGATATATAATAGTAATGTATTTGTCTTTATACCAATGTAGTCATGATATATCATTTTAAATATGTGTTATGGAGGAGGGGACCCATCAGAGCTAAAGCAGCAGGAACCCATGACAATCCTAAAGTGACCTTGCAGCCAGGCAAAGCCTGCCATGACTTGAACCTGACCGGGGCATTCACACTCAGCAGTTTGTCTATGCCACTCAGACTTGCTGACAAAATTATAGCAAAATGAACGTGACCCTTAGGCGAAATAGAATAATGTTTATTTCAAGTTATGAAAAAAAGACAAAAGAGAGGAAATTAGGTAGAATGAAACTGACTTCTTTTGTGACTCTTTTTTTTTTTAAGATTTTATTTGTTTATTTGAGAGTGAGGGAGAGAGAGAGCGAGAGAGCATGAGTTGGGGAGGGGCAGAGGAAGGCGTCTCCCCACTGAGCAGGCAGTCTGATTCAGGGCTCCATCACAGGTCCCTGGGGTCACGAACTGAGCTGAAGGCAGATCTTAACTGACTGAGCCACACAGGCGCCCCTTGTGACTCTTTTCTAGACTCTAGGTCCTTGATCCCTATTCCTTTCTAGAAGCAGTACAGACATTGGATAATAATGATGTGCCCTTGATAATAACAGTGGTAATGATGGTAGTAACACTGCATCTGAGGCAAGCTCTATTTCAAATGCTTTGTATGCAAACTCACTTATTCTTTGAGAAAGTCATGATACTTTCAGTTGCAAGAAATAGAAATCCAATTCTAGGCAGCTCTTTCTGCCCATGGGTCCTGTCCCCATGCTTTAATAAAACTCCCTTTAGAAAGAAAGAAAGAAAGAAAGAAAGAAGAAATGAAATCCAACTCTAGCAAGCAAGCTTAAAACATATGAAAAAAATGGGAGAAATGTTTTGACTCATATGGCTGGGGAGGGTTCAGAGAACCCACAGAATCAAAGGAGGAAGAGCAAGGAGCAAAGAGAGATTTGGGGGTGGAGCCTGGATTCAACACCAGGCTTGCCCTCCATCCACCTATTTCTCCTTCCCTCCCTCATAGTCTGAGAGTTGCTCTAGGGCTGTTAGCTCTCCAGCAGGCCCAGCTTGCTCCCCAGGTTAGAAACCAGGCAGGACCCCAACTTGTATGTAGGAACTATCTGCAGGTGACCTCACAGGTGAGCCAACAGGATCTGAGTGGAGCCCCTGGGGCATTTACTATAACACCTTACCGCACCACGGTCCTCAAAATAGGGGAGCTGCTTCTCCTCCAGCTCCAGCTCCAGCAAGCCCTGCAAGGGACCCTAATCTAGCAGGCTGGGGCCAAGTTCCCACTGTGGACCAATCACAGGTCCAGGGGAACAGCAGGCTGCTCCCTAGAGAGGGCAGAAGGTTCATCTACTGGAATAGAAAAAGTTCCACTAGTCCTTTCCTCCACTCTCTTCAGTAACTAAAACCCATATTCATTATGTAAGCGCTGAGTCCTAAGGCAAAGACGGGCTTGGCTTTGCCTGGCAACCAGGGCGCTGACAGACACAAAACTCCTGGTTCTCCAGTTTTCACCAACTTGATCCCCCCACAGGAAGAAAACAGTCGTTATCAAAAAGGCAATTGTCATTCTCCCTCTTTGGAAATATTCCCATTAAAGATAAAGCAAATTTTAATTAGATTAAGTATCCAATTACTGTAATTACATTTTTTAAAAATTCACATCATGAAGATGACCCTTTTTAAAAGGGTTACAGGAATAATTAGTGTATTCCTATTAACCAAAATGTATTGGATAATATTTATACCCAGAAGACAAAGTATATTACACACATTTCACCTTTGGGGAAAGCTTGCAAATGTTTTGGCAATGGCATGAATATTTATAGGCCAGAGTGTGCTTTAGCAAGATTATGTGAGGAAGCATTTAAATGCTCACCAATTTTTACCCAGGGGTAAAGCATACAGAAAATGTAGCGCAGAGATTATGGATATGCAAAATGTGACTTGGGCAGGGAATTTCTATCAGTTTGCTTAATTAATTGGAGCCAAAGACTATTTCTTCTCATTCGAGGCAGAAAGACCCAAGGTATCCAACTGTGACTTCTCTCTGCTCGGCATCCACCGGGGGCAGGGCCCAGTGAGGAGAAGTGCTGGGAGAGTGGTAAAGACACTCTTACCCTGACCCCACACTACCCAGAAGCCTGGGTCCTTATGCCCCCAGCCTCTGCCTTCCCAGTCCCAGTCGGGGAAAGCTTTAGGGTGAGGAATAGGGGCCTCACAGAGGCTTCCTCTCGATAGGCTTGCTCCTGAAACCGTCTCCCCTTTCTCATTCTCGTTTTCTTCCTTTTTCCTGCTTTGAGCTGTAGCTATGGCTGTTGTTTCATGGTACACCCAATTGCCTTCCAAGCCCCATCACATTTGCTAGCTCAGGGAGGGAGGCAACACAAAATCCATTTCACAGGTGACAAAACAGGGGCTCCAGACCTTGAAGCAACTCCCAGAGCCATGCCAGAGAGCTGGCCTCTGAGGGATCTCTGCTGCCACTGCCCTGTGGCCTGTGTGGTCTCAGCTCTGCCTCTCAGGAAGCTGCTGGGGCTGCCACCAACTGCGGGCACATCCCATCTCTGCTGCCACCTAAGACTGTCCCAAAAAGCAGCCCATTTATTGCTGTTTCCTCTGATAGGTAACGTCCAAATGGGGGTCTGCTGCCACCTAAGACCATCAAAAAAGGTCAGGCATGGATAAGTCTAGCTGGGGAACTTCTAGACCTGTGCCTAGTGGAAAGGGGAAGGACAGTTGGCTGGATTCTACATGGGCAATGTGAGTCTTTTGATGGGGATAACATCAAAGAGAGGGGATTCCAAAGATTTTGGACATCCATAGTTAACAGATGTTTATTACCTTTCCTTCATTCTGGATGGAAATTCTACCCTTCTCTCAAGGCCTGTGTTCAATATACCCTCTGTGTGCATCCTACCCTATCTCCTGCTTCCTTCTTTGGCTTCTTCATTCTGGGCTTTGAAGATACAGGCCTTGCTCCCTTCTGCTCAGTGTTCTGGATATTTGGGTCACATTTCCCTGTAGGCCACCCCAATTTCCTGTCCATATTAAGGGTCCATGACTTTACTGTAGTTCCTTTGGGCTCTGCTTCAAAACTGTTTTCAGAGACCAAGGTGCGTCTTTGGAATCTCCTCTGGGATGGAAAATCCTCCCATCACAGGGAGAATTACATTTTTGGAAATAGTCAAAGTCTATTTGAGTTCTCCAGAGAAAGAAACAATTGGATATATGTGTGTGGTCAGGATGGCGGATGGGGATGATGGGAGAGTAAGAAAGAGAGAGAGTGAAAGGGAGAGATTTATCATAAGGAATTGGCTGATGTGATTATTGAAGTTGAGCAAGTCCAAAATCTTCAGGGTGGGCTGACAGACTGGAGACTCAGGAGGAGCCAATTCTGCAGTTCAGGTCTGAAGACCTCCTGCTGCAGAATTGTCTCTTACTCAGGAGAGATCAGACTTCTGTTCTGTTAGGATTTGAACTGATTGGGTGAGGCTCACCCACATTATGGTGGGTAATCAGCTTTACTCAAATTCCACAGATTTATAAATTAATCTAATAAAAAAAAAGCACCCTCACAGAAAAAAAGCACCCTCATCCAGAATAATGTATGACCACATATCTAGGCACTGGCCCAGCCAATATGACACATAAAATTAACCATCATGTAAAGGGCTAGTGTCCAAAATCTATAAAGAACTTAGCAAACTCAACACCCAAAGAACAAATAATCCAATCAAGAATGGGCAGAAGACATGAACAGACATTTCTGCAAAGAAGACATCCAGATGGCCAACAGACACATGAAAAAGTGCTCCACATCACTCGGCATCAGGGAAATACAAATCAAAACCACAATGAGATACCACCTCACACCAGTCAGAATGGCTAAAATTAACAAGTCCGGAAATGACAGATGCTGGCGAGGATGCGGAGAAAGGGGAACCCTCCTACACTGTTGGTGGGAATGCAAGCTGGTGCAACCACTCTGGAAAACAGCATGGAGGTTCCTCAAAATGTTGAAAATAGAACTACCCTATGACCCAGCAATTGCACTGCTGGGTATTTACCCTAAAGATACAAACGTAGTGATCCGAAGGGGCACGTGCACCCGAATGTTTATAGCAGCAATGTCTACAATAGCCAAACTATGGAAAGAACCTAGATGTCCATCAACAGACAAATGGATAAAGAAGAGGTGGTATATATACACAATGGAATACTATGCAACCATCAAAAGAAATGAAATCTTGCCATTTGCGATGACGTGGATGGAACTAGAGGGTATCATGCTTAGCGAAATAAGTCAATCGGAGAAAGACAACTATCATATGATCTCCCTGATATGAGGGAGAGGAGATGCAACATGGGGGGTTAAGGGGGTAGGAGAAGACTAAATGAAACAAGATGGGATTGGGAGGGTGACAAACCATAAGTGACTCTTAATCTCACAAAACAAACTGAGGGTTGATGGGGGGAGGGGGGTTAGGGGGGTGGGGTTATGGACATTGGGGAGGGTATGTGCTATGGTGAGTGCTGTGAAGTGTGTAAATCTGGCGATTCACAGACCTGCACCCCTGGGGATAAAAATATATGTTTATAAAAAATAAAATTAAAAAAATTAACCATCATGGTCACTAGGGGACAAAGTTGGTGGATGAGGTAGAGTGAACTATGGTGGGCAAAATCAGTGACTTTTTGAAATGGGACTCTTTGGGATGACCCTTTTTTTTTTTTAACCAGGTCTTTTTTTTTTAAGATTTTATTTATTTATTTGACAGAGAGAGACACAGCGAGAGAGGGAACACAGCAGTGGGAGTGGGAGAGGGAGAAGGAGGCTTCCTGCTGAGCAGGGAGCCCAATGCAGGGCTCAATACCAGGACCCTGGGATCATGACCCAAGCCGAAGGCAGCCACTTAACGACTGAGCCACCCAGGCTCTCCTAACCAAGTCTTTTTTAATTGAAATATAAGTACATTGGATATTGAAATCGACATAGAACATATTAGCTTTAAAGAAGAACATATTAGCTTCAAATGTATAACATGATTTTTTTAAAAAAATATTTTATTTATTTATTTGACAGAGAGAGATCACAAGTAGGCAGAGAGGAAGGTGGAGGGAGGGGGTGGAAGCAGGCTAGCTGCTGAGCAGAGAGCCCAATGCGGCACTCAATCCCAGGACCCTGAGATCATGACCTGAGCCAAAGGCAGAGGCTTTAACCCACTGAGCCACCCAGGCACCCTGTACAACATGATTTAAAATTTGCATATATTGTGAAATGCTGACCAAAATAAGTCTAGCTAACATCTATCACTACACATAGTTACAGGTTTTTTTTTTCTTATAATGAGAACTTTTAAATCTCTCTTTGCAACTTTCAAGTATACAGTACATTATTACTAACTATAGTCACCATGCTGTACATGACATTCCCAGGACTTACTTATTTTATAACTGATAGTTTATATATCTTTTGAGGTGACTCTTCAAGGAAACTCTGACTGTTGATTCCTAGAAGGATGGATAGTTGCTTGGAGCTGTGACAAAATCAGTGTGTGTGTGTGTGTGTGTAACAAGCAGCCTCACACTTCAATAAGAACCTACTGTGAGCCAGTTCTGTGCTTGATCATGTCATGGAAAGAAGACATAACCCTATCCTCCTGGGGTTCCTGCCCAGGTGAAAAGACCCAACAAAACCATGATAAACAGTGTCCACGCCAATTTAATAAGAGAAGAGTTAGCATGAGCTGGAGCATCGAGGAGAGCTTTGTGGAAGGGATTCAGATTTATCTGGGCCTTCTATATTCGGCAAGGTCAACTGTGAAAGAGGTGGAAGGAAGGAAATCATTGGCAGCAGCTGCAAAAGTGGCTCCAGCTGTAGGCCTTCACAAGCATTATATCAGGGAGCCCTGCTGGTCATTAAAAGACAGAGTAGAAATAGATTCCAAGGAGAAGGAGACGGAGGTCTTCCCCTCCGTTTAAGGCTAGAAGAGCTCTTCTCTTCTTCCTACTGCACACCAGAGAGAAAGGTAGGTTTTCTCGCCTGGGTTTTGTGATCCATGAGCAGTTTGTTTCTGGGCTGAAATTGGGTGTCAAGATAAGTGGAATAAAGGTAAATCAGGAATGTTGGGAAGGCAACTAGCATAGGGATAAGAATGCCAGGAACGAGGGAGAAAGTTTCTAGGGAGCAATTTACAAGTTCCATGGTAGTGGGAGGGTAGGCAATGGGGAAGAAGGTTTGTTTGAGTGTAGAACGATAAAAAATACAGCAAGATTAAGCACATAATGATTAGGGTCAGGCATTTATTCAGAGTTTTGTATTATCAATGCATGTCTGTATGTAAAGGACTTAGAAGCTACAATCATTCTCAAAACCAACAAACACAAGAACCACCACTGCTTACAAGAATGTGTCTTCTGGGGGTGCCTGGGTGGCTCAGTGGGTTAAGCCTTTGCCTTTGGCTGAGGTCATGATCTCAGGGTCCTTGTATCAAGCCCCGCATCACGCTCTCTGCTCAGCGGGGAGTCTGTCCCCCCCCCCACCACCTACCTCTGTGTCTACGTGTGGTCTGTCAAATAAATAAATAAAATCTTTTTTAAAAAGTGTGTCTTCTGGCCGATCATTTACCTTCTGTTTTTGTCACATTCTAACTGCCCAGTAACTCCTTATTCAAGATTTTAACACCTGGATCACTGTCTTTTTCACCCCATTTCTGTCCTCACACTTGGGAACTTTATCATAATGGTGTAATCTAGGTTTCCTACTGTGGCCTCTCATCACTCTACATGAGCACTCTTGTGGATGTTATCTTCTCCCAGACTTCACTTACCATCGAAGGGCCATTTGTTTCTGTATTTGTTCCTAGCCCAAACATCCCTTGTGAGTTTGAGACCCATGTATCCAACTGGAGAGCAGTACCTGGATATTTCATGGAACTCAAATACAACTAGTCAAAATCTGAATTCCTTATCTCAAACATGCTTCTTCTGTTCTCAAAATGCTGCTATATGGAATCAATGCCTATCTAGTCACCCAAACTAGAATGTTGGGGGCAGGTCATCACCATTTTATCTGCACCTCCTAGAAGCCATATCCCATAACATACCACCTCCATAAATTGCACCTGTTGTCCATGAGTACAGTGCTCCCCTGGTTCCAGAGAGTAAAACTGTTGGTTAAGAGATTAAGTCCTGGGGTGCCTGGGTGGCTCAGTGGGTTAAGCCTCTGCCTTCGGCTCAGGTCATGATCTCAGGGTTCTGGGATCGAGTCCCGCATCAGGCTCTCTGCTCACTGCCCTCTCTCTCTGCCTGCCTCTCTGCCTACTTGTGATCACTCTGTCAAATAAACAAAATCTTTAAAAAAAAAAAAAGATTAAGTCCTGGAGTAAGCATGCCTGGGTTTGAATAATAGCTTTCAGTTGGTACTGTGTAGATGTTGGGGAGTTACATAAGCTTTCTGTTTCTTGTTTTTTTCCTCTGTAAAATGGGTATATTATATTGCTTACTTCATAAAATTGTTAGAATCAATTGTTATGTAAAATACAAGGAATACAGTAAGTACTCAATAACTTCTAGTGATGTTGATGGTATCAACAGTGATGATGCCTGAATAAAGCTGGTAGGGGCAACAACCCAGCACCAATAAGTGAGGAACAAGATTCAGAGGATCTCACCTGCTTCTTAACCAGACTTTCAACCAATCCTTTATCCAGCCCAAGACACATCTCTTCCTTTAAAGAAACTCAGTGCCTCCAATTCTTAAGCCCTCCTAGGTTCGGAGGGGCAAAATAGTTTGCCTTCTAGGAGCTTTCCCTCAGTAGGTACTTCAGTTTTTATGTTATACACATAAAAAACTGCCCGATATGGTAGCCACTAGTCACATGGCCATTAAGCCATTGAAATGCGAGTTAGGAGTGCTATACACGTTGAAAGGATATTTGGGGTAGATTGGGTTAAATAAAATGCATTGAACGAATTTCACCTGTTTGCTTTTTTATTTTTTAAAAAGATTTTATTTATTTGACAGAGAGAGACACCATGAGAGAGGGAACACAAGTAGGGGAATTGGGAGAGGGAGAAACCAGCTTCCCACCAAGCAGGGAGCTCGATGTGGGGCTCAATCCCAGGACTCTGGGATCATGACCTGACAGGAAGGCAAACGCTTAGCAACTGGCCACCCAGGGGCCTCCTTCCCCACCCCCACCACCCGCACATTTGCTTTTTCAATGAGGCTGCTAGAAAATTTTAACTTACATATGTGACTATCATTGTATTTTTATTGGATAATGTTGCATCTTACAAAATGTTGAATTTTTTTTCCTGTTGTCATATTTTCACTCATTCTCCTTAGTCTTGTGGTGGATACCCTTTACCTCTTTTCATTTTTGTGAGGTGCCTGGAGGAGGAAAGATAAATGGGTGTGTTCCATCCGCCACGTTGAACTGGAAGTTTTATCTAGGCTTCTCACAATCTTGCTCCTGCTTATATTTGTAGCCTTATTACTTTATGTCCTGTCACCAGCCCTATGGCCCAGCCAAAATGAATCACTAGGAATCTTTGGAAGGCACACAGGCTTTCATGAACTTGCTTTCTTTGTATCCTTTGTCTGAGTACTCTAACTCCTCCCACCTGTCTGGTGACTTATTCTTCAAAAACTCAAATTTCACTTACTTTCAGGAGCTTTTCTTGTCCCTGTCCTTCCAGTTGAGCTGACTGTTCCGGAGCCGAGAATATTTCCTGCATTTCTTGGTTAGATACCTATCTCCACCATAAGGAATCCCATCTTATTCATCAGACCCTATAGTGCCATTTCTGGATTTGGTACATTGTAGGAACTAAATGTTTATTATTTAATGTTTATAAAACAAATGAATAAAGACATGAAAGAAGGACTGGGAATGCAGAGGAAGGAGAGGGCTGACTGGAGAAGTCTCATGAGGGTAGTATTTTTCATTTGTTCTTCAGAGAAGTTTCTCACCAGCGGGGATGGTGTTAGGAATTTTTCAGGCAGAGGCAACAGGACAAGCCAAGCTTCCCTGAAAGCAAGGAATATGCTGGGGAAAGAGCAAATGAGGTCGTTTGGATGCAGCGCTGTTCAGACCAGATCATTCAGGGTCTGGCGGTCCCAGAAAGAAATTTGAGGGTTGTGCGGGGGATCAAGAGGTGTTTGTGACAGGAGTTACACCGTGGGGCGAGATCACTAGGCGTTCGCTTTAGCATTTTCCCGTTTGGCTGCGGACGGAGGCTGGCTGGGAGCGGAGGGCGCTGCTTGCGGTAAGGGACTCGGCGGCGTGGTCGGGGCGGGCGGCGAGCAGGGCGGCCAGCGGAATAAGGCGAAGGAAGGGCACGACCGCCAGCCCCGGGGCAGGGGGAGATGGCACCGCGGGGTGCGGAGAGAGAGGGGTTTCCAGCTAACCCAGACCCGAGGGTGCCAGTGTGAGTATGGAGACGGGGTACGGCCGTGCGGGGGCTTCGCGCACTTGTCCCTCGCGCGTCGCCGTCCGTGCAGCTCGCGGTTCGGTCGGAGGAGGCCGCCGACGCTGCGGTTCCGGTTCCGGTTCCGGCTGGCGTCTGCTCCTGTGGCGAGGGCGGCGGCCATGGCGTACTCCACGGTGCAGAGGGTGGCCCTGGCCTCGGGGCTCGTCCTGGCCGTGTCGCTGCTGCTGCCCAAGGCCTTCCTATCCCGCGGAAAGCGGCAGGAGCCGCCGCCGGTGCCGGAAGGTAAGTGGAGGCTAGCTCCCTCTGAGTGTACGGAGAACGCTGCTCCAGGGAGAGGGGCTCGAGGTCTCCTCCGAACGGGCTAGAGAGGGCTGACGGAGCGGTGTTTGGGAGGTGCCAAGCCCCGCGGTCCCCTTAGAGTCAGCGGACAGCGGCAGACTCCATGGGGCGCCTGGTCCCTCCCGACCTTTTGCAGCAGGAAGGGCTGGGGATGCAGGCCTGTGTGCCTGGGCACCCTCCAGGTGGCCTCTCGCTCACCCGTTGTTCGCAGTCTTTCCCTCTTCCCCTCACTGGCTTCCCTCAGCTGTCTCATCTGCCCAAGTGCTCTGAGTTCGGAGGGCTCCCGCTTGGACTCCCGTCTCTGGGGTTTCCGTGTGCTTTGTGTCTTGTGTCGTGCTTTTGTAAGAAGTCAAGTCAACTGACATTGTTGTTCTTAATCTGAAGTCATTGTGTACTTACTTCCAGCGCGCCGATTCAGGCTGTCTTTGTGCCTTTTTAAGTACAACTTGAAGATTTTAATTCGGACTTCAATTACTGAGACGAAAGAATTCCTACATTCCCCTCAAGTGTTTGCTAATTCTTTGTTATTGGTATGGTGTATGTGGTGTTTACAAATCCACCTTTTTGGTCGGGTTCAGGGGCTTTTACATAACAGGTGTAGAGGGATGGATGTCCAGGCTGAGAGAAGGAACTAGAACAATTCTCTGTAGCCCCTGAAGTTCTACTGGTAACGTTCTCCTGTAGGTTATCTCTGTAATACCCTTGAGGATGGGTTTAGTCTCCAAACACTTCCACTAATCTTCAGCCTTTCGATGATTGGACAGCTCCTTTTGAACTGAAGTCCACTTCCCTGTAATCTGTGCACACTGACTGTTGTTCCACTCTTTTGCACATCATAGAAATACTGCAGATGCAAAGCACTAAGCTCTCTGGGTAGAGGACAGATTGAACCGAGAATCCTCTTGAGAGAATGTGCTTGATAAACTTTATACTTGCAAAACTATCTACCTGGAAGAGACTTCTAAAAAATTACGTTATCTTTTTTTCTTTCTGCCTTATTACAAAATTCCAAAGGTTTTACTAATTTTGTCTAATGATACTGCCTTGAAGATTAATTCATGATCTTGAGCAATAAAGATTTTTCTAAAACAGTATCTTACTGAATTGAATTCCATTATGCTGAATTATGTTGAATAAGTTCTATTGAATGTGAGTGGGAGATACTCTTCTGAATGTTGTACAGAGATTAAATGGTTCTTTCCCTTGAGAACTCAAGAGCTGATTTTTGATGTTCTTATCTTAGATTCTTTGCACACTCTGTTCTCCTTATTCCTAGAGTGTTCTCCCCTCAGCTGCCTTCTCATTAGTTTCTACTCAAATGTAACCTTCTCAGAGACTTTCCTTACCAATCCTAGCTGAGATAACTTGACCCTCACTCTTCCTTGTTCCTTCATGTTTTTCTGTTTTCCTTCTTGAAGGAATTATTATATGATATGAAATGTTCTTATTTAGTCTTTCTGTGTCTACCTTCAAGAATGTAAGTTTCATGAGGGCAGTGGCTTGGTCTCCTTTACCACTATTTCTTTAGCACCTGCCTAAAATGGCAGCTGATAAATATTTTTAAGTGAATAATTCAAGTTTAGAGAAAGAAACAACCCCAGTTATTTGAAAACTCTTGAAACTTTTCTTCCTATTGGAGTATGTAAAACAAGTACAGTCCCTTTTCCACATGACAGCCCTTAAGACAGTCTTTTAGTAAATACTTATGATGTACTCTTTCACATAGTGTATACACAGTATACAGATAACCATGGATTCTAAGAAAAATGAGCCAAATCTCTTCTTGAGGATCACAGTTAGTAGAGGAAAAAAGACAAAAAATAAGTGCATAAGTGTCAGTTGCATGTACTCAAAGTCCTTGCATGGAACAGTGCGGAGTCACGGTTAAAATTGTCAGTTTTACCGGTGTCCTAGAGCAGGAGAGTCCTTTTTTTCCCCCCAACAGCTTTCTTGAGATATAATTCACATACAGTTCACCCATTTAAAGTGTACAGTTCAGTGGGGTTTATTATATTCAGAGTTGTGCAACCATCACCACAATCAGTGTTTGAACATTTTTCTACCGCACCTCCACCGCCCGCTAAAATCCCCACATTCTTTAGCCATTACCCTCCAACACACCCCACCCCCGCCATCAGCCCTAGGTAACTACTAATCTACTTTCTATCAGTATAAATTTTCCTGTTCTGGAAATTTCATATAAATGGAATTCTACAATATGTGATCTTTTGTGACTAGCTTCTTTTGCTCAGCAAGTTTTTAAGGTTCATCCATGCTATAGCATGTATACATACTTCATTATTTTTTAAGGTTTATTTTAGAGAGAGTGAGGGGGAGGAGCAGAGGGAGAAGGAGAGAGAAACCCAAGCAGACTTCACACTGCGTGCAGAGCCTGACGCGGGGCCTTGATCTCATGATCTAAGGCAAGGCCACCTAACAGACTGTGCCAGCCAGGCATCCCAGTACTTCATTACTTTTAAATGGCTGAATAATATTCCATTGTGTGGCTATACCACATTTTATTTATCCATTCATCTGCTGATGGACATTTGGGTTGTTTATATATATAGAGAGAGAGAGAGAGAGAGAGAGATTTTTATTTATTTATTTGACAGAAAGAGGGGGAGAGAGCAAGCACAAGCAGGGAGAATGGCATGCAGGGGATAAGCAGGCTCCCCACTCAGCAAGGAGCCCGATGTGGGCTTCGATTCTGGGACCCTGAGATCATGACCTGAGCTGAAGGCAGCCGCTTAACCAACTGAGCCACCCAGGCACCCCAGGTTGTTCATATTTTTTATTATAGATAATGCTGCTATTAACATTTGAATACAAACTTGTACATGTTTTTATTTTTTTTAGGGATATACATTTGGGAAATATGAGCATTTTACTGTGGCTGGAATGAAGAGTGACATTTCCGGGTCATATGATTACTCTGTTTTTAATCTTTTGAGGAACTGCTAGACTGTTTGCCATAGTGGCTGCACCATTTAACATTTCTGCCAGCAAGGGGGAAGTATTCTAGTTTCTCCACATCTTGCCAACATTTTTGATCCTAGGCATTCTAGTCGGTGTGAAATGATATCTCATTGTGGTTTTATTTGCATTTTCCTAATGACCTTTGACATTGAGCATCTTTTTGTGTGTATTTTGGCTATTTGTATATCTTTGGAGAAATGCCTTATTCAGATCCTGTGCCCATTTTTAATTGGGTTACTTTTTAT
Organism: Lontra canadensis; assembly: GCF_010015895.1. Classification (NCBI taxonomy): domain Eukaryota; kingdom Metazoa; phylum Chordata; class Mammalia; order Carnivora; family Mustelidae; genus Lontra; species Lontra canadensis. The sequence continues at coordinate 31,584,568 of NW_022631001.1, read as the reverse complement.
TGTTGAGTTTTAAGGGCTTTTTAGATAAAAATCTATTAGCAGATATATAATTTACAAATATTTTCTCCGATTCAGTGGGTTGTTTTTGCTTTCTTGCTGGTGTCGTTTGAAGAAGAAAAGTTTTTCATTTTGATGAGAGATGAGACCAGAGATGTCGGTAGGGACCAAACTGTGAGGACTTTTTTTTTTTTTCTGTCATACTTAAGGGGTTTGGATTTTATTTCAAAGGTGGGAGAGGCCATTTTAAGTTTGTAAGTAGAAGAGAAACCTCCAGTCTGGTTTTAGAAAGGACATCCTAGCAGCGCTCTAGGAGCTGCATTGTGAGGATTTCTTTAAGGAAAAGATGGTCGCAGTACTCCAGGTGAGATCGCGTGAGTATCATTAAGTCAGTGCTGTTGAGCTCATGAGTTAGGATCCTCATGACAAATGACAGAAAATTCAACTTTAACTGTCTTAAGACAAAAAGGGGCTTTATTGCTTGTGTCAGTGAAAAGCGTATGTGTTAGAACTGGCCTTTAGTGTGTTTGATCCAGAGATTCACAGTCTCTTCAGGGCTCCAGCTCTAATTTTCTGTGTGCATTTCACTTCCAAGTTCCTTTTCAAGTTGGCTCTGTCCTCTGCCTGCTCTCTCAGGATAGCAACAGTGGTTGCAACAGCACCATACATCACCTCTCACCTTCCATTGTCCAGACAAGGAGCATGTCTTTTCTTTTAAACTCTTCCTTCATTCCCACCTTACTCTTATCTAAATAGTTTTTGCTAAACTATTCATACATTTTAGTGACTTAATTTACTTGCAGTGCTTGGGGTAGAAAGAATATGCTGATTAACTAATAATTAACCACTCTGAAGTTGAGAGAGATTCCCAAAGGGATATAAGGTACTGGAGGAAGGAGGAAGTAGAGCAGGGGAGGCTGTCACCATTGGGTAAAAGGGAGGAGAACAATTTTAAGAGCTCTTTTTATTTTTATTTTTTATATCTCTCTGGTTTTTATTTTTATGTTTTATGATTTAAAATTTATTTAATGTCAGAAATTCCAGTTTCTTTAAGAGTCATTTTTAAAGATTTATTTGGGAGAGAGTGCACGTGCATGTGTGTGCATGAGTTGGGGGGCAGGGGCATGGAGAGAGAGACAGTCTCAAGCAGACCCCATGCTAAGTGCAAGGCCTAACTTGGGGCTCGATCTCACGACCTTGAGATCATGACCTGAGCCAAAATCAAGAGTGTGACGTTTAACCGACTGAGCCACCCAGGTGCCCCTCAAGAGCCATTTTTAAGTAGAATTGAAGATGAGAGGGAGGGAGCCATTTTGGATTAGTCTCAGGTTATTGGCTTAGGTGAATAGACAGATGGTGATGCCCTTCACCAAAGTAGGAATGGAAGAAAATAGATAAAAGGGTAAGATGGTGAGTTCAGGAATTTGAAGACTAGCATCATGTCCCCTTCTTCAGTCTTTTTTCCTCTGTTGACATGTGTAGGAGTTCATCCATTCCTCATGTGATGTAGTTCCAAGTATCTCAACAGAGCCCTCTAGGCAAATAATAGCAAGTGGAAACAGGAGCAAACCTGTTGCCTTCCCCCCTCTGCTTTTAAAAACTCTGTACTTCTTTTAATGCAGCCTGAGGATTGCTTTAGATTTTTGGCATTTTACTTGCTGGCCTTCTGGTATATTAGAATCCTAAGCTGCTTTTTTTTCCCCTTTTTTTCTTTTTGATTGCTGCTCATCTTGGTTCTGTCCATTTTGTGCTGTTCACTTTGTTTTGGAACATAGATGAGCGGGGGTTCACAGTCAGTCTCTATTTCTACGCTTGGTCTCTTTGTCACAGTTGCAAACACACCAGAAGGCAGGGGCTTCTCCTTTTGTGGTCAGTGAAAAGGCTTGGCTTGCTGGAATTGCAGGGGCACCGGTGTGTGGGGTTAGCTTTCACTCTCCCCAGCACAGAATTCACTATGGAGTGGCGCTGGCCCTTGCTGGGGTTGTTTGCAGGTATGGTGGGGCTGGAACCGCTCTGGAGAGATGCCTGCCAAGGCCATGCAGGGGAAGGTGGGGCTGCACACATGTTGCTAGTAGAATAGGTGGAGAGTATTCGTGCTAGTTTTTGCAGGGGTCTGGCTCTCTGGGCTTGGGGAGGGAAGAGAAATGGCGCCTGCTAGCACTTCTGTTGTGGGAGTCTCCTGAAGATACCGGCGCCTCCAGCACATTTTCTCAGAATAGTAAATACATCTCCTTCACTTGTACCTCAGGCACTTTCAAACTGTTGTTTCTATGCTGTGTTTAAAGTCAAGTATTTATTATGCTTTAGGGCAAGGACTCAGTTTCCTATCTCCCTTCGGTTTCCATGTAGGTAAGCCAGTTAATTTTTAAAGTACCCAGAGTTAAACCCTGCTGATTTTAAAAGTGAAGTTAAGTTCCACTGATTTTTTTTTTCCCCAAAGCCAAAGTTAATGGGGATTCATCTTCCTAGTGTGGGTCGCCAAAGCCTAGTGTGGGGTCTGATCCTCTTAACTTTTCCATGCTTTCCATTTGTGGTTAGTCTTACCTGGGTTTGTTTCCCAATCTCAGCTCTGCTCCTCTGCCCTTTTTTGATGTGGCCTTTGTCTTCAGTTCCCTCTAGGATTAAATGTGGAAGCACTGTTCCGCCAGTCTTTGGGTCATTTTCAGAGTTAGTCACACAGATCAGAGCGTTATCTCCCTGTGCATCACAGGTTCCGTTGAGGATCCTCCTACTCTGCCTTCTTCCTCACAATCTCCTGAAGAATCCTTTTTAGATTCTAGTCCAAGAGCTACAGTGTGCTCACTTCTCTGTAGGTGAAAAGTGCACCATAGACCTTTTGCAAACAGAAACAGTAGTCACCTACTCCATTCTTTAAAATTACTTCTTTCTATCAACATAATTGCTTAAAATTTTCTTTGCGTTTAATGACCCTTCTTGCAGGTTTTCTAGTCTTGGTGGAAATTACTTGGTGGAAGGACTTTTCCTCCTCATCCATCTGGAACTTTTTGTCTTTAGGATTGCTGATTCTCTTCCATTTAATCCAAAATGTATCTCCTTTAATAGAGAATATAGAAGGAAAATAGAAGTTCAGAAGTTCTGTTTCCTTGGCATTATGTTTTATCATCAGGTAAATTGCCTTTTTTTTGCTCTAAAATGCTCCTTTTGCTTTGGCTAGCCTTTTTATAAATCTTAATTTATTTTGAACCTTGGCCTCATGTGGTTCTTCCAAGTCTTGTCACTCATTCATGTATGTGTCTTTTTGTTCATTGTTTCTCTGTTCTTTTAGAAGAACTATCTATACATCTGCTTTTTCCCCCTCTGCCTTTCTTATCTGCTTGACAATTTTTGAAATGCCCAAGCCGCAATACATTTTAAGAGCTTTCCTCTTAGGGTCTCATGTCATAGGGTTTCAGAACTTAATTCTGCCTTCCTAGTGCCACACAACCCCTACTTTGTTGCCACAAATACTGAGTTGGCATGGTCCCTTTCTCCTACAGTTCTCTTTTCATTTCATCAACCAATTTTTTCTTTGGCCAAAGTAGTTCCCCTCCTCTCAACTTCTGTACCTGTGTAACATGAAAACATCAGCCTGTGAGGTCAGGAACTTATCAGTGGTTCCCATGTTAGCATACTGAGACTTCGGACAGGTGTCAGAGTTAGTTGAAGCCCTCCAAGATGACTGTATGCTGCTTCTTTGCACGAGTCGGCTTCAGGAGAGCCCTGCTCACCACCTCCATAGTTGGATCCTGGCGTACTCCCACAATAATGTCCAACCTGGCATCTCTCCTCCTGATCCTGCCTGCCCATGTTTTCCAGTGAATGACTCACTTTGAGTATTATCAATAGGGTTCCTTACCACTACCTCTCCGATGGCTCTGTTTCTCTGAAATAGTTCAGGCTCTTAAGTCACCTTGTTCTCCTCAGGTGAGTTCTGCCCACTGAGTGTCGAACTAAGATGTGGAAATAGATACACATATATGTATAGATATGTGTCCATGTATGTATATATACATGCATATATACTACATATACATATATAATTTCTTGTTATCTTAAATTAGCTCTTTGTTTTGGTATATAAGTGCTTGAGGACAAATGTATTATCTTCGTCCCTTACCTTTTCTTTTCTCCTAATGAAACCTCAAGTATCTGCTCTGAAAGAGTGTCAGAGAAGGGAGGAGACAATTTGAGAGCCTGTGAATACATGTAAATTAGTCACTTTTTCAAGTTCAGGAACTTCTAGAGGAGTGAGTGTGGAGTATAGTTGTGGGTGTGGAGCACCTTTACCAGGCACCCTGACTGCCATTTTCTATTCTCATATCTAAAAACCACTCAGCATAATGAAGTAAACAATTATTTTTAGTCCTGAGAGTAACTTTGCTGGGTCTTGAGATTCCAGTAAATGCCAGCAGGCCCAGTATAAGTCATCAAGATCAATTCAGCAAGTATACAGCATGCAAGACCCAGAGCATACCCTGTAGGGGGCCCAAGTGCAGAGAAGACACTAGACTTTTATTCAAGAAGTTCATAGTTTGTCCTTCAGCCACAGAACACAAAGAATGCCTATAATTAAAGAAGTTGATTTATTACTCGTAGCAAGGGAGAATGCACACCATAGGGAAGCATGCAACATCACAGTAAGATTGTTTGAAAAACTTTATTATAGGATGTGGGCATGTGTTGAGTGATTTTGAAGAAGGTTTAAGGATGTGGGGCTTTGCTCTGGGTCCCGTCAGGAAGTGAGGCAAATTCTGTGGCTGGGTATCTTAATAGAGTTTATCTAAAGGGAGAAAAGAATAGAGAAAGGCTGAAGCTATAATTCATGATGAAGCAGCAGCCACTCATTATCAGGGAATGGTGGCTATTTGATATTTTTTTAGCTTGGAGAGTATTCATGTTTTGTCACTGTTCAGGCAGATTATGGATTCTTTCGTCTTGATCCATGGTGGTCATAGAATGTCTTTGTTTAACGTTGATCTGAAATTGCTCACATTTAACAGGAGAACACCAAGACCTAACTGAGTGCTAAGCCAGCTCATATCAACACCAAGGCCTAGCTGATAGTACCAGGCCAGATCCAATTCTGGTTGTCAGACGCATCTTTTCTGGGGCTCTAATAGGATTTATAGGTTTTAGTCAGTACTGAATACAATTGGGTGGAAATAGTACTTAGTGGAAGATTTTATCTATTTCTGTTTCTCAGTCCATTCAAATAGAGGCTGTAAGGCATATAAATACAACTTTTTAATAAGACCAGTTCTAATAAGTGCAATTAAAGAGGTTCAAGGGGTATATTCCAAGTACATGGGAGTGACATGAGAAAACGCATAGGTATTGTGGGCAATATTTGACCTGGGCCCTGAAGGATAAGCTGGATTTAGACATGTGGAGTTGGAGAGAAAAGCACAACCACTGGAGTTAGCAAAAAGCAAAGGCTTAGAGGTAAAAAATGACAAGGCAGGCTCAGAGCATGGCGAGAAGTCTAGTTAGGCTGAATCAGGAGTATGTAATGTGAAAGAAATATGAAGAGGTACTTTTGGACCAGATTATAGAATTTAGTTGTTTAGAAATTTAGTTTATCAGGAAGGCAAAACCAGAATTTGTTAAATACCCACTGTGCATGCAGGGTACATTGTATATGATATATAATCTGTAATCATTTTTGGTAAAGGTTTTATTTACTTGACAGAGAAAGAGAGAGGGGCAGTGCACTTGCACACACGTACAAACACTAGCAGGCAGAGTGGCAGGCAGAGGGAGAAGTAGGCTCCTCGTTGAGCAGAGACCGTGACATGCAGCTCAGGCCCAGGACCCTGGGATCAGGACCTCAGCCAAAGGCAGACATTTAACAGACTGAGCCACCCAGGGTCCCCTAGTCTGTAATCCTTCTAATAACCCTTTACAATCCTTGTTAACAACCCCAGTTATATCCATTTTACAGATGATGCAGATGAGCTCTAGAAAGGCTCATGTAGGGGCATCTGGGTGGATCAGTCCATTAAGTATCTGCCTTTAGCTCTGATCATGATCCCAGAGTCCTGGGATCGAGCCTGCATTGGGCTCCCTGCTCAGGGGAGAGTCTGCTTCTCTCTCTGCCCCTCCCCCTGCTCATGCTCTCTCTCTCTCTCTCTTTCTCTCTTTCTTTCTCTCTTTCTCTCTCTCATATAAATAAAATCTTTAAAAGAAAAAAAAAAAAGGTTCATTTAACCTCCACTTAGATAGTTGGAGTCCCAGCCAGTATCCTAACTAATAACTGAGAAGATAGCACTGATTTTACTCACTTCACTGCCTCCTGTGTAACAGTCTCTTGTCCTCAGTGGGAACCACTGAAAGCTTTTGATCGGAGAAATGGCAAGACTCACTAGAATTATGCTTTAGGAAAGTGACTTCTAACAAAACAGTAATAATTAACACGCGTAAGGTATGTGGACTAAGCCCTGTGCTAAGCAACTTAGACACACAAGTATCTAACAGTATGTAGCTTGATTTGGGAGTAGAGAGGTTGGTAAAAGAGGAAGAAAAGTTCTGGTTAAGCTAGCAGAAAATATCAAAACTGTGGTGGGTAGAGCACAGCGTGAGGTAGAAGGAGAATGTAACAAGATGAGGGGCCCCTGGAGGAGACTGATGCAGTCAGCTGTGGTCCTAGGCTCCACTTTAAGTAATGCTGAATTAAATTTGGTCTCTAGAATTTCCTCAGTATTGGGGCACCTGGGTGGCTCAGTGGGTTAAGCCTTTGCCTTTGGCTCAGGTCTTGATCTCAGGGTCCTGGGATAGAGCCCCATGTCGGGCTTTCTGCTCTGCGGGGAGCTTGCTTCCCCCCTCTCTCTCTGCCTGCCTCTGCCTACTTGTGATCTCTCTGTTAAATAAATAAATAAAATCTTAAAAAAAAAAGAATTTCCACAGTATTTAGGGAGAAGCTTACATATCTTAAGGATTTGGCCCATAAGGATCTTTCTTAAACTGTGGTAATCAGACATAAATGCATCCAGTTCTTTATTGATTTGTCTTAAGAATGAAATGTTGCAGATGGCTTAATGCTGCTTTCAGAAAGCTTTTTTGTTAACAGTTTCAGAGTTTTGTTTTTAGCAATAAGGATGGTTGTTAAGAAGGGAAAGTAGAGCTTCATTCTTTAAAATCCATTAAGTTTGTAGTCTAGCTTAAATGATATGCTAGGTGAAATTTTAATAATTAAATAAACCTAAATATGGGGAAAATGTTCAATAAATAATTAGGATCTAGTCAAGTCCCATTTTAGAGAATACTTAAGTGCATATGCAGATAGTGAACACAGCTGTTTTCTATTTTGAAAAGTGCAATTTTCATGTTCTAATATCTTTTAATACTCTGATCTCTTGAGCTGGTTGGTTTTGTTTTTGTCTTTTTTTTTTTTTATGTATTTGAGAGAGAGGGAGGGGTAGGGTGGGGGGAGAAGCAGAGGGAGAGGTAGAAGCAGATTTCCCCCCTGAGCAGGGAGCCTGACATAGGGCTTGATCCTAGGACTCCAGGATCATGACTTGAGCGGAAGGCAGATGCTTAATTGACTGAGCCTCCCAGGTGCCCCTCTTGAGCTGTTTTTTAAAACATTTTTTTAAAGCCACAAATCCTCTTTGTAATATAGATATAAAGTAGAACATTTATAATAGTGAAAAATAGAAAATAACCTAAATATTCATCAGCTTGGGATGAGGTGAATAAACTGTAATAATGAACATACTAGGAGATGCTATATGGCAGTTTGAGTGAATGAACTGTAGAGCTACACATATCAAATCAACATGCTGCATTTCTGGGCCACGTATTAATCCCCAGCAGAAAAATGACAGAAAAGGAAGTTGCAGAAGAATGAGTATAGTATGATACAATATAAAGATCTTTTTTAAAAATTGTGATATGTAAAATATACATAATATAAATTTATAATTTTAACCATTAGGTTTATAGTTCAGCGACATTCAGTATGTTCATATTGCTATACGACTGTCACTACTGTCTGTTCGTAATATAAAGTTTTAAAACTCAGGACATGTAGTTTGTGAATACATAACATAGTAAAGTATAAAGTTGATGTTCTGAGAGTACACATGTCTTGCAGTTATATCTCTGGTAGGCAGGTATACAAGTGCTCATCCATTATCATTTATACTTTTTTGTACACTTGGAGTATTTCACTTGAGATGTCTAGTTAAAAATTTCTTTAAAAAAATTATTTACAAATGTTTTATAGCCATTGAATTTCTAAACTTTCTGGGTTCAGTTGCTAAGAAATGTGGTACTAAGATCTAAGAGGTGAAATGGTTCCCTGCTGAGGGCAGTTAACTATACAGGAAAAAAAAAAATCTCTTCCAAATTGAGCATTCTGACCCTAGCCTATCATCCCAAGAATTTTCTTGATCACAGGTGGCAGAGGTTATAGGTCTTAAGCCTAAAGGTCTGAGAGAATGACTAGTAAAAAAAAAAAAAAAAACAACAGCCCTGGGGCGCCTGGGTTGCTCAGTGCGTTGGGCCTCTGCCTTCAGCTCAGGTCATGGTCCCAGGGTACTGGGATGGAGCCCCACATCAGGCTCTCTGCTCAGCGGGGAGCCTGCTTCCCTCTCTCTCTCTCTGCCTGCCTCTCTACCTACTTGTGATCTCTGTCTGTCAAATAAATAAATAAAATCTTTAAAAAAACAAAAACTAAACAAATAAAAAAAACCAGCCAACCAACCAAACAACCAAACAAAAACACCACACAAAACCACAGGAGGAAAGCAGGTTTTAGAAGATGAAATGAGTTTCATTTTTAGGTTTGACATGATAGTCCAACAAAAGGATGTATATACTAATGGAATTTAGAGATAAGAGACAGAAGCTTGAGGGGAAAAAGAGCTAGAGCTGTACATTTTGGAACTTAAAATGGATCCATGAGAATGAATGAATTTGTCAAAGGAAAAAGGATGAGAAAAAAACATGTTGAGACAGGGGCGCCTGGGTGGCTCAGTGGGTTAAAGCCTCTGCTTTCGGCTCAGGTCATGATCCCAGGGCTCTCTGCTCGGCGGGGAGCCTGCTTCCCCCTCTCTCTCTGCCTGCCTCTCTGCCTACTTGTGATCTCTGTCAAATAAATAAATCTTTGAAGACATGTTGAGACAAAGATCTCAGGGAGAAGATTAAAGAAGAACCTGTGCATGAGACTGAGACAGAATAGGTTGGAAGACCAGTCAGTTAGAAAAGAAGAGCCCAGGAGTGTGGTGTGCCGTTGAGATTAAGGCAGGAGACTTTGACAAAGATTTATTCAGATTACTCCCATTTTTACTGAATGAGTAGTATGTGATAATCACTTTCTTGTATTATAGTTAAGTCTTAAGAGTGAGACCTGAGGGGAAAAGCTATTGGATTTGATGGTTAAGGCACAGTTGCCTTGTTGCTGGAACTATATTGCTCATCTGCAAACCCTTTAATTTAAAGATAGGGGCTGTGTTTTATCATTTTTTAAAAAGATTTGTTTATTTTAGGGAAGGGGGAGAGAGCATGTGCCCACAACTGGGAGGGGCAGAGGGAGAAGGAAAGAGAATCTCAAGCAGACTTCGAGGGGAGCACAGAGCAGGATGTGGGTGGGGCTTGATCCCATGACCCTGAGATCATGACTGAGCCAAAACCAAGAGCCGGACCCTTAAATGACTGCACCACCCAGGCGCCTCTGTTTTATTTATCACTTTAATCTCTGTGACTGGCACACTAATTGTTCAGTAGTGAATTCTGTGAAATATTATAGGAAATACAAAATGCTGAGATTTCTCCTGTGATATAAAACCTATTTTTACCACCTAGCCTATCTGTTCCATTGCTCTTCAATTCCTTCTCTAATCTTTGAAAATAGTATTCCTCCACTTTTCGGCTCCTCTTTGATTCCAGTCTACAAGCTCTTTCATTAGTCGTTTCCCTACTTCTTGCCATATCACATTCAGTGTTGCTGTTGGAAACCCTACATTTTATTTCCTTTCTTCTTCCCATTACTCACACTCACACATTAACTCAATATAAAGAATACTATTCTAACAGAGCTGTTCAGAGGTGGCGTGAGCTTCCTGGGGGCACTACTGAATTTCTGTTTGATGGTATTCAGCAAAGTCAGGACCTCCACTTACAGAAGGTGAGGGTATTGAACTCAGGTGGTTAGACTAGATAATTTTTTTTAAAAACTTTGAGATATAATTCACATGCCAGGCAGTTTATCTATTTAAAGTGTACAGTCAGTGGTTTATAATATAATCTGAGTTCTGCAGCTATCACCACAATCAATTTTAGGACATTTTTATCACCCATCCTTACATACACACAAAGAACTCCATACCCATTAGAGGTCACTCTTCTCCCCCTCCCCCCCACCTCCCACCCCTCAGCCCAAGCAACCACTTTCTGTCTCCGTAGATTTACCTGTACTGGACATTTCATATTCATGGACTCATGTAACATATGGTCTTGCATGACTGGCTCGCTCTTTCTTTCTTTCTTTCTTTTTCTTACTTAGTGTATTGTTCGCAAAGTTCATCCATATTGTAGCATTTACAGTACTTCATTCTTCTTATAGCCAAGTAATATTCCATTGCATGGGTATACCACAATGTACTTACTCATTTATTGTCAGCTGATGGACTTTTTGATAAGTATGAATAACGCTGCTATGAACATTTTTGTACAAGTTTTTGTGTCAGCATATTCTTCTTGGGTATATACCTAAAAGTAGAATTGTTGGGTCATATGGAAACTTTGTTTACCCTCTTGAAGAACTGCCAGGCTGTTTTTCAAAGTGAATACACTATTGTACATTTCTACCAGCAGAGTATGAGAATTCCATTTTCTCGACATCCTTGCCAATACTTTATTATCTTTTTTTAATTGCATGCTAGTGGGTGTAATACAGTGTATCTCATTGTGGGTTTAATTTGCATTTCTTTGGTGACTCTTGGTGTTGTACATCTTTTCATGTGTTTATTGGCCATTTGTATATCTTCTTTGAAGAAATGTCTATTAAGAACCTTTCATCTTTTTTTATTTTATTTTTGTTTTGTTTTGTTTTTGTTTCATTTTTTAATTTCTTTTCAGCGTAACAAAATTCATTATTTTTGCACCACACCCAGTGCTCCATGCAATCCGTGCCCTCCCTAATACCAACCACCTGATTCCCCCAACCTCCCACCTCCCGCCCCTTCAAAACCCTCAGGTTATTTTTCAGAGTCCATAGTCTCTCATGGTTCACCTCCCCTTCCAATTTCCCTCAACTCCCTTCTCCTCTCCATCTCCCTATGTCCTCCATGTTATTTGTTATGCTCTACAAATAAGTGAAACCATATGATAATTGACTCTCTCTGCTTGACTTATTTCACTCAGCATAATCTCTTCCAGTCCCGTCCATGTTGCTACAAAAGTTGGGTATTCATCCTTTCTGATGGAGGCATAATACTCCATAGTGTATATGGACCACATCTTCCTTATCTATTCGTCCGTTGAAGGGCATCTTGGTTCTTTCCACGGTTTGGTGACTGTGGCCATTGCTGCTATAAACATTGGGGTACAGATGGCCCTTCTTTTCACTACATCTGTATCTTTGGGGTAAATACCCAGTAGTGTAATTGCAGGGTCATAGGGAAGCTCTATTTTTAATTTCTTAAGGAATCTCCACACTGTTCTGCAAAGTGGCTGCACCAACTTGCATTTCCACCAACAGTTTTAGAGGGTTTCCTTTTCTCCACATCCTCTCCAACATACGTTGTTTCCTGTCTTGCTAATTTTGGCCATTCTAACTGTTGTAAGGTGGTATCTCAATGTGGTTTTAATTTGAATCTCCCTGATGGCTAGTGATGATTAACATTTTTTCATGTGTCTGATAGCCATTTGTATGTCTTCATTGGAGAAATGTCTGTTCATATCTTCTGCCCATTTTTTGATATGATTATCTGTTTTGTGTGTGTTGAGTTTGAGAAGTTCTTTATAGATCCTGGATATCAACCTTTTGTCTGTACTGTCATTTGCAAATATCTTCTCCCGTTCCATGGGTTGCCTCTTTGTTTTGTTGACTGTTTCCTTTGCTTTTGATCTTGATGAAGTCCCAAAAGTTCATTTTTGCTTTTGTTTCCTTTGCCTTTGGAGACCTATCTTGAAAGAATTTGCTGTGGCTGATATCGAAGAGGTTACTGCCTATGTTCTCCTCTAGGGTTCTGATGGATTCCTGTCTCACATTGAGGTCTTTTATCCATTTCTAGTTTATCTTTGTGTACAGTGTAAGAGAATGGTCAAGTTTCATTCTTCTACATATAGCTGTCCAATTTTCCCAGCACCATTTATTGAAGAGACTGTCTTTTTTCCACTGTATATATTTTTCCTGCTTTGTCGATGATTATTTGACCATAGAGTTGAGGGTCCATATCTGGGCTCTCTACTCTGTTCTACTGGTCTATGTGTCTGTTTTTATGCCAGGACCATGCTGTCTAGGTGATCACAGCTTTGTAGTAAAGCTTGAAATCAGGTAATGTGATACTGCCAGTTTTATTTTTCTTTTTCAACATTTCCTTAGCGATTCGGGGTCTCTTCTGGTTCCATACAAATTTTAGGATTATTTGCTCCAGCTCTTTGAAAAATACCGGTGGAATTTTGATCGGAATGGCATTAAAAGTATAGATTGCTCTAGGCAATATAGACATTTTAACAATGTTTATTCTTCCGATCCAAGAGCATGGAATGGTCTTCCATCTTTTTGTGTCCTCTTCAATTTCTTTCATGAGTGTTCTGTAGTTCCTTGAGTACAGATCCTTTACCTCTTTGGTTAGGTTTATTCCCAGCTATCTTATGGTTCTTGGTGCTATAGTAAATGGAATCAATTCTCTAATTTCCCTTTCTGTATTTTCATTGTTATTGTATAAGAAAGCCACTGATTTCTGTACATTGACTTTGTATCCTGCCACATTACTGAATTGCTGTATGAGTTCTAGTAATTTGGGGGTAGAGTCTTTTGGGTTTTCCATATAAAGTATCATGTCATCTGCGAAGAGAGAGAGTTTGACTTCTTCATTGCCAATTTGGATACCTTTTATTTCTCTTTGTTGTCTGATTGCTGTTGCTAGGACTTCTAATACTATGTTGAACAAGAGTGGTGAGAGTGGGCATCCTTGTCGTGTTCCTGATCTCAACAGGAAGGCTGTGAGCTTTTTCCCATTGAGGATGATATTTGCTGTGGGTCTTTCATAGATTTTATGAAGTTCAGGAATGTTCCCTCTATCCCTATACTTTGAAGCGTTTTCATCAGGAATGGATGCTGGATTTTGTCAAATGCTTTTTCTGCATCAATTGAGAGGACCATGTGGTTCTTCTCTCTTCTCTTATTGATTTGTTCTATCACATTGATTCGTTTGCGAATGTTGAACCATCCTTGTAACCCAGGGATGTATCCCAACTGGTCAGGGTGGATAATCTTTTTAATGTGCTGTTGGATCCTGTTTGCTAGGATCTTGTTGAGAATCTTAGCATCCATATTCATCAGTGATACTGGTCTGAAATTCTCCTTTTTGGTGTGGTCTTTGCCTGGTTTGGGGATCAGGGTAATGCTGGCTTCATAAAAAGAGTCTGGAAGTTTTCCTTCTGCTTCAATTTTTTGAAACACCTTCAGGAGAATAGGTGTTATTTCTTCTTTGAAAGTTTGGTAGAATTCCCCAGGGAATCCATCAGGTCCTGGGCTCTTGGTTTTTGGGAGGTTTTTGATCACTGCTTCAATCTCGTTACTAGATATCGGTCTATTCAGGTTGTCAATTTCTTTCTGGTTCAATTTTGGGAGTTTATAATTTTCCAGGAATGCATCCATTTCATCTAGGTTGCTTAACTTATTGTCATATAACTGTTGATAATAACTTCTAATGATTGTTTCTACTTCCTTGGTCATCTTTTTTTATTTTTATTTTATTTTTATTATTTATTTATTTATTTGACAAAGATCACAAGTAGGCAGAGAGGCAGGCAGAGAGAGAGGAAGGGAAGCAGAGAGCCCGATTCGGGGCTGAATCCCACGACCCTGGGATCATGACTTGAGCTGAAGGCAGAGGCTTTAACCTACTGAGCCACCCAGGCACCTCCCACCAACACTTTTAATATGGGAATAGTTCACTCATTTTATTTTATTTATTTATTTATTTATTTATTTTTTAATATTCTTTTTTTTTAATTTTATTTTTTATAAACATATTTTTTTTCCCCCAGGGGTACAGGTCTGTGAATCTCCAGGTTTACACACTTCACAGCACTCACCATAGCACATACCCTCCCCAATGTCCATAACCCCACCCCCCCAAACCCCTCCCCCCAGCAACCCTCAGTTTGTTTTGTGAGATTAAGAGTCACTTATGGTTTGTCTCCCTCCCAATCCCAACTTGTTTCATTTACTCTTCTCCTACCCCATTAACCCCCCATGTTGCATCTCCTCTCCCTCATATCAGGGAGATCATATGATAGTTGTCTTTCTCCGATTGACTTATTTTGCTAAGCATGATACCCTCTAGTTCCATCCACGTCATCGCAAATGGCAAGATTTCATTTCTTTTGATGGCTGCATAGTATTCCATTGTATATATATACCACATCTTCTTTATCCATTCGTCTGTTGATGGACATCTAGGTTCTTTCCATAGTTTGGCTATTGTAGACATTGCTGCTATAAACATTCGGGTGCACGTGCCCCTTCGGATCACTACGTTTGTATCTTTAGGGTAAATACCCAGCAGTGCAATTGCTGGGTCATAGGGTAGTTCTATTTTCAACATTTTGAGGAACCTCCATGCTGTTTTCCAGAGTGGTTGCACCAGCTTGCATTCCCACCAACAATGTAGGAGGGTTCCCCTCTCTCCGCATCCTCGCCAGCATCTGTCATTTCCGGACTTGTTAATTTTAGCCATTCTGACTGGTGTGAGGTGGTATCTCATTGTGGTTTTGATTTGTATTTCCCTGATGCCGAGTGATATGGAGCACTTTTTCATGTGTCTGTTGGCCATCTGGATGTCTTCTTTGCAGAAATGTCTGTTCATGTCTTCTGCCCATTTCTTGATTGGATTATTTGTTCTTTGGGTGTTGAGTTTGCTAAGTTCTTTATAGATTCTGGACACTAGCCCTTTATCTGATATGTCGTTTGCAAATATCTTCTCCCATTCTGTCAGTTGTCTTTTGGTTTTGTGAACTGTTTCCTTTGCTGTGCAAAAGCTTTTGATCTTGATAAAATCCCAATAGTTCATTTTTGCCCTTGCTTCCCTTGCCTTTGGCGATGTTCCTAGGAAGATGTTGCTGCGGCTGAGGTCGAAGAGGTTGCTGCCTGTGTTCTCCTCAAGGATGTTGATGGATTCCTTTCTCACATTGAGGTCCTTCATCCATTTTGAGTCTATTTTCGTGTGTGGTGTAAGGAAATGATCCAATTTCATTTTTCTGCATGTGGCTGTCCAATTTTCCCAACACCATTTATTGAAGAGGCTGTCTTTTTTCCATTGGACATTCTTTCCTGCTTTGTCGAAGATTAGTTGACCATAGAGTTGAGGTTCTATTTCTGGGCTCTTTATTCTGTTCCATTGATCTATGTGTCTGTTTTTGTGCCAGTACCATGCTGTCTTGATGATGACGGCTTTGTAATAGAGCTTGAAGTCCGGGATTGTGATGCCACCAACTTTGGCTTTCTTTTTCAATATTCCTTTGGCTATTCGCGGTCTTTTCTGGTTCCATATAAATTTTAGGATTATTTGTTCCATTTCTTTGAAAAAAATGGATGGTACTTTGATAGGAATTGCATTAAATGTGTAGATTGCTTTAGGTAGCATAGACATTTTCACAATATTTGTTCTTCCAATCCAGGAGCATGGAACATTTTTCCATTTCTTTGTGTCTTCCTCAATTTCTTTCATGAGTACTTTATAGTTTTCTGGGTATAGATTCTTAGTGTCTTTGGTTAGGTTTATTCCTAGGTATCTTATAGTTTTGGGTGCAATTGTAAATGGGATGGACTCCTTAATTTCTCTTTCTTCTGTCTTGTTGTTGGTGTAGAGAAATGTGACTGATTTCTGTGCATTGATTTTATATCCTGACACTTTACTGAATTCCTGTACAAGTTCTAGCAGTTTTGGAGTGGAGTCTTTTCCACATATAGTATCATATCACCTGCGAAGAGTGATAGTTTGACTTCTTCTTTGCCGATTCGGATGCCTCTTATTTCTTTTTGTTGTTTGATTGCCGAGACTAGGACTTCTAGTACTATGTTGAATAGCAGTGGTGATAACGGACATCCCTGCCGTGTTCCTGAACTTAGAGGAAAAGCTTTCAGTTTTTCTCCATTGAGAATGATATTTGCGATGGGTTTTTCATAGATGGCTTTGATAATATTGAGGTATGTGCCCTCTATCCCTACACTTTGAAGAGTTTTGATCAGGAAGGGATGCTGTACTTTGTCAAATGCTTTTTCAACATCTATTGAGAGTATCATATGGTTCCTGTTCTTTCTTTTATTAATGTGTTTTATCACATTGATTGATTTGCAGATGTTGAACCAACCTTGCAGCCCTGGAATAAATCCCACTTGGTCGTGGTGAATAATCCTTTTAATGTACTGTTGAATCCTATTGGCTAGTATTTTGGTGAGAATTTTTGCATCTGTGTTCATCAAGGATATTGGTCTGTAGTTCTCTTTTTTGATGGGATCCTTGTCTGGTTTTGGGATCAAGGTGAGGCTGGCCTCATAAAATGAGTTTGGAAGTTTTCCTTCCATTTCTATTTTTTGGAACAGTCTCAGGAGAATAGGAATTAGTTCTTCTTTAAATGTTTGGTAGAATTCCCCCGGGAAGCCATCTGGCCCTGGGCTTTTGTTTGTTTGGAGATGTTTGATGACTGTTTCAATCTCCTTACTGGTTATGGGTCTGTTCAGGCTTTCTATTTCTTCCTGGTTCAGTTGTGGTAGTTTATATGTCTCTAGGAATGCATCCATTTCTTCCAGATTGTCAAATTTGTTGGCATAGAGTTGCTCATAATATGTTCTTATAATTGTCTGTATTTCTTTGGTGTTAGTTGTGATCTCTCCTCTTTCATTCATGATTTTATTTATTTGGGTCCTTTCTCTTTTCTTTTTGATAAGTCTGGCCAGGGGCTTATCAATCTTATTAATTCTTTCAAAGGACCAGCTCCTAGTTTCGTTGATTTGTTCTATTGGTTTTTTGGTTTCTATTTCATTGATTTCTGCTCTGATCTTTATGATTTCTCTTCTCCTGCTGGGTTTAGGGTTTCTTTCTTGTTCTTTCTCCAGCTCCTTTAGGTGTAGGGTTAGGTTGTGTACCTGAGACCTTTCTTGTTTCTTGAGAAAGGCTTGTACCGCTATATATTTTCCTCTCAGGACTGCCTTTGTTGTGTCCCACAGATTTTGAACTGTTGTATTTTCATTATCATTTGTTTCCATGAATTTTTTCCATTCTTCTTTAATTTCCTGGTTGACCCATTCATTCTTTAGAAGGATGCTGTTTAGTCGCCATGTATTTGGGTTCTTTCCAAATTTCCTCTTGCGATTGAGTTCTAGCTTCAGAGCATTGTGGTCTGAAAATATGCAGGGAATGATCCCAATCTTTTGATACTGGTTGAGACCTGATTTAGAACCAAGGATGTGATCTATTCTGGAGAATGTTCCATGTGCACTAGAGAAGAATGTGTATTCTGTTGCTTTGGGATGAAATGTTCTGAATATATCTGTGATGTCCATCTGGTCCAGTGTGTCATTTAAGGCCTTTATTTCCTTGTTGATCTTTTGCTTGGATGATCTGTCCATTTCAGTGAGGGGAGTGTTAAAGTCCCCTACTATTATTGTATTATTGTCGATGTGTTCCTTTGATTTTGTTATTAATTGGTTTATATAGTTGGCTGCTCCCACGTTAGGGGCATAGATATTGACAATTGTTAGATCTTCTTGTTGGACAGATCCTTTGAGTATGATATAGGGTCCTTCTTCATCTCTTATTATAGTCTTTGGTTTAAAATCTAATTGATCTGACATAAGGATTGCCACTCCTGCTTTCTTCTGATGTCCATTAGCATGGTAAATTCTTTTCCACCCCCTCACTTTAAATCTGAAGGTGTCTTCGGGTTTAAAATGAGTTTCTTGTAGGCAACATATAGATGGGTTTTGTTTTTTTTATCCATTCTGATACCCTGTGTCTTTTGATTGGGGCATTTAGCCCATTAACATTCAGGGTAACTATTGAGAGATATGAATTTAGTGCCATTGTATTGCCTGTAAGGTGACTGTTATTGTATATTGTTTCTGTTCCTTTCTGATCTACTACTTTTAGGCTCTCTCTTTGCTTAGAGGACCCCTTTCAATATTTCCTGTAGAGCTGGTTTGGTGTTTGCAAATTCTTTCAGTTTTTGTTTGTCCTGGAAGCTTTTAATCTCTCCTTCTATTTTCAATGATAGCCTAGCTGGATATAGTATTCTTGGCTGCATGTTTTTCTCATTTAGTACTCTGAATATATCATGCCAGCTCTTTCTGGCCTGCCAGGTCTCTGTGGATAAGTCTGCTGCCAATCTAATATTTTTACCATTGTATGTTACAGACTTCTTCTCCCGGGCTGCTTTCAGGATTTTCTCTTTGTCACTAAGACTTGTAAATTTTACTATTAGGTGACGGGTTGTGGACCTATTCTTATTGATTTTGAGTGGGGTTCTCTGAACCTCCTGGATTTTGATGCTTGTTCCCTTTGCCATATTGGGGAAATTCTCTCCAATAATTCTCTCCAATATACCTTCTGCTCCCCTCTCTCTTTCTTCTTCTTCTGGAATCCCAATTATTCTAATGTTGTTTCGTCTTATGGTGTCACTTATCTCTCGAATTCTGCCCTCGTGGTCCAGTAGTTGTTTGTCCCTCTTTTGCTCAGCTTCTTTATTCTCTGTCATTTGGTCTTCTATATCGCTAATTCTTTCTTCTGCCTCATTTATCCTAGCAGTGAGAGCCTCCATTTTTGATTGCACCTCATTAATAGCTTTTTTGATTCCAACTTGATTAGATTTTAGTTCTTTTATTTCTCCAGAAAGGGCTTTTATATCTCCCGAGAGGGTTTCTCTAATATCGTCCATGCCTTTTTCGAGCCCGGCTAGAACCTTGAGAATCGTCATTCTGAACTGTAGATCTGACATATTACCAATGTCTGTATTGATTAGGTCCCTAGCCTTTGGTACTGCCTCTTGTTCTTTTTTTTGTGGTGAATTTTTCCGCCTTGTTATTTTGTCTAGATAAGAGTATATGAAGGAGTAAGTAAAATACTAAAAGGGTGGCAACAACCCCAGGAAAATATTCTTTAGCCAAATCAGAAGAGATCTCAAATCATGAGGTGGGGGGGAAGGGGATAAAAAGAGGTTCAGAAAGAAAAAAAAAAGAAAAAAGAAAAAAGAAACAAAAAAAGAAAACCAATAATGAAAAAAATATAAAAAGGAAAAAAATATATATATATTAGATAAACTAGTTAAAAAACGTTAAAAAAGAAAAGGGTTAAAGTTAAAAAAATTTAGCAGAAGAAGAGAAAAAAATTAATTAAATTAACTGCAAGGCTAAAGAATCATGGGGAGAAAGCCATGAGTTCGTGCTTTGCTTTCTCCTCCTCTGTTATTCCGCTGCTCTCCTTGGTATTGAAACTGCACTCCTTGTAAGTGAACTTGGTCCTGGCTGGGTTTCTTGTTGATCTTCTGGGGGAGGGGCCTGTTGTAGTGATTCTCAAGTGTCTTTGCCCCAGGCGGAGTTGCACCGCCCTTACCAGGGGCCGGGCTGAGTAATCCGCTCGGGTTTGCTTTCGGGAGCTTTTGTTCCCTGAGCGCTTTCTGTAGAGTTCCGGAGGACGGGAATGAAGATGGTGGCCTCCTAGTCTCCGGCCCGGAGGAGCCGAGAGCTCGGGGCCCCACTCCTCAGTGCGCCCTCAGAGAACAGCGCCCAATTACTCCCGTCTGCCTGGCCTCCAGCCGCGCTCTGAGCTCACCGAGCCTGCGACCAGTTCAAGGTAAGCCCGAGCTGTGAGCTCACTCCTCGGCTCCGTCTCTGTAGCCGGCTTCCCCGTTCTAATACCTGCAAGCTCTGCGACACTCAGACACCCCGATCCTTCTGTGACCCTGCGGGACCTGAGGCCACACTGGCCCCGCGTGGGCTTCACCCCAGTTAAGCCTCTGGAGCGATGTCCCTCAGCGGAACAGACTTTTAAAAGTCCTGATTTTGTGCTCCGTTGCTCCGCCGCTTGCTGGGAGCCGGCCCCTCCCCCCGGGGTCTATCTTCCTGTCCCTTTGGATTCACTTCTCCGCCAGTCCTACCTTTCAGAAAGTGGTTGATTTTCTGTTTGTAGAATTGCTGTTCTTCTTCTCTTCGATCTCCCGTTGATTTGTAGGTGTTTGCAATCTTTAGATAAGCTATCTAGCTGATCTCCCGCAACCTGAAGTAGTCTCAGCAGCTACTTCTCTGCCATCTTGACTCCTCCCCTCATTTTATTTTTTTTAATTAACTTTTCATTTAGGTTTTCTTCTCAAGCCTAACTGTAGCCTAATAAAAAGTTCTTCTGAATGCGCCACCAACACTTGGAACTTAGCATGTGAAAAATGTGTACTCAGTCTTCCCCTTGTCATAAGCCCACCCAGTTTTTCCATTATCTCCTTTTAGTATATTAAACTCCTAACCTTGGGGTTTTTGGACGCTTTCCCTCATTAGCTCTATATTCTATTCAATATTCAACGCTGCTGATCATTCCATGCTCAGAGCCCTTGGATCTGTTGCTTCCTCTTTATAGCCACAGCCAGCACCTCAGGCCCTTAACATCTCAGAGCTTAATTACTGCCTTGTTGCTTTCTCAAACCCCTTTCTCTCTGCATTAGGCCTTGTACTCAAATGCTAGCTTTAATCCCTTTCAGGTACCCTAAGATCATTTCCTTGATCTTAGACCCTAGTATCAAATTTATCCACCACACATTAGCATTTAAACCCTCCACCTCCACTTCCCTCTCCTTATCTCTTGTTACTTCCCCAAATAGAACCAAACTAATTTGGTAGTTAGCCTTCTTTATTCTTTGTTCTTATTTCTTTGTTATCATCTCTTTCCTGTTGCATAGTTCTTCTTTCCTCCTGGCATGCTTTTGCTTCTTTATTCTGTGTCTCATTCCCTTCAGTGACTAATTCCATTTGACTCCTCTTTCTTTTCTCTTTGTATTCTTCGAATGCTTAGACATTTGGTTTATCTAGTAATAAGGTCCATAATACCCTGTCTGTTTTTGTTCATGTTTGTTTTGAATATATTATTTTTTAAAAAGCATGGTTCAATGTGGGAACTATTGTTTCTATTTTATTTGTGACTCACTCCAACCTATGCATAGAGACCTGAATATAATAGCTGTCCTGTAGGGGCACCTGGGTGGCTCAGTCGGTTGAGCCGCTGCCTTTGGCTCGGGTTGTGATCCCAGTGTCCTGGGATCGAGTCCTGCATCAGGCTCCTTGCTTGGTGGGAAGCCTGCTTCTCTCTCTGCCTCTGCCTGCCTCTCTGCCTGCTTGTGCGCGCGCACTCTCTCTCTCTCTCTGACAAATAAATAAATAAATAAATAAAATCTTTAAAAAAAAAAATAGGTGTCCTGTAAATCTTCCTGGCTGACAGTCTATAAAAGTTTTGAGGAGATAGAGGTAGTGTTTAGAATTGTCATCATTTCTTTTTCATTTTTTAATTTTAGAAATGCAAAAAAAGACTTTTTGTGCCATTACCAGACTTTTATTTCTAATTTTTTTGTTTTATACCAAGTTTTGGAGACTGTGTTCTCAGTACAATGTAATGAAGTTCAATAACATATATTACTATAAATATTAAATCTAGTTTATTGAACACTAGCCATCTGATATATCCAGTTCTCTCAAGAGAAAAGTTAGCTTCTTAGATGCTGGCTAGGCATTTTTTGAAGGTGCATTATAGCCTTAAAGCCATAACTCACCATTTACTATATTAAGATCTTTGACAATTTAATAGCTACAATAGTCACCAGCACCCAGAATGAGGAGTGTTGACCTGGTTTCCTTCTACATCTGAAGCTCTGCTTTTGTTGCTGTCCTCATAAAAAAAACTTCTTCCTGTAGTTTTCATGTCCTCCAAAGTCAGTATTAGGAGGGAAAGGAAGATTATTGGAGTGGAGTTGGCTGAGAGAGGGATACAAGGTAGAAAGCAGCTTCTAAACCTAGTAGTGGCTAGCTGTTTTACCTCCCTGCCTGCCCACCCACTTTCTTTCTCACTTCAGAAACAGAGTTGACTTAAAGGTAGTTGACTTATAGCCCCTTGTTAACATCACGAGTGCAAGTTTTCTTTCTTGTTCTTTTCTTTTTAACCCTTTACCTTCAATCCACATGCCCATTCTCTTTCCCATTCATATGTACCTACTCTGTGTTTATGTCCCCATACCTACATATTTGCTTGAACAATATATTGTATAATTATGATGTCTTCAGCTTACATAATGGTATTTGCTTTTTACTCATGTCATGCTTTTTAAGATGTATTCATGTTGCTGTAGGTACATCTAAAGTGTGATTTCTAAAAGCTATATAGAATTCCATTATTCTAGTTATTGAAATCAAAGTTACTTCAAGTTCCCTCCTATATTACTGTCACAGTATAGACATGGGTCTATAAAGTCTGTAATTTGCACATAGACCATCCTATTTGAGAATTTCTCTGAAATTGGTCCACCAGAGTGGAATCACTGGATCACCTAGGACACAGACATACTTGATGTCACTAAGATATCCTAGCAGAATGGCTGTATCTGTTTACCGTCTTCCCAGCATCTTTGCCAGCCTTTGCTATTGTCTACCCTTCTAATTTTTGCCCTTCAGATCGGTATGAGCAATGCTATCTGATTATTTCAATTTATATTTTACTCATTGCTTTTATTTTGAATTTGATTGTCTCTTCATTTACTTGCTAATCATTTCAGCTTCTTTTTCTGTAGGTTCCCTACCCATAACTTCTGACCATTTTTCTGTTGGTTTCTTGTGACTTTTATATCAAATTCTAGAAATTCCTAGTCTATTCTTGTCAATTGTCAATTCATGTCAATCCTTATCTCTTGTCAATTTTGGATGTTGCAGGAGCTTTTCCTTGTCTGTCATCTATTTTAGCTCTGTGGTATTCTTTTTTTTTTTTATTAACATATAATGTATTATTTGTTTCAGGGATACAAGTCTGTGATTCATAAGTCTTACACAATTCACAGTACTCACCATAGCACATACCCTCCTCAGTGTCCATCACCCAGCTACTCTTCCCATCCCCCTCCCCTCAAACAACCTTCAGTTTGTTTCCTGAGATTAAGAGTCTCTTATGGGGTGGGAGGTTGAGTGAGCCTGGTGGTGGGTATTATGGAGGGCACGTATTGCATGGAGCACTGGGTGTAGTGCATAAACAGTGAATTCTGGAACACTGAAAAGAAATTAAAAAAACAAAAATTTTTTAAAAAAGAGTCTCATGGTTTGTCTCCCTCTCTGGTTTCATCTTATTTCATTTTTCCCACCTTTCCCCCATGATCCTCTGTCTTGTTTCTCCAATTCCTCATATCAGTGAGATGATATGATAATTGTCTTTCTCTGGTTGACTTATTTCACTTAGCATAATACCCTCTAGTTCCATCCACGTCATTGCAAATGTTAAGGTTTTGGGTTTCTTGATGGCTGCATAGTATTCCATTGTATATATACCACATCTTCTATATCCATTCATCTGTTGATGGACATCTAGGTTCTTTCCATAGTTTGGCTGTTGTGGACATTGATGCTATAAACATTCAGGTGTATGTGCCCCTTTGGATCACTACATTTGTATCTTTGGGGTAAATACCCAGTAGTGCAATTGCTGGGTCATAGGGTAGCTCTATTTTCAACTTTTCGAAGTACCTCCAT
Source organism: Lontra canadensis (assembly GCF_010015895.1). NCBI lineage: Eukaryota > Metazoa > Chordata > Mammalia > Carnivora > Mustelidae > Lontra > Lontra canadensis. Next base: position 31,560,636 of record NW_022631001.1, on the reverse strand, counting down.
ACTGTTTTCCAGAGTGGCTGCATGAGCTTGTATTCACACCAGCAGTGTAGAAGGGTTCCCCTTTCTCTGAATTCTCACCAACACCTGTCATTTTCTGACTTGTTAATTTTAGCCATTCTGACAGGTACAAGGTGGTATCGCACTGTGGTTTTGATTTGTATTTCCCTGATTCCGAGTGATGTTGAGCACTTTTTCATGTGTCTGTTGGCCATTTGGATGTCTTCTTTGCAGAAATGTCTGTTTATGTCTTCTGCCCATTCTTGATTGGATTATTTGTTCTTTGGGTGTTGAGTTTGCTAAGTTCTTTATAGGTTTTGGATACTAGTCCTTTATCTGATATATCACTTGCAAATATCTTCTCCCATTCTGTCAGTTGTCTTTTGGTTTTGTTGACTGTTTTCTTTGCTGTGCACATGCTTTTGATCATGATGAAGTCCTAATAGCACATTTTCGCTCTTGTTTCCCTTGCCTTTGGTGATGTGTCTAGGAAGAAGTTGCTGTGACTGAAATCGAAGAGGTTGCTGCTTTTGTTCTCCTCAGGAACTTTGATGGATTTGGCTCTCACATTGAGGTTTCTCATCCATTTTGAGTCTGTTTTTGTGTGTGGTATAAGGAAATGGTCCAGTTTCATTCTTTTGCATGTGGCTGTCCAATTTTCCCAACACCATATGTTGAAGAGACTTTTTTCCACTGCACATTCTTTACTGCTTTGTCAAAGATTTAGTTGACCATAGAGTTGAGGCTCCATTTCTGGGCTCTCTATTCTGTTGCATTGATCTGTGTGTCTATTTTTGTGCCAGTACCATACTGTCTTGATGATTACAGCTTTGTAATAGAGCTTAAAGTCTGGAATTGTGATGCCGCCAGCTTTGGTTTTCTTTTTCAACATTCCTCTGGCTATTCAGGGCCTTTTGTGGTTCCATATAGATTTTAGGATTATTTGTCCCATTTCTCTGAAAAAAGTTGATGGTATTTTGATCGGGATTGCATTAAATGTTTAGACTGCTCTACACAGCATAGACATTTTCACAATATTTGTTCTTCCAATCCATGAACATGGGACGTTTTTCCATTTCTTTATGTCTTCCTCAGTTTCTTTCATGAGTACTTTATAGTTTCTGAGTACAGATTCTTTGCCTCTTTGGTTAGACTTATTCCTAGGTATTACAGTTTTGGGTGCAATTGTAAGGGGGATTGACTCCTTAATTTCTCTTTTTTCTGTCTTGTTGTTGGTGTATAGAAATGCAACTGATTTTTGTGCACTGATTTTATATCCTGACACTTTACTGAATTCCTGGATGAGTTCTAGCATTTTGGAGTGGAGTCCTTAGGGTTTTCCACATAAAATATCATATCATCTGCAAAGAGTGGGAGTTTGACTTCTTCTTTGCCAATTCGGATGCCTCTTATTTCTTTTTGTTGTTTGATTGCCGAGACTAGGACTTCTAGTACTATGTTGAATAGCAGTGGTCATGGTGGACATCCCTGCAGTGTGCCTGACCTTAGGAGAAAAGCTCTCAGTTTTTCCCCATTGAGAATGATAGTTGCCTTGGGTTTTTCATAGACGGCTTTTATGATATCGAGGTATGTACCCTCTATCCCTACACTGTGAAGGGTTTCGATCAAAAAAGGATGCTGTACTTTGTCAAATGCTTTTTCTTCATCTATTGAGAATATCATATGGATCTTTTTCTTTTACTAATGTATTGCATCACATTGATTGATTTGCTGATGTTGAACCAAACTTGGAGCCTAGGAATAAATCCCACTTGGTAATGGTGAATAGTCCTTTTAATGCACATTTGGATCCTATTGGCTAGTATTTTCGTGGGAATTTTTGATTCCACGCTCATCAGGGATATTGGTCTGTAATTCTCCTTTTTGATGGAGTCTTTGTCTGGTTTTAGGATCAAGGTGATGCTGGCCTTATAAAATGAGTTTGGAAGTTTTCTTCCCATTTCTATTTTTTGGAACAGTTTCAGGAGAATAGGTATTAATTTTTCTTTAAATGTTTGGTAGAATTCCCCTGGGAAGCTGTCTGGCCCAGGGCTCTTGTTTGTTGGGAGATTTTTGATGACTGCTTCAATCTCCTTACTGGTTATGAGTCTGTTCAGGTTTTCTATTTCTTCCTGGTTCAGTTTTGGTAGTTTTTATGTCTCTAAGAGTGCATCTGTTTCTTCCAGACTGTCAAATTTGCTGGTGTATAGTTGCTCATAATATGTTCTTATAATTGTTTGTATTTCTTTGATGTTAGTTGTGATCTGTCCTCTTTCATTCATGATTTTATTAATTTGGGTCCTTTCTCTTTTCTTTTTGATAAGTCTGGCTAGGGGTTTATCAATCTTATTAATTCTCTCAGATAACCAGCTCCTAGTTTCATTGATCTGTTCTATGGTTCTTTTGGTTTCTCTTTCATTGATTTCCACTCTGATCTTTATTATCTCTCTTCTTCTGCTGGGTTTAGGCTTTCTTTGCTGTTCTTTCTCCAGCTCCTTTAGGTGTAGGGTTAGATTGTGTATTTGAGACCTTTCTTGTTTCTTGAGAAAGGCTTTTATTGCTATATATTTAACTCTTAGGACCACCTTTGCTATATCCCAAAGATTTTGAACATTTGTGTTTTCATTTTCATTTGTTTCCATGAATTTTTTCAATTCTTCTTTAATTTTCTGGTTGGCCCATTCATTCTTTAGTAGGATGCTCTTTAGCTTCCATGTATTGGAGTTCTTTCCAACTTTCCTCTTGTGGTTGGGTTCTAGTTTCAAAGCACTGTGGCCTGAAAATATGCAGGGAATGATCCCAGTCTTTTGGTATCAGTTGAGACCTGATTTGTGACCCTGGATGTGATCTGTTCTGGAGAATGTTCCATGTGGATTGGAGAAGAATGTATATTCTGTTGCTTTGGGATGGAATGTTTTGAACATATCTGTGATGTCCATCTGATCCAGTGTGTCATTTAAGGTCTTTATTTCCTTATTGATCTTTTGCTTAGATGATCTGTCCATTTCAGTGAGAGGGATGTTAAAGTCCTGTACTATTATTGTATTATTGTTGGTGTGTTTCTTTGGTTTTATTAATTGGTTTATATAATTGGCTGCTCTCATGTTAGGAGCATAGATATTTAAAATTGTTAGATCTTCTTTTTGGACAGACCGTTTAAATATAATATAGTGTCCTTCCTCATCTCTTATTATAGTCTTTGGCTAATTTAGATAAATTAGATATTTAAATTAGATAAATCTAATTTATCTGATATAAGGATTGCCACCTCAGCTTTCTTCTGATATCCATTAGCATGGTAAATTGTTTTCCACCCCTCACTTTAAATCTGGAGGTGTCTTTGGGTCTAAAATGAGTCTCTTGCAGGCAGCATATTGATGGGTCTTGGTTTTTTTTATTTTTATTTTTTTTTATCCATTCTGATACCCTGTGTCTTTTTATTGAGGCATTTAGCCCATTTACATTCAGGGTAACTATTGAAACATATGAATTTAGTGCCATTGTATTGCCTGTAAGGTGACTGTATATTGTCTCTGTTCCTTTCTGATCTGTTATTTTTAGGCTCTCTCTTTACTTAGAGGACCCCTTTCAATATTTCCTGTAGGGCTGGTTTTGGTGTTTGAAAATTCTTTTAGTTTTTGTTTGTCCTGGTAGCTTTTTATTTCTCCTTCTATTTTCAATGAAAGCCTAGCGGAATATAGTATTTCTTGGCTGCATATTTTTCTCATTTAGTGCTTCGAATATATCAGATCAGTCCTTTCTGGCCTGCTAAGTCTGCTGCCAATCTAATATTTCTACTGTTATAGATTACAGACCTCTCGTCCCAAGCTGCTTTCAGGATTTTTCTCTTTGTCTTTGAAGCTTGTAAGTTTTACTATTAGATGATGGGGTTTTGACCTATTTTTGTTGATTTTTGAGGAGAGTTCTCTGTGCCTCCTAGATTTTGATGCCTGTTTCCTTCCCCAAATTAAGGAAGTTCTCCACTATAATTTGCTCCAGTTTACCTTCTGCACCCGCCTTTCTTCTTCTTCTGGGATCCCAATTATTCTAATATTGTTTCATCTTATGGTATCACTTACTTCATGAATTCTCCCCTCGTGATCCAGTGGTTTATCTCTCTTTTTCTCAGCTTCTTTATTCTCCATCATTTGGTCTTCTATATCACTAATTCTCTCTTATGCCTCATTTTTCCTAGCAGTAGGAGCCTCCATTTTTTATTGCACCTCATTAATAGCTTCTTTTTATTTCAATTTGATTAGATTTTAGTTGTTTTATTTCTCCAGAAAGGGATTCTCTAGTATCTTCTGTGCTTTTTTCCAAGCCCAGCGAGGATCTTTATAACTGTCATTCTGAACTCTAGTTCCGTATCTTTCTGATGTCCATATTGATTAGGTCCCTAGCAGTCAGTACTGCCTCTTGTTCTTTTGAGGTGAGTTTTTCCACGTTGTCATTTTGTCCAGAGAAGACTAAATGAATGAGAGAACAAAATGCTAAAAGGGTTACAACGACCCCAGAAAAATATACACGAAACAAATCAGAAGAGACCCGCAACTGGGGATAAAAGAAAAGGAAAAAATATGTATATATCATCAGGCTGGTGAACAGAACAGAGCCACACACTTGATTTTGGTTGTATTTTGGTCTGTTAGAAGAAACTGCCTCCCAAAATTTTAAAGAAAGAAGAACATATATTCAAAAATAAGGGTAAGTACAATAGAGGGATGGAATATGACTATAAAGGTGAAAATTTAAAAAAGATTTTTAAAAAGGAATTGATTAGATAAGTTGGTTGAAAAAAATTTTAAAAACAGGAGGGAGACTAGAACAAAGCTGTACACTAGATTTAGGATATATTTTGGTCTCTTAGAAGAAACTGTATCCCAAAATTTTGAAGACAGAAAAACTTACATGTATATAAAAAATAAGGTTAAATACAAAGAAGGGATAGAATATGACTATAAAAATGAAAAAAAGTTTTTTAAAAAGGTATTGATAAGATGTTGGTTAAAATAGGAAAGAGGAAAAATTAAAAAACACAAAAGAAAAATATAAATTGAAAAAAATTAAACTTTGAAAGACTAAAGAATCATGGGAAAAAGCTGTGAATGCTATGTGTGTATTCCCCTAGCTCTGGAGTTTTGCAGTTCTCATTGATTGGTAAAGTTGATCTTGGCTGGATGTTTTTGCTGATCTTCTGGAGGAGGGGACTGTTACAGTGATTCTCAAATGTCTTTGCCCGAGGTAGGATTGCACCACCCTTCCCAGGGGCCAGGCTAAGCAGTCTCAGTAGCTTTTGCTCCCTGAAAATTTTCCATACAGCTTTGGAGGACGAGAATAAAAATGGTGGCTTCCCAATCTCCGGTCCCAGAGGAGCTGAGAGCTCGGGGCCACCCTCTTCAGGGAGCCCTCAGAGAAGGGCAGTCAATCCCTCCTGTCTTCCTGGTCTCCAGCCACATTCCAAGCTCACTCGGCCTGTGCCTGAGTGTTTCTGTCTCTGGCACACAGCCCTGTTTGGAGTCTCCAAACCCAGCAGATTTCTGCAGCATGCTCCCGCACTGCTCCAACCCATGGAGGAAAGGGAGGATCTCCCTGGATCTGCCACTTGTGGGGTCCCTGCTCGAAAAGCAGTGGTCCAGCTGTAACTCAGATCATGGTTTATGGTAACCCCAAGCTGAGAACCCATACCTTGACTTTGTCTTTGCACCTGGCTTCCCCACTCCAATACCTGGGAGCTCTGTCACACTCAGACACCCCCAGTCTTTCTGTCACCCCGAGGGTCCTGAGACCACACTATGCCAGCAAGGATTCCACCCCATGCTTAGCCACTGGAGCAATGTTCCTCAGCAGAGCAGACTTCTAAAATCTCTGGTTTTGTGCTAAGTTGCTCTTTTACATGCCAGGAACCGAGTGATGGAGCCCCCCCCAGTCTTCCCGTATGTCACCTCGGATTCACTTATCCACACATCCTACCTTCCAGAAAGTGGTCGCTTTTCTGTTCATAGAATTGCTGCTCATTTCTTCGATCTCCTTGTGAGTTAGTAGTTGTTCAGAATGGTTTGATAACTACCTAGCTGAATTCCTGGGACCAGAGGAAATTTGGGACTCCTACTGCTCTGCCATCTCGCTCCTTCCCTGTTTGTGGCACAACAAACAAGGTTTGTTTGTTGTAGTAGATTGCAGTAGTTGTTGAGTGTGTAGTAGAGTGTGGTAGTGTAGTTGTTGTGGTAGATTGAACAGAAATCTAATTTTGTGGAAGTCGAATCTAACAGTGTTTCTCTATATAGTTTGTATTTTTGGAGTCTGATTTATGAAATCTGTCTTCTCTCTCCTGTTTTCTGCTCTATAGTGTTAGCTCCCAGTGATTTTTTCCTCCACAAACCTATTTACATGGCCTTTTGAAGAAAAGTCTTTCCTTTCTCACCTATGGCTCTCAGGAGGCTTGGTAGTTGGTGTTAATGTTCATCTGCCCCAATGGAGGAAAAATGAAAGAAAATTGATGCACACTTCTTTCTCTAAGCCCTGTGCTTCCATTTACAGAACCCTGTGACCCTGTTTGTGCTACATGACTCCTCTCTCCCCAGCAATAGCTGACTGGAAAGGAATGCATACCTCCCCAGGCAGAGTAATCAAAATCTTCCTCCAAGGAACTTGGAGTCTTGAAGGACATGTAAACTGAAGGGTTTTGAGTGCCCATTTCCCTCCATGTTCACAAAGAAGCTGGAGAAATTGTCTGCCAGAAGGGAGAATAAAGAAGATCTGCACAGGAAAAAGCCTATGGCCCCATGGAGAGGGAGATGGCAGTAGATTGTGAGAGTAGCTGTCCTGGATCCTGATGGCTTCCCAGTTTTGGTTCTTTTCTCTTTTGAGACCAGATTGCACTTCCTTTTCTGTAGTAGTTAGGGGTGGCTAACTGCTATAACAGACTCCAAAGTGTATAATGGCCCTAACACAATAATAGTTTACTTATCACTCACATGAAGATCCAGATGGTTCTAAGTTGGTGGGTGGCAGCATTGGAGGGCTCTTGCCACACAGTTATTCAGTAACCTAGATTGATGGAGGCCCTGCCATTTCATCACATGACTTCAGAGGTCTTCCTAGATCAGCATGAAGCCTGCAGATGGCAAATGAATGTGGAGTTTAATACATGGGAAGTTTTATAGGCCAGGCCTTGCATCAGCACATATCACTCCCATTCCTCTGGCTGGCACTCCGTTGCGTGGCTACATTTAACTGCATAGGAAGCTGAAAAATGTTATCAATCTGTGGACCTAAAAGGAAGAGAAAATGGGTTTGGCAAACAGCTAGAGATTGCCACATCATATTTGTTATCTGTATGATACCTCTGTATCCTTAGAATCAAGTTCCTGTTTTTTCTTAACTTGTTTGAGTTATGCCTCAGTACATGAGGTGTTTTCATAAGAGCTATATTTAAAATAGTAGAGGGGTGCCTGGGTAGCTCAGTGGGTTAAAGCCTCTGCCTTCGGCTAGGGTCATGATCCCAGGGTCCTGGGATTGAGCCCCGCATTGGGCTCCCTGCTCAGTGGGGGGCCACCTTCCTCCTCTCTCTCTCTCTGCCTGCCTCTCTGTCTACTTGTGATCTCTGTCAAATAAATAAATAAAATCTTTAAAAAATAAAAATTAAAAAAATAATAAATAAATATTGATTATTTCTTTCAGGAAAGTTGGGTCGATTTCCACCTATGATGCATCATCACCAGCCACCCACAGATGGCCAGACACCTGGTGTTCGTTTCCAGAGGTCTCACCTTGCAGAGGCATTTGCAAAGGCCAAAGGATCAGGTGGAGGCACTGGAGGAGGAGGAAGTGGAAGAGGCCTGATGGGACAGATTATTCCAATCTATGGTTTTGGGATTTTTTTATACATACTGTATATTCTATTTAAGGTAAGTGGAATCATCTCGATCATATTATATCAATAAAAAAAATTTAGTGTCATAATAAAAATCATTGTTGGCATTAAAACTCTTTATAGTTCATAACCTTTATTCAAATCATCTTTAAACCTTGCCTCCTCTTTATGAGATACTTAGGATAACTGTTCTCTGTTTTATAGAAGAGAAGATCTTCGGTCAGAGCTTAAAGGGTTTGCCCAAGAATTCACAACTAGAAATGCAGAATCAGGACTTATGCCTGGGTCAATAAATAGCAATAAAGGTCGAAGCTCCCTCTCACCCCAGTTTTTTGGTGGGCTTTTTTTGTTTGTTTTTTTGTTTTTACTGGATGTCTTTGCAAGCTGAAAAGGCACAAAGATATTTTAACTTTAGGTTTGGCACAGTGATTTCCAAGTAGCCACTGTGAGGCCACATAATGACCATTACCAACACCACTTTGTCCTCCTTTCCCAGTCCAGGAGTGTGAGGTGCTGTTTTTAATATCCACTGTAGTAATTCCGAAACAAAACTGCCAATCCTGAAACTAAGCCTGATGTCTCCCAACTTTGGGGAGATATGCATTGGGTCCTTTAAAAGCTGACTCCCAATTAAGTTCCATCTCCAGGCAGACTTCAGCAAGCTATGGGCCTAGACACCATGAAGTAGAGCAGAAGTCACATTGTGCATCCATTTTGGAAATCTTAAATATACACTGCCCTTTTAACAGAATAAGAAGCAAGTCCTTCTTGCCCAGGAACTCTGCAGGGGCCCTGAGTTGCCTCTGTAAGAACAGCCTTAGGGGTTGCACATCCCCTTTTTTAGATGAGTGTAGGCAAGGCAGATGACCTGGAAAGAGACTGATTGATTGATTGATTGATTTTTGTTCTTGTGCCTTGATGGTTTTTCACTTCTTGGGAACTTTCTTTTCTTTCTTTCTTTCTTTTTTTTTTTTTTTTTTTTTAATTTGAAGGAGAAGAGAGCAGGAGTGGAGGGAGGGGCAGAGAGAGAGGGAGAAGGAGACTCCCTGCTGAGCAGTGAGCCAGATGTGGGGCTCCATCCCAGGACCCTGAGATCATGACCTGAGCTGAAGGCAGACATTTAATTAACTGAGCCACCCAAGCACCCTTCCTGGGAACCTTCTATTGGTTCTTTCTCGCCTCTTTTTTTTTTTTTTCTTTCTTTGAAATGTTTCTCTGATATTGATACTTGATTTGATTTCTGACTTAATTTTTGTCTCCCAACCTTTTTTTTCTTTTTTCATTTAATATGAGGGGTTCCATGACTTTGAGGTTCTGAGCTGCTGTTGATGTGCTATACCTCCTTCAATTCCCAGCTTTCAAAGGGGAAATCTACTGCAGAGGATCAGAAATGCTCTACTGCCACAGCTGGAAACACCCACAGGACAATTAGTAAGTGCTTCTTCTCAGTATATGCACAAGTCTTATTGAGTTGCACCACCATCATACAGTCAGAGGGACAGTCTGGATATGTCTTAAAAAGCACATCTCAGGGGCGCCTGGGTGGCTCAGTGGGTTAAAGCCTCTGCATTCGGCTCAGGTCATGGTCCCAGGGTCCTGGGATCGAGCCCCGCGTCCGGCTCTCTGCTCGGCGGGGAGCCTGCTTTCCCCTCTCTCTCTGCCTGCCTCTCTGCCTACTTGTGATCTCTGTCTGTCAAATAAATAAATAAAATCTTTAAAAAAAAAAAAAAAAGCACATCTCAGAAATTGCTCCAAATTAATCTGATGCCATTTTTACCTAAGCTCCGGGAATTCTCAAGTTTCCAAACTGATGTTGGCTTTTAAGAGAGAGTTACAAAAAGTACAAAACTGTCTGTTTTCTTTTTTATATGTTAGCAAATTAATATTTCACATTTGGAGTTATATCTCATTTCCAGACTTCAGAATATTTGTAGCAGATACCTTTATTTCACAAGAAAACTAAAGGGAGAGAGATCAAGTCCTTGCCAAAACCACTTATTAGATCTAGGGACTGGGTTTAATACTTCTGACTTATGAATCGGAGAAAGACTACTATCATAGGATCTCCCTGATATGAGGAAGTGGAGATGCAACGTGGGGGGTTGGGGGAGTAGGAAAAGAATAAATTAAATGAGATGGGATTGGGAGGGAAACAAACCATGAGACTCTTAATCTCACAAAACAAACTGAGGGTTGGGGGGGGAGTGGGGGAGGGAGAGGGTGGAGGGTTATGGACATTAGGGAGGGTGTGTGCTATGGTGAGTGCTGTGAAGTGTGTAAACCTGGCGATTCACAGACCTGTACCCCTGGGGCTAATAATACATTATATGTTTATAAAATTTTTTTTTAATAATTAAAAAAAATAATACTTCTGACTCATAAAACATGTTCATCAAATATTTACTGGCCAAGTAGAATATTCTACGCTTTCTGGGGGAAATTAAATGTATATGGCATGGCTCTTCCCCCTAAGAATTCATAGTCTGGGATGAAAAATGACTCGTGTAAAGTTTACTATCTAAAAAGGGACTTGGGGAAAGCCTTATGGGAAGTGACCTGGAGCTGGGTCCTGTCTGATAGACAGGATGGCTTGAGGAAGACACAGCCTGACGTAGGACGGCTGTGGGAAAGAAGGCCTTGAGGAATAGGTAGGTTAAGCCATGTTGTTGAAGGCCTTGGAGGCCAAATCGCCTTATCCTGTGGATAATGAAGCCTCTTCAGAAGTTTTTAAAAGAGAGACAGCAGCAAAATGAAGTGAAGCTGAGCCGCTGAAGGATCTTTCCTCAGCCATAACTGCTTTTTGGATTTACTCCAGATTCTCTGTGGAAGCAGATACCCCAGTCACAGTCTGCATCCTTTTTAGAAATCCTATGAAATATTCAAGAAATCCTCTAAGAAAGTTCTTTTGTTCTTAATTGAGATAACATCAAACCAGCAGTGATGGTAAATGCATTGGTAAAATAATTATTAAGAGATTTTTGGATTCTGTCAAAGAATAGCAAATTCTGGGGATGCCTGGGTGGCTCAGTGGGTTGAGCTCAGGTCCTGATCTCAGGGTCCTGGGATAGAACCCTGAATCAGGTTCTCCACTCAGCAGGGAGCCTGCTTCCCCCTCTCTCTCTGCCTGCCTCTCTACCTACTTGTGATTTCTCTCTCTGTCAAATAAATAAATAAAATCTTTAAAAAAAAAATAGCAAATTCTGTATCCAGTCACATAATGCATTGGAAACAGAATTAAAAATTCCTAAGAATAACTGTTTTATAATGTAGCAGTTATATCTGCTTATCCTTCTGTTTTGAATCATGCAGAAAATAAAAATAACCTAAGCATTTATGTGGCATAGTCCTCTAGACACTTTGCAGATGGTAACTGCAAGCATAAGAATTTGTTCTAGAAGTATTAAAAGACAATACAATATTTTAATACAATATTTTGCAGTGAAGAAAAACTGGATTATCTGCATAATAAATAGCATTTTGTTTTCCTGCTGCCTTTAAGTTCATTTCATGTACTAATCGATCTATTTTTTTTCTGCTCTACTTTTAGGGTCTTAGTGTTAATGTCAGTAGATCAATGTGATCTCTGTTGATCTGTTGATCTTTCTTGAGAATCTGGGGGCGAGGGTTACACCACTTCACCCCAAATGACAAGGGTAGGAAACCTTGGGCAGGGAGGCTTCAACCCTAGTTCAAGATTTGTCCCCTATTGAAGAAATGCAGCATTGAGACTGTGATCTTCCAGATGTTTTCAAACACAGGTGAACGAATGCTAGTCTCAGGGTCTTAACTCCTTTTCTAAAGTACCTTGCAGGTTCGGTACTTTTACCCTCAAGCATCATTTGGATTGGAAAGGATAGGTCTATCTTCTTTTTCTCTTGGGTGACCATGTTGAGGTTTGTTTTGTTTTGTTTTTCTCATGTATTTTCTTTAGCTGGTCCTGCTGTATTTCTGTGTGTAAGAAGAGTGATTTGTTCATTATTCCCTACACATGTATCCTTAAGATCTCAGTGCTCACTCCTTGGTACCCTTTGTGTCCTGATTGGATCAGCTGGAGAGATTCAGAGTCTCTTCTCTGAATCTCTGAACCAGCTGGAATTATCACAGGGCATCCCAGCCAGCCAGTTTCAGAAAAGAGCTTTTGGAGGTGTGTATGATGGTTCTTAGACTGATACTTGTTTTTCAGCCAATTTTGAGCTTGTTCACCTGCAAGAAAAACTGAAGGAGACAGAGGAAGCCATGGAAAAATTAATCAACAGAGTGGGACCTAATGGTGAAAGGTAGGTTTTCATATAACCGGACTCAAGACTATTACTCATTTAGAGAATCCATTAAAAATTTTGCTTTTCTTTGATTTCTGAAGCACTTACTTCCATTTTATAGAATTGTCAACTTACTTGTCATTTACATATTATTTCTCACTAAGCATTTCCATTTCATACCATATGCTTTCAAGAGTCTCAGCTTTCAAGAGTCTTTGTTCAGTGTTATGCATATCACTGTGAGGAGAGGTTTATGAGCAGTTCTGCAAGGTGAAATAACCAGGTTCTAATGAAGATGATTTCATAGCTGTCTAATAATCTGATTTTACCTAAAATTATGCCTTTTTAAATCTGCTTGAGACAAAAAGAAGAGGGCAAATATGATCAGATTAGGCATTTGTATTTTGTGTTGACTATGCCAGAATTGGATTAGACATGTCAGGTAGGTGTCAGGAGTCCGGCTGGCCCTTTAGGATGCCCCACATGGGAGACAGCCCTCCTGTGACAGGGCTGGGTGAGGATCTGAAAAGGTGGCTTCAGGAGGCTGGGAAAGTAGGCAAAAAGGAAGAAAATATGGATGTGGGAAGGCCAGGGAGGAAAAGCCAGAATGTGAGATTGAGAACAAAGAGGGATTTAGTCTCCACTAGGCCTCTGACAAGGATGGAGGAAGAGCTGGGAGGTAATGGCAAAATCTTATGTGCTAAAATGTTTCTCACGCAGCTCTGTGGGCTCACGGTGGAGTCTTTGCTCCAGAAAACTGCTCTACCATGGCCTCTTCTGTTTGCCATCTTGGTGGTACTGTGCCCTGTATCCTTTTCTCAGCTCCTTGGCCCCAGCCTTGTGCATCTTTGGCTAGATAAGGCAAGAGTGAACATCTTCAGGTTGCAGCTCCCTGGCTTGGCTTTTTCTACAATGTCTGTCTACAATGCTGCTGAAATGACATTTATGCAGCTAAACCTTGCCTATCTGCACCCAGGAGCCTTGACCACCTTTTGGTCCAGAAAGCAGAGTGACTGTGCAGACTTTTTGCCAGAGTGGTAGAGGAATGTGTACATAGGTACACACAAGTATACTTCAGTGAGTGTGTAGTAAAATTTCATACTTACTGAGAACTTACTAAGAACCCAGCTCGGAGTGAAGCACTTCATATACATTATCTAATGTCAGAGTTTTTGTAGGAGTGACGAAACCAATTTGCGCAACAATACTTTTATGATCTTTTCTGCCCTTACCCTGTACTACTCAAGTCTAGGTGGGGAACTACCAGCTTTTTATGGACCCTTGCCTCTCAAAAAGTATCTCTACCCTGGCTCTGGTTCATTTGAAGACACATGCTATACCTAAGGGTCATGAAAACCATAGATGGAAACCTGTGGGCAGGGCCTCCCACGTGGGAGACTGAACAACTGGGCCTTGGAGTAAGAAGCCAGAGGAAGGGCGCCTGGGTGGCTCAGTGGGTTAAGTAAGCCTCTGCCTTTGGCTCAGGTCATGATCTCAGGGTCCTGGGATCGAGTCCTGCATCTGGCTCTCTGCTCCGCAGGGAGCCTGCTTCCTCCTCCTCTCTCTCTCTCTCTGCTTGCCTCTCTGCCTACTTGTGATCTCTGTCTGTCAAATAAATAAATAAAATCTTAAAAAAAAAAAAAAAAGCCAGAGGAAGGTATTTTCTCACTATTACTGCTGTTCATACTCCCTTAGCTCAAATCACATAGCTCAACCTTACCACCTGTATATACCATCTGTGCATTGCCCAAGCCAGCAATGCAGTACCGTGACCCTGACTACTTTCTGCTTTGTGCTAGGGTTACCTCTCTGTAAGGCAGAGGAGTTGTCCCCACCCTGAAGCTGGAGTTGTGCCATCTCATTATTTTTCAGGCCACAGGTCCTAGCTCAGAACGTTTACTCCTGGTGGGATGCTAAGGTGTAGACTCCTTGAGAACCTATTAATTCCAGCCTGCCACATGGCAATGATTGTGTAAAACATTTTCAGCCATACTTCTGAGGAGCTAGGGATCAGCTCCCTCCACTACAGAGAGCATAGCTTGTGGCTCCCTTTCCCAAATCTGTAATCTTCCAGTCCTAAAAACGTGACTTTCTCCCTGTCATTCCTAATCCAATACCTTGTATCCTTACAGGTAGGCCCTATGAGACTTCACCTCCAAGCTGAAAGGTCCTGGTAGCCCCATGTTTTACATTATTCTCCTTTTTATATTTCTATCCTTTAACCTTAGTGTTGTGGCATTTGTTCTTCTACAAGTCTGTGTTTTTATGATTATTAGAAGAGCCCCCAAATACCCCAGTATTTTTCCATCAGATCAAAATTGAATACATTTCCAGGCTCTAGGAGTCTAGGAGAGGATTTAAGACACAGAAGACATGTTCATTTACGCCTTTGAACTCCTTTTATAGAATGTCAATTCCATAATTGTAAGATTTTCTTAAAATTCCAGAAATACACAGTTTCTGAAACTTCATCTCAATGCTTATGTAAGAATCAAAATATGGGGAAGGTTTTTAATATTATCTAATAAAGCTTTTAGACAACTTTTACCTGTGAGTGATATGTCTGTGCATGTGTTTAAGCCTTGTGGAAGGTTCGTGTTGTATCATGTTATGCCTGATACTAAGCACAGTATACATCCCAAGGACATAAAGACTAAGGAAAGGATCAGAATCAAGGTGTCCTTACTTCTGTCCTTAGGATCAGCAACATTTCCTTTCTGGAGCAGCATGTCTGGTTGTAATCCTTCACCTCCTGGAAGCATGGTGTGGCCTGAAGTAGCAGTGAGGGTAAAGCCTGGGGCAGAAGACAGCCATAGCAGGCATGCTGAGGACATGTGTAGTGCTGTAGATTTAGGGCATGGACTGCTGGGATGTAAACTTATGGAGGACAGACTTAATCTGTTTCGTTCATTGTGTTCACATAGTAGATACTAAGGAAATCCTAATTGTTGAAAAAGGATAGATACTAACTTTTGAAATAAGCATTTGAACGTGTATTATAGTAGAAGAGGTAATCATGGCATTCTTTGTTAAGATCGTCTCTTCATTTCCTGACTTCTGTATTCAGGGTCCTACTGAACATGTCTCATAGATTATCTGCCCTTCTTCAGTTAATAAACATCTTTTGAATGAATGAACGTATAAAATGAGAATCCTCATCTATCCCTAGCTGACTCTACTCCACCTTTAATATACATCTCTGAAAATGGCTTCACCATCTACTTAATCCTCCAGAGAAGAAATCAGTATTATCCTTGATTTACCTGTTCCTTCACTTCCTATATCCCTTCAGTCATCCTGTCTTGTCATTTCTTTCAAATTAATAAATCTGTCTCCCTGCAAAAGACTCTAAGCTCTGCTAAGGCAGAGATTATCTGTTAGTCCCAGAGCCTAGCACAGGTCAACAGTAGGCTCTAAAAAAGTGTTAGTTGAAATGGAAAAATGAGCAAGTAAGTGAATGAATGCTTTTTTTTTTTTTTAATATAGTTGACATACAGTGTTCTGTTAGTTTATACATTACATAATGCTCACCATAATAAGTGTAGTTACCATCCGTCACCATACATTATTACAGTATCATGGACTATATTCTTTATGTGGTACTTTTCATCTACATGACTTATTTATTTTATACCTGAAATTCGTACCTCTTAATAGTGTCCTTTACCTACTTCACCCATTCCCTCCCACCAACAATCACCAGTTTGTTCTCTAGATTTGAGTCTATTTCTGTGGGGTTTGTTTTTTTTTTATTTCCACATATAAGTGATAAGGTATTTTGATATTTGTCTTTCTCTGTCTTTCTCTCTGACTTCTCTTTCTCTGTCTGACTTATTTCACTTAGCATAATATCCTCTGGGTCCATCCATGTTGTGAATGACAAGATCTCATTCTTTTTTTATGGGTTAGTAATAGCATTCCATTGTGTCTATTTGTGTATATATATGTGTATGTGTTATATATAATTATATATATATTTATAGTATATAGCATGAGTATATATATGTATATATATATACTCACATCCTTTTTATCCATCCATCCCACTGATCGACACTTGGGTTGCTTCCATGTCTTGGCTATTGTAAATAATGCTGCAATAAACACAGGGGTGCATAGTTTCTGAATTAGTGTTGCTGTTTTCTTTGGGTAAATGCCTGTAGTAGAATTACAATCATATAGTATTTCTATTTTTACTTTTTTGAGGAACCTCCATACTGTGTTACACAGTGGCTGCAACAATTTACATTCCCACCAACAGCATACAAGGAACAGTTCCTTTTTCTTTGTATCCTCACCAGCACTCGTAATTTCTTATCTTTTTGATTCTAGCCATTCTGACAAGTGTGAGGTGATATCTTACGGTTTTGGTTTGTATTTCCCCAATTAGTGATGTTGAGCATCTTTTCATACATCTGTTGGCCATCTGTATGTCTTCTTTGGAAAAATATCTGTTTAGGTCCTCTGCCTATTTTTAACTGGATTATTGGTTGGGGGGGCAGTTTGGTGTTGAGTTGTAAAAGTTCTTTATATATTTTGGATATTAACCCCTTATCAGAAATTTCATTTATAAATTACTTCTCCCATCCAGTAGGTTGCCTTTTAGTTTTTTTGATGATTTCCTTCACTGTGCAAAAACTATTTCAGTATAGTCCCAATAATTTGTTTTTACTTTTGTTTTCCTTGCCTAAGGAGACCTATCTAGAATAATGTCACTAAGGCTGATTTCAAAGCAATTATTTCCTATGTTTTCCTTTTATTTTTTTAAAGATTTTATTTATTTATTTCTCAGAGAGAGAGAGAAAGAGAGAGCGAGCCAACGCAGACAGAGGCAGAGAGAGAAGCAGGCTCCCTGCTGAGCAAGGAGCCCAATGAGGGACTCAATCCCTGGACTCTGGGATCATGACCCAAGCCAAAGGCAGTAGCTTAACTGACTGAGCCACTCTCCTATGTTTTCTTCTAGGAGTTTACAGTTTTAGGTATCACATTTAGGTCTTTAATCTATTTTGAGTTTATTTTTGTGTATGTTGTAAGAAAGTGGTTCAGTTGTATTCTTTTGCATGTAGCTTTCCAGTTTTCCCAATATCATTTATTGAGAAGACCGTCTTTTCTCTGTTGTGTATTCTTGCCTCCTTTGTTGTAGGTGTGGGTTTATTTCTGGGCTCTCTATCCTAGTCCATTGATCTACATCTATTTTTGTGCCAGTACCTTACTGTACCAAAGTGATAACTACAACTTTGTAGTTTATCTCGAAATCTGGGGTTGTGATACCTCCAGCTTTGTTCTTTCTTCTCAAGATTGCTTTGGTTTTTCAGGGTGTTCTGTGGTTCCATACATATTTGTTGTAGTTCTGTGAAAAATGCTGTTGGTGTCTTGATGGACATTGCATTGAATCTGTAGATAGCTTTGGGTAGTATAGAGGAACACCTAGCTGAGTTTGAGGTTATTCTTCCATCCGTAAATGTGGTATATCTTTCCATTTGTTTGTGTTGTCTTTAATTTCTTTCACTGATGTCTTAGTTTTCAGAGTATAGGTCTTTAACCTTGCTCTATGGAAGGGAGGCATATGCAAAATGATCTCCAAAGGCCTAAGGAGCCATAAGATGGAAGAAAAAAGCTGAAGAATCCAGTTTGATAACAAATGGGTTTATTAAAGGGAGTTATGAGCAGAAGTGTGTTGTGGGTGGCTGCAGTACCAGTAGATCTCCACAGTCCCACCTACCATAAGCCCTGCTTTTATAGCCTTAGAGATTGGGGAGTATATGCTGGGAAACCTGGGAGGAAATGTTTTAGGATCACAGTCGTATCTCCAGAGAATATCAAGGACCTTATACCTCAAGGGTGTACCTAAGGGTGTGGTCAAATAAAGAGGATGTGTTAGGGGGCAGTGCTATACCAAAGAAGGTCTCAGGTCACAGAGTGGTCATCATGGTGGATTTGTGCAAGATGGCATTAGTCTTGTTCACACTCACTTCTTGGTTACATTTATTCTTAAGTATTCTTTTTGGTGCAGTTGTAAATGGGATTGTTTTCATTTTTCTTTCTGCTACTTCATTATTAGTATATAAAATGCAGGTTTCTATAAAATAGATTTCTATATACTAGTTTTGTATCTGCAGCTTTACTGAATTCATTTATTAGGTGGAATAGTTTTTTGGTAGAGTCTCTAGGGTTTTCCATCTATAGTATCATGTCATCTGCAAATAGGAACAGTTTTACTTGTTCCTTACCAGTCTGGATACCTTTTATTTATTTTTTATCTGATTGCTGAGATTAAGACTTCAGTACCATGTTGAACAAACAGGCAAGAGTGACCATTCTTATCTTATTCCTGATCTTAGAGGAAAAGCTTCCAGCTTGATGTTTGCTGTGGGTTCATCTTATAACCTTTATTATATTGAGGTATGTTCCCTCTAAGCTCACTGTTGAGACTTTATCATGAATAGATGTTGAATTTTGTCAAATGTTTTTTTGCATCTATTGAGATGATCAGATTTTATTCTTTGTTTTGTTAAGGTGATTTATCTTGTTTTTGTGGCTGTTGAGCCCCTTGCATCCTGGAATAAATCCCGCTTGATCATAGTGAATGATCCTTTTAGCATATGGTTGGATTCAATTTGCTATATTTTGTTGAGGATTTTTGCATCTTTGTTCATCAAGGATATTGCCCTGAGGCCTTTACTTTTGATATAGGACAAGCCTGTATCATGTGGTGGCTCATGTGGTTTTCTTTTCTCTAATTTTGCTTCTCTTCAATTCACTTTCTCTTCCAAACAAATGGATTATGTTTTTTTGTTTTAACCCTTTAACAGGTCCCTGTTGCTCTTAGTAAAGAATAGAATCTTTAACTTGGCTTAAATGGTCTTGGGTGACATGTCCCTACATGGCCATATCATCCTAGATGGCCCTACATCCATGGCCCTTTGTTGCTTTATCTTCCTCTATCACTCTCTCTGTGCTCCAGCCACACTGACTACTTGCTTTTCCTCTAAAATACCCATCTTCTTTTGCTTCCAGCACTTTGCAGATACTTTTTTCCTTTTTTGACTGTCTCCCCGACTCCCATCCCACATGCCCTTATTTTAACTCTTTCTTATAGGTCTCAACTTAGACATCATTTTTTCTTAGCACCCTATCCTGAACCTCAAACTCAGCTAGGTGTTCCTCTGATGTGCTTCCATGCCACCTAGGCTGGCTGAATATTGTAAGCATCCTATTACTTTCTGATCTTCTGTTAACTTTTCTGTGTTCCCTAGTGCCCTGTAATCTTTTTGAAGATAGGAAATTTTCATGTTCAAACTTGTATTCCTGGTGCTGGTGCACTGACTGTGTCAGAACATGTTGAAAGAATAGAATGAATGAGGTAGGATATTAGCTGTAGGATTTTTTTTTTTTTTAGATTTTATTTATTTATTCATCAGAGAGAGAGATAGAGAGAGAGCATGCACAAGCAGGCAGAGGAGGAGAGAGAACCAGGCTCCCTGCAGAGCAAGGAGCCCGATGTGGGACTCGATCCTAGGACCCTGGGATTATGGCCCGAGCCAAAGGCAGGGACTTAACCAACTGAGCCACCTGGGCATCCTATAACTGTATGATTTTTGTAGATGTCCTTTATCAAGTTGAGTAAGCTCCTTTTTATTTTTTGTTTACTGAGCATTTTTATTATAAATTAATATTGTGTGTTATTTTGAAATTTTTTTCTGATTTGAGATGATTATAAAATTATTTAGTCTGTTAAAGAATGAATGAGGTAAATCTGAAGAAAGTACTTCAAGTAAAGCAGGCTGTCTCAGCAATAATACCTTCTCTGGCACCTAGTTTGATTTGCTCTTTGCAGCCTTCTGTGGTTGTCAATGGCAGGTATTTTCTCTGTAAGGAGCTGTAGGTCAGAGTAAGTGTACTCCAGGGTTGGCATTAGTTTTCTGTGGCCGCTATAACAAATGCCCACGAACCTAATGCTTTAAAATAACACCGTTTTCATCTCACAGACCTGTTAGATGTCCTACACTGGGCTAAAATCAAGGTGGCAGGATGGCATTTCCTTCTGGAGGCTCCAGGGGAAAATCCATTTCCTTGCCTTTTTCAGGTTTTAGAAGCTGCCCACATTCCTTGGCTCAGTGGACCCTTTGCTCCATCTTCAAGGCCTGTAGCAGTGGGTTGCAACCTTCTTACATCTATTACTCTGACCTTTTCTGCCTCTGTCTTCCATCTTTAAGGACCCTTATAATTACATGTGCTCTCACAGATGATCTAGGATAATGTCTATTTTAGGGCCAGCTGATCTGCAACCTTAAATCTATCTATAGCTGTAAGTCCCCTTTTATATAAAGTAACATCATTATTGGTTCCAAGGATTAGGATGTGGACTTTCTTGGGGAGTGGGGAAGGGAACATGATTCTGTCTACCATAGAAGCTCTGTGGAAAAGGAGGAATTTGGATAAGCCTTGCAGGATGAAGTGATCTCCTCAGGCAAAGTTTGGGGTGGGGGGACATTTCAGAGGAGAGGGTAGTAGCACAAACAGCAAACAAGATGAGAAGTCAAGACCTGTTTTTGGAACAGTATGTAGTCCTGAGTAACTGGAGAAGAGCATATCAGAGCTGGAGTAAATGGGTAGGAGATAAGGGGAGAAAAAGCTAGAAAAGTAAACTGGGCCCAGACTGGAAGGCCCTGGATGGTAGGCTGAGAAGTTTGAAATTCATTGTCTTTATAGTGGAATGCCTATAAAGGCTTTTGAGGAGAAATGTGATCTGCTGTACTTTAGAAAAGTAACTCTTCTAGTGATAGGTAGAGTAGCTATATGCTAGAAGGTATGGGAAAAGCTCCAGCAAATCAAGGGGACTTGACAAAAGGGAGGAAAAAAAAGTCGCAGACTGTTGGGTGCCTGAGTAGCTCAGTCAGTGAGGCATCTGCCTTTGGCTCAGGTCGTGATTCCAGGGTCTTGGGATTGAGTCCTGCATCAGGCTCCCTGCTCAGCAGGAAGTCTGCTTCTCCCACTCTTTCTGCCCTTCCTGCCCATTCATTCTCTCTCTCTCTCTCTCTCTTTTTCTCTCTCTCACGCTCACTCTTAAATAAATAAAATTAAAAAAAAAAATTCATGCTGAAGGCACCTGGCTGGCTCAGTAAGAAGAACATGTAACTCTTGATCTCGGGGTTTTGAGTTTGAGCCCCATGTCAGGTGTAGAGATTACTTAGATAAATGAATAAATCGTTCTTTGAAAATTACAGGCTCTTTTCAGGAATCCTTGGTAGCAAATAGCCAACTCTGGGTAGCAAAAATTTGGAGAAGGTGACAGAATTTATTAGAAAAGTATGGCTTAGCTCACAGTATCAAAGGAATAGCTGAAAATCCAGGTTTCAGAAAGAGGGGGACCCAGAGAAGCTCTGGGGAGTTAGAGGACAGAAACAAATGGACAGGTTCTTCAAGGTCTGCTGTCAGAATGAATTAACATGACAGGTTTTCAGATCTGGCTTCATTGCATTTAACACTCAGTTTTAGGAGAAAGTACAACTGGTCCAACTTGGGTCCTGTGTGTATCACTGAATCAGTCACTGCAGCAAGGGATTGAGTGTGATGATTGGCTGTGGGCCACATGGCCCCTGTTGAAGGAGAGGTAAGGGAATGGATAACATCACTCTAACCTTTGCACTATGAGCAAAAGAGGGGTTGGTTCCCCAAAAGGAAAACTAGGTAATAGCAATGAAAGAGAAGAAAGAGATAAAGAGGAGTTGGAGATTTGTGGTCCAGATGACCAGGAAAATGATGATATCAGCCAACATAAAAACATAGAAGAGGAGAAAGAAAACAGGACTTTGGTATAGGGATTGGCTTTGAGTTCAGCTTTGAATATGGTTGAGGTGCGATCAGAACATCTATGTATGTTGTGGAACAAGAATAGGAAGTTTGGATATTGAGGTCAGGACCAAGGACAAAAGTTTGGAAGTCATTTGGCTGGAGGTAAGTAAGGGCCATGGGGAGAGATGAGATCAAATTCTTGAGGTACATCATACTGTGTGGCAGTTGCTTGCAATCTTTTGCTGGTCTGAATTCTGTTCTAATCATGAATGGTGTTGTAAGAAACTTTCATTCTCTGCTTTACTTTTAGATTCAGAACTTGATGATTCCTCTGGGTTTATAATATTCAAAGTCTGATCAAGTATCTTCTAACTTGACCTTCTATTTTTCTAGCATCTTGAAATCTGCTCTATCCAGCCTCTCCAAACCTGGCTGCTCATGCAGCTGTTCCTCATCCTGGGCCAACTAAGCCCCGGTTTTGAAGAGTGAATTTAAGATTAACTTCATTAATAGCAAGGCTTCTAAGTGGAAAGGCCTAGATCACTGGAGTTTTGAGACTGGTTTTCATGTGATAAGTCAGGATTAGAGGTAGAGTGTGGGTTTCATCTATGTAGAGGCATTGGTTTAATTTGTGACACTGGGTCTGCTTCCTGAGGGCATGACTGTAAGAATGGACAAGTGAGAGCCCAAGGTTTGAGCCTTCAGAAAATCCATGTATTTAGGAGGTGAATGGGGGTAAGTGAGCCAGGATGAGAGGTCCAAGGAATAGTTAAAGTGGGAGGAAAACAGAGGTCCCAATAGCCAAGGGAAGATAACATTTCAAGGAGACGATGGCCCACAGTACAGAGAAGTCAAGAAGAATAAGATGTAAAAAAAAAAAAAAAAAAAGATTCTTGGACTTGAGAGTAAAGTGTTATTGATGATTGTCACAAATTTTGGTATAATGATGGAGTAGAAGCCAGATTTCAGAGAGGTGGGAGAAAACAGGTGGTAAGGAAATGGGGACCAATTAAACTGACACATACTTATTAGTGCTTGCATTGTTCATGGCACAGTGCCTGTACTGTCCTGAACTTACCAGCATCCTCCAGGACCATCAGACGAAACTGAGACAATGAGGAATCTATGAAAACAGTCATTATATAAATTCAGAAGCTGTGAGGCAGACCATGATTAATTACTTAATGCATGATATGGACAATAGGAATATGCTTGTTCAGAGGTAAAAGAGGATGCTTTTATTTAGAATTTTCTGAGAAAGCTTCACTGGCCTGTTTCTGCTTCTCCTAGCCAACCTATCTCTTTTAAGAATTCTTAGGAGTTCTGGTTTTCAATGAGTTAGGAAACAGAGTCAAGACTGTTTCATTCAGTAAAAATGAAAATGCACTGAGTACAGTCCAGAGAAGTAACACGTGCATCCCAGGGCCAGAGCTCTGTGATAAGCACATAGGCTCTTTTTTTTTCCCTCCCAGTTTTTATTTAAATTCCAGTTAATATACAGTGAAAAATTAGTTTCAGGTGTAGGATTTGGTGATTTATCACTTACATATAACACCTAGTGCTCAACACAATAAGTGCCCTCCTTAATCCCCATCACTCGTTTAACCCATCCCTCTACCCATCTCTCCTCCAGTAACCTTCAGTTGGTTCTCCATAGTTAAGAGTCTGTTTCTTAGTTTGCCTCTTTTTCCCTATGTTCATCTGTTTTCTTTCTTAAATTCCACATATGAGTGAAATCATACGGTATTTGACTTATTTCCTTTAGCATAGTACTCTCTAGCTCCATCCATGTCATTATAAATGGCAAGATTACATTCTTGTGTGGCCGAGTAATATTCCACTGTATATGTATAGCACATCTTCTTTATCCATTCATGAGTCAGTGGACATTTGGGCTCTTGCCATAGCGTGGCTGTTGATGATGATGCTGCCATAAACATCGGGATACCAGTACCCCTTTGAATCAGTATTTTTGTATCCTTTGGGTAAATACCTAGTAGTGCAATTGTTGGATCATAGGGCAGCTCTATTTTTAACTTTTTGAGAAACCTCCATACTGTTTGTTGGAGTGGCTGCACCAGCCTGCGTTCCCACCGCAGTGTAAGAGGGTTCCCCTTTTTCCACATCCTTGCGAACACCTGTTGTTTCTTGTGTTCTTGATTTAGCTATTCTGACAGGTGTGAGGTGATATCTCATTATGGGTTTGATTTGTATTTTTTTGTAATGGTGATGTTGGAGCATTTTTTCATGTGCCTATTGGTCATCAGTACATTGTCTTGGGAAAAATGTCTCTGGATGTCTTCTGTCCATATTTTGACCGGGTTATTTGTTTTTTGGGTGTTGAGTTTTATAAGTTCTTTCTATATTTTAGATTCTAACAAATGGGCTCTTTTAGGCTGAGTCAGAAGCTCCCCACAAAGTGAGTTGTTGTAATAGTAAGAATTAGGAGTTCTATAGAGCAGATGAGCAGTTGTGACAGGTCAGGACTCCTGTATGGATAGAAAGAATAGAACTGCAAGAGGCCCGCTACAGGTAAGATTTTAGCTGAATGTGGGACAGACAGGCTTCTTCAGCTTCATGGCTGTGAGGCCCTTTAGTGTGGAAGAAGTGGAGCTCATGGTGTTTCTGTTTTCTCCCCACTGGTAGGTCTGTGGAAAAGTTGCACCTTCATTTTCCTCACTTACCATCCTAACACTGGTGGGAGGAACACCTTTTTCCCATTAGTCATTAAGGCTAAAGTTTGTTAGGCTAAGCATAAACAGGAACACAAACTGGAGACTGGCTGATTAGAAAAAATTGAAGGCACCTCTTGGAGGCTAGTATTAAAGGTCATTTTTCCTTCATGAATTTATATTGCCATGGAATGATTTGTATTTTTTTTTAATTTTTTTTTTTTTTTTTTTTGACAGACAGAGATCACAAGTAGGCAGAGATGCAGGCAGAGAGAGAGGAGGAAGCAGGCTCCCTATTGAGCAGAAAGCCCGATGTGGGCCTTGATCCCAGAACCCTGGGATCATGACCTGAGCCTAAGGCAGAGGCTTTAACCCACTGAGCCACCCAGGCGCCCCAGAATGATTTGTATTTTTAAGAGGAGAATAAGTAGTCTCTGTTAAATCCTGCCACTAAATAAAACTGGTCCCAAACCAGTTCTCAAGTCTTCTGAGTAGGACTTTGTCTGCCTATGAGTGTGATGCAGAGCTTCCATCTCAAAGAAAATCGTCCTACAGTTAATCTTGAGCCTCATTTTTGTACACATTTGCCCAGAGTTATTCAGCTAAATTGGGACTCAAACCCAGGTTTTCTAAACTGGAACTTGAGCATTGTGCTTTAAGAATTGCATAGAATGTTATCAGAAGTCAGGAGACGTTAGTTGTAGTTCAAGTGATGACATGAACTAGCGATAGGAGTAAATGTAGAATTTCCCCTCTGTGGGCCTCAGTTTCTCTGGTCTAGATGACTGATTTGTCAAAATGACACAGTAAAGATACTCCCTGAAATGTACAGGGAGTATCTTTATTTCTGCACAAGTAGATGCAGCCTAGTGATTCCAGTGTTGGGCTAGGATATTTTTCCATAGTTAAGTCTAATGACTCAGTACATTTTCTTTTGATGGCCTTGCTTCATAAAAAAGTGGTTTATAGTAAATGGGTAATAAGAGTAACAATGACATTTCTTGGAGATTAGAGAATCAGGGCAGTGAGGTATACACTGAACTGGAAGCTGAAACATCTGGGTACTGGTGCCATTATTGACCTTAATTCATTGTGGGACCTTGGGCAATCATTTGATCTTTTCTGGGCCTTAGTTTCTGCATTTATAAATCAGAACATTGAACTAACATATCTAGTTTTCAGCTGTGCATTTCCAGGGCCAATTTCTAGAATACTTACCTGCTGCTCTTGGACATCCTATTCTAGGATCCAGAAAGGTCATAATGATGTCTATGTTCATTGCCCAGGAGTTCATTTACCATTAAATGGCTGGGTTGTCTAATATCTCTAAGCAGAGCACAGACTGTGACTTCTGACCAAGAAAAACGGTTGCTGCATCAGCTCCGAGAAATCACCAGGGTCATAAAAGAAGGAAAATTCACTGACAGACCCACTCCAGAGAAGGAAGCTGAAGAGGCCCCTTACATGGAAGACTGGGAAGGTAAACAGTGTCTTGTCATTTCTTGGTTAGCTGGCAGCCCAGAAAAGAGTTCTTTTTTTTTTTTTTTTAAGATTTTATTTATTTATTTGACAGAGATCACAAGTAGGCAGAGAGAGGAGGAAACAGGCTCCCTGCTGAGCAGAGAGCCTGATTCGGGGCTCGATCTCAGGACCCTGAGATCATGACTTGAGCCGAAGGCAGAGGCTCTAACCCACAGAGCCACCCAGGTGCCCCTCAGAAAAGAGATCTTAAAAATGTTTTTAAATATAATGTATATATAATAAAATTCACCAGTTTTAAGTGTCTGGTTGAGTAAGTTTTGACAGATGTGTAGAGTGGTATAACTATGCCACAATCATGATCTAGGATGCTTCCATCCTCTCAGAAAATTCCCTTCCCCTTTGGAGGGAATCCCTTCAACTGTCCTGGCAACAATATAACCACTTTCTGTCCCTATAGTTTTACCATAAATGGGTCATATTGCATATGCTCTTTTGTTTCTGGCTTCTTTAATTTAACATAATGCATTTGAGAGCATACACTAAATGTATCAGTATTTTTTTAAATCACTTAGTAGTATTCTGTTACAAGGAAATACTGTTTGTTTTTCTGTTCACTAGTTTAAGTACATTTGGGTTGTCTCCAGCTTTGAGGTATTATGAATCAAGCTGCTATGAACTTGTGCATACACATCTGTTTGAACATATATTTTTATGTCTTTGGGGTATATCCTAGGAATGAGATTTATTTCTGAGCTTTTATGTTATGTTTTATGTTACGTGTATGTTCAACATTTTTAGAAACTTGTTAACCTGTTTTCCAAAGTGGCTTTGCCATTTTGCCTTCTGCCAGCAATGTATGAGTATTAGAGTTACTCTGCATCCTTGGTAACACTTGGTATTGTCAGTCTTTTTACTTTTAGCCATTCTAGTGAATGTATTGGTATCTTAATTGTAACTTTAATGTTCATTTCCCCAATGACTAATAATGATGAACATTTTTTAATGTATTCATTCACCATCTGTGTATCTTTAGTAAAGTGTTCACATTGTTGGTCAGTTTTTTAATTGGGTTGATTTGTTTTTATTGATTTACAGAAGTTCTTATATTCTGGATATAAGTTTATTATCAGTTATATATGTTACAAATTTTTTCTCCTAAACTGTGGCTTTCCCTTTTATTTTCTTAGTGGCATTGTTCAAAGAGCAGAATTTTTATTATAATGAAGTTCAGTTTATCATTTTTCTCTTTTCTGATCTTCACCTAACTCGTTTGCCTACCTCCTATATTTTCTTCTTCTAGAAGTGTTGTAGTTTTAACTTATATTTAGGCCTAGGAGCCATTTTGAGCTAGTTTTTATATATGGTGTGAAGCATTAGGACTGAGATTGTTTTTTCCATGTTGATATCCAATTATTCCTATTTATTTTGGAACATTTAATTACTTTGGCATGTTTGAAAATCAGTTGACAATGTATGGGTGGGTCTATTCTGGATTTTCTTTAAAAATTTTTTATTCAAGTATAATTAACATACAGTGTTATTAGTTTCAGGTGTTCAGTATGATTCAGCAATTCTGTACATTACTCAGTGTTCATCGTGATAACTGACGACTCTTAATCCCCTTCACCTATTTCATCTATCCCCCACTCACCCTTCTGGCAACCACCAATTTGTTTCCTATATTTAAGAGTCTGAGGATTTTTTTTTTTCTTAATTTTATTATGTATTTGAGAGAGAGAGAATGAGAGACGATGAGCAGGGGAGGGGAAAGGGAGAGGGAAAAGCAGAGTCCCTACTGATCAGGGAGCCTGATGTGGGGCTTGATCCCAGGACCCCAAGATCATGACCTGAGCCAAAGGCAGACGTTTAACCAACTGAGCCACCCAGGTACCCCTGTTTCTCTTTATTTGTTTTCTTTCTTAAATTTCACATATGAGTGAAATCATGTCTATACTTATAACAATATCACAATGTCTTTATCACTGTGTCTGTATATTAAGTCTTAAAATCAGGTAGCGCAAATTCAACTTGTTTTTTTTTCCCCCTTTTATTTCAAAATTATTTTGGTGATTCTAGGCCCTTCATATTCTCACATAAATGTAGAATCAGTATGTCAGTTTCTATGAAAAAGTCCAGTGAGATTCTTTTCGGCATCATATTGAAACTTTAGATCAATTTGGAATAATTAACACTATAGCAATATTGAATCTTTCAGTACATGAACATTTTACATCTCACCATTTATTTAGATCTTTAATTTTTCAGCAGTTTATAGTTTTCAATGTATACATCTTATACATGTTTTATAAACTTATACTTAAGTAGTTCATATTTTTGAAGATATTATGTTTATTTTAAAATTTCTAATTGCTTGTTACTATATAGAAATACAATTATTTTTTTATTCTGACCTTGTTTCCTATCACCTTTCTAAACACACTTAGTTCTAGTAGCTTTTTTTCTTTAGATCTCTTAAGATTAAATTTCATAGAATTTTCTACATAGAGAATCAAATTGTGAATAGGCAGTTTTGCTTCTAACTTTCCAATCAATATGTCTTTTATTTTTCTTGCCTTATTGCACTTGTCAGAAACTGTCACACAATACTGAATAGAAGTGGTGAGGCCAGACATCCTTGCTTTCCTGATATTAGGGGGAAGCCCTCACACATTCTCCATTATTAGTGTGGTGTGAGCTGTTGGCTTTTCATGGATGCTCCTTTTCAGGTTGAGGAAACTTCCTCCCAGTGTTACTTTGCTGAGAGGTTTTTTTTTTTTTTTTTTTTTAAAGATTTTATTTATTTATTTGACAGAGAGAGATCACAAGTAGAGAGAGAGAGAGAGAGGAGGAAGCAGGCTCCCTGCCGAGCAGAGAGCCCGATGCGGGACTCAATCCCAGTACTTTGGGATCACGACCTGAGCCAAAGGCAGAGGCTTAACCCACTGAGCCACCCAGTGCTGAGAGTTTTTAATCACAAATGGATATTTAATTTTGCGGAATGCTTTTTGTTAACAGATCTTGTTTTTCTGTTTTCATCTATTCAGTGAATTACATTGATTTTTTTTTTTTGAATGTTTAAACAACTTTACATTCCTGGGATAAAATCTATATTGTTATGATGTTCTATATGGCTAGGTTCAATTTGCTAAAGACTTTTTTTTTATCTTTTTAAATTTTTTTAAAATATTTTATTTATTTATTTGACAGAGGAAGAGAGATCACAAGTAGGCAGAAAGGCAGGCAGAGAGAGGGTGACGCAGGCTCCCCGCTGAGCAGAGAGCCCGATGCGGGGCTCAATCCCAGGACCCTGAGACCAGGACCCTGAGACCATGACCCAAGCCGAAGGCAGAGGCCTAACCCACTGAGCCACCCAGGTGCCCTGCTAAGGACTTTTAAATTTTGTGTTTATAAGGGATATTTGTTTGTGCTTTTGCTTTCTTGTCATCTTTTTGGTTTTGATTGCATGGTAATGCATTGTAATGTGTTCCTTGTATTTTCTGAAGCGTTTGTATAGAATTGCTATTCCTTTCTTAAATATGGAATTTTTCCAGTGATACCATCAGGGCCTAGAGTTTTCTTATTGGTAAGACTTACATAACTACAAATTGAATTTCTTTAACACATATAGTGCTACACAGATTATTTCTTCTTGAATGAGCTTTCATAGCTTGTTTCTTTCAAGGAATTTATGTATTTCTTCTAAATGGTCAAACGTATTATTAGAATAAAGTTGTTTATATTCATTTAATGTATGTAATGTATAGGGATGTTCTCTATTCTGTTCCTGATACTGGTAATTTGTTCTTTCTCTAAATTTTTATTTCCTGATCAGATTGGCCAGAGGTTTATATCTTTTCAAAGAACTGTACTTTGGTTTCTGTTTCCTATTTCCTTGATTTCTCTGCTTTATTGTTTTCTTCCTTCTGCTCACTTTGTTTTAATTTGCAGTTTCTTTTTCTAGTTTCTAAAGGTGGCAGCCTCGATTCTTGATTGATTCCCCCTCCCCACAACCACTTTGGCCATTATTTTATTAATAATCTCTCTCTTTCTCTTTCTGTCTTCCTCCTCACCATTTCCGATTCTTAAGTTGCACATTTGTTTAGACTTTTGAAATTGCCTTATAGGTTGTGTATAGTCTGTTCTCTAATACGTACCATGCTTAATTTTGGATAATTCTTCTTGATGTGCCTTTAGTTTGTTAATCTTTTCTTTAGTAGTATATGATCTCCTCTTAGTCTCATTTAATGTATTTTTAATTCAGATATTATAATTTCTAGACATTCTGTTTGGGTCTTTTTTATGTCTTTCATTTCTTAAATATTTCATTTCTCATATAGTCTTGTACCTTCTTTATAAGGCATATTTGTAATAGCTTCTTTAATAGTCTTAGCTGCTAATCTTATCATCTGGGTCTATTTCTAGTGATTAATTTTTCTCCTTGCTGTGGGGCCTAATTTCATGCCTTTTTTGCATGCCTAGTAAATTTTGACTGGATGATGGATATTGCAGGTTTTACATTATTGGACTCTGGATTTTACTTTAAATAGTTGTTGGACTTCTTAACCCACAGTTATGTAAATCAGGTGGTTTCCTTTAAGGCTTGTTTTTAAGATTTGTGAGAACGGGTCCAGAGCAGCCTTTACTCTGGCTAATTTAACCCCACTAATAAGGCAGTACCCTTCTTAGGATTCTGTCTGATAGCTCTACAATGTTTTTCTACGGTGGCTAGTAGGAACATGAACTATTCCCAGCTATGTATGAGTGCCAAGAATTTTTGGGCCTAATGCTGTCAGTAGTTCTTCTCCTGGCCTTGGGTAGTTCTTTCACATATTTGCACAGAGCAGAACAGAAATCAGCTAAAAACATGAAGAATTCTCTCTGAAGATTATAATCACAATGAAATAACCACAATACATCTGTCAGAATGGCTAAAATAAAAAACACTAACGACACCAAATGCTGGCAAGGACATAGAGAAACTAGATCCATTCATACATTGCTGGCGGGGATGTACACTTACTCTGCAAAACATTTTGGCAGTTACACAAACCTTCAACTACTCTACAGCCTGACAGTTGCACTCCTGGGCATGTATCCCAGAACTTAAGACTTAAATTCATATAAAAGTTATATATGAATATTTATGGCAACTTTATTTACAGTCACCCCAAACTGCTAACAACCCAAACATCCTTCAGTAGGTGAATGGTTACAAACTGTGGTGTGCTGATACTTTGGTGTACTACTCAGCAATGAAAAGAAACTTATACATGCAACAATGTGGATGAACTTCCAGGTAATTATACGGAGTGAAAAAGTCTAATTCCAAAAGTTTTCATATTGTGCAATTATATAACATTCTTTAAATAAAATTATAGAAATGGAGAACAGATTAGTAGTTGCCAGAAGTTAAGGAGGAAATAGGGGGCAAGAGGGAATAGGTGTAGCAATAAAAGAGCATAAGGGATCCTTGTGGTAGAAATGTTCTGTATAGAACATCCACAAGGATCCCTTATGCCCTTTGACTCTATCAATAATAATATCCTGGTTGTGTACTGTTGTATAGCTTAGCAAGATATTACCATTGGGAGAAACTGGGTAAAGGGTACAAGAGGGATTTCTATATATATATTTTTTACAACTACATGTGAAACTGCAATTAAATTTTTTAAAAGCAATGAAAGAAATTTTAAAGGAAAGGATAATGTAGCCTAAATATGTAAAACCTTTACTTTCTGTAGATTAGAGAATACCACACAACTTAAACCCAACACTAAACTAGAAAAAGTATTTGTAACAAACGACTGAAAAGAAGTCGATACCCTTAATATATAAAACATTCTATAATTTATAAAACACTGTATCCTCCCGTGTAAGCAGTACACAAAAGAAAAAAATGCACCTTGCTACAAAATGTTAAGAAGTATTTCAATCTCTCTAGTAAAGAAATGAAAATTGGAATTCATTTTCTCCTCTAAATTGCAAATCTTCTTATATAATCTTGTTCCCAAATAAGGTAAAATCTTTATCAGGTTTATTTTCTGTCTTTCTCTTAGGTGATGTTGAAAGTATATAGAATTTTAGCTCCCAAGTGATACTAACTTTAAAATATATTAGCCTATTTTAAGTATTTCAACAATTTCTAGCCATTAAATGGCATTAATTTCTAACCACATTATCAAAATTAGTTTACACTGATCATTCTTATTAATTCATTGTTTACCACTTTTTCATATACAGTATGTTCTCAAAATTTTTAATTTTTGTGTGTGTGTTTGTCAGAATTCTTAAGTACCTTCACCCCCTACCCTCTTATCCCCTTATAGATTGGTGTACTTTCTGAGTACTTAGATATCTACACATACCATTTTTCACCTTTATACAAATAATTTGATCATACCATTTTTCTTTGTAATTCTGAAAACATTGCTGTATTATCTTTCATTTGATGTTGGAAATGAGAAATCTTATTATAGCCTGATTCTTTTTCTCAATAGGCAGTCTGTTTTAAGTTAGTTTTCTGGCTGGAAACATATGATCTTTTAATACTTAAACATCTGCATTTGGGCAGGTTCACTGGCATATATCTGAGTGTGTGTATGTGGATTTTTCATAGTATTTTTGCCTAGCATTTAGTGACTCTTTTCCATCTGAAGACTTGAGTCTTTCTTCAGCTACATATTTTCTTTCGTAACTTTTTTTTTTTTTTTTAATTATTGTTTCCATTTAACCTACTCTGCCCTCATCCTGGAATTCCAGCAATTTGGAGATTGGATGTCCTCGATCAGTTTTCAGTGTAGTCTTTGTTTTTTTTTTCCTCACAATTTCCATTACTTTGTCATTTTTACCTTTGTTTTAGAAGAATTCCTATACATTTACTTCTGGTATTACTAATTTGGCTTTTAGACCTGTCCATTTTATTTTATTTTCTTCCTTTTTCAAGTTTAAATATTTTCTATTTCTAACAGCTCTTATTTCCTGTTTGCTTCCCTTTTTATATTGAAGTCTGGTTGGGTTTTACCAGTGCAGTACTTTTTTGAATATTACTGGGAGTATCAGTTACAAGGTGATAACTCCTGTTTCCAACATTGACTGTTGTTCTTTTTAGGGGCCATTTACACAGTTTGCTTATTTTGGTTCCCCTGCTGACTTCATAGGATCAATGAGTTTTATAGCTTGCTCATATTTTTAATGAAGTTCTTAAATAACCAGTGATGTTGGCTGATAATGAGGAACCTCAGCAGCCCATTTGTGAGTCACTATTTGTTTTCCTTAGCAGGCCTTCCCCTATTAAACCAAAGCAGATAGCCATGGAACTCCAAAGGTAAGCTTAGTCCTTGGTGTGGAGAATAAAGTGGAATTCTCTTAAGTATTCATGGCTGGGAGCTAACTAGCAAGTAAGCTGCTCCAGCCCCTGCCCTTGACCAAGTAGGCTGTTGAGGGCTGTGGGTAGCTAAGCTCTATTTTACCTAGCATTCTGTCCACAGTTAAGCCAGCGGACTGACACTGCCTTGGCAAGATTCTTCACATGCCACTGGCAGTGATGATGAGGATGTGATCAGATGGATAATTTTTTGTATCACTGGTAGAACAGAAAATATACATTCTTCTGGAAAGCAATTTGGTGGAGTGTAAAAACAGGCTTTGAAAATGTCTAGTCCCTTTAGTTCTGTCATTTCTAGTGGTCTGTCTTAAAGAAATAGGGAAGTGGACATAGATTTATATTCAGAGATCTTAACTGCCATGTTACTTATAATAAGGGGAAATTGGAAAGGGAAAAATGAAGGGGGGGAAATCGGCATCAGAGATGAACCATGAGAGACTATGGACTTGGGAAACAGAGGGTTTGGGTGGCAGGCAGGTGGGGGGGGATGGTTGATCCCAGTGTTGTGTATTAAAGAGGGCACAGATTGAATGGAGCACTGGGCAAACAATAAATCTTAGAACACTATATCAGAAATTAATGATGTACTGTATGGTGACTAACATATCATCATTTTTAAAAAAAAATTGGAAAGACTACATGTCTTACAGAAGAGACACGGCCAGTCGTGTCAGTTATGTAGCTATATGATGGGATATTTTGCAGCTCACGATAGAATGTTGAATTTAAAAAATCAGAGTGTAACATTTTATACATAGTATGTTTATTATGATAAAAAGGCCAGAAATAACACAACAGATTATTATCAGTGGTGGGCTTCTGGGTGACTTGTGTTTTCTTTTTAAAACTTGTCTGTGTTTTTAAAAATTTTCTGTAATGAGTTTGTATAACTTTTATAATCAGAAAAAAAAAAAACCAACAGTAAATGTTGTTATGTCTCTCCTCACTCCACTGCATCAAAAGCCCTGCTTTTCAGACTTTGCAGGCAAAAAGTGGTTGGCATTCAGGGTGAACCTGCCAATTATCATAGTGTGCAAATGGATTGTGCGTTCTGCGGCTTCCCACATTGTGCCTGGCCCCTGGCTGCTAGGCCAGGGCCAGTGTGTGAGTCCAGCAAGGCCCATCTGCCGCTTTCCACGCAGCTTGGCTGACACAGATTTATTTCATTTCGTCCTTTAATTTGGCAACATCTCGTCTTTTCTCATTATCCTAGCTAGGATTCAGTACCAGTATTACTCATTTTGTTTCCCGGTTTGTTGTCTTCTTTTGTTCCATTTTATGGGGACGAAGAAGCCAATAATGGGAATTGTGTCTTGTGAAAACGCAGTGCTTGTCCTTTGGGATCTTGGGCATGTCTTGCTGAAGTGTGCTCTCTCTTTCTGACACTTGCAAGCCATTTCAGTTGTTTCCATTAGTCAGATCCCTCGTGGTATTTTTTTTTTTTTTCCAAAGCCTTAGTCTTCCTTTCCTCCACCCACCACCAGTCCTAGGAAGATTCAGAAATGGATCCAAATAGAAATTATAAACAATAGCCTTGAGCTATGCTCTCTCCATCTGGTGTTTGGTACTTTTTTTTTTTTTTTTAATTGAAGGCTCACTTTGTTTAATCTTCGTCACTACTGCAGAAGCCAGAGGGGCAAGACTTCTACCCTGCCCTAACTACCCTGGACTTGAGAAAGGATTTTCTTCTTAGCGATCTGGCGGACTATCCCAGTGTTTTTTGAAATACAAACCAAAATGAGTTGGTTTGCATTTCAAAAAACACTGAATAGTCCACCAGATCGCTAAGAATTTATTCAAGTAAAACTTTAGAACTGTTAGTCATCTTAGAGATTTCTTGAATGGACTTGCTGGGCTAGGATGATTGCTAGCTGAGAAGATTCTTTGAGCCTGATACTTTCTGTTGAAGAGACATTCTTTGTAAGACTTTGTGCTACTTTTTTCTCTAGGTTACCCTGAAGAGACTTACCCAATTTATGACCTTTCAGATTGCATCAAGCATAGGCAAGAAACAATCCTGGTGGATTACCCAGACCCCAAAGAGCCCTCTGCTGAAGAACTAGCTGAAAGAATCGGAGTGCTAGAAGGTGAAGAATCAGACCATTTGAGCTGGGAAATGCCCACTGACCCCAGAGCCCAGGAAGAGAATTCTGTTACCTCCTGTGACCCAAAGCCACAAACCTGCTCCTGCTGCTTTCATGAAGAAGAGGATCCTGCGGTCTTGGCAGAGAATGCTGGATTCAGTGCAGACACTTACACTGAGCAAGAGGAAACCACCAAAGAAGTCTGGCCTCAAGACTTCAGAGATGGCGGCCTGGGCATCAGCCCTGATAAAGTGCATACAGGTGGCACGCTGAGGAAGCGGAACCCCCAGAGTTTTGAGTTGAAAACAGCTGATTTGGGGAAGTATCCATTACTCTAGTGCTAAGGTGACCTTTCTATCCTGTCTCAGTTTTCATCCTTGGCACTGTGCCCTAAACTTCATTCTGTATTTAAATATCCTAGCTAATCAGGCCACTACCATGGATATCATGTATCCTTCCTGGTGCTCACACACCTGTCACCTTGTAAAACACCACAGCAATTAGTAGGAACACAGTACAGCTTCACTCTTTCCCACCATGCCTCTCCACCAGAGAGCTGATCCACTGAGTAATTATGTTTGATCTGTTGTGCACTCAGGGGCAGAGGTCTGACTCTTCGAGCTGGGAGTACCAGATGGTGTACCTATGAACAGACATCAGTTTACACATGATGAGGACCTAAGGCTGCAGAAGTGAGGATTAGAGAGTCCAGGATGCCTTACTCTGTGGGCCTTGAGCAGGTTCGTGGTCCTCTGGGTTCAAGAAGAGAACATTTTCTTAGAGGGTATGATGGGGCCAGAGCAGAGGAAGACTGCTGTGCGAACTGAAGACCCTTCCTCACAGTGGGGGCCTTTTTAGGAGCACTGTTGCTGCCTCAGATGCCTGCTTTTCTCCAGAGTAACAGAAGGCTCCCAGCGCCCTGTGAATGAGTGCAGCGATCAGCTGAGGGACTGTTACTCTGCTGCTGCTGGGTCTCTCACTTCCTTCATCCCTGTTCTGTTTCACAGAACTGCCAGCCCAGAAGCATCTTTGTACCTCTGGCCTTCAGTGGCCAGAGGAAGCTTTAAACAGAGACTTTAATCCCTGTCCTGCAGAGCCAAGGTTGGAGGCTGGTGAGGCTACACAAAAACCTGCATAAGGGCGGTGGTCCTCCTTGAGATGCCCAGGCTGGAGAGCCGAGGGTAGGGAGCGAACCCGTGTACTTAAGGACAGTCCCTGTCTAGAAGCTATTTCTAAATGTTGTGCCCTCTGGGAAATTTGTTCTTACCGAGGACTGAACTTATAGACAAAGTGCCAACCTGAAAGCAAAGATGCAGTGTGTGTCTGCTGCAGAGAACGTATAGCAGTGCCCAGGGGAAGAGACTATTCTATATTCAGGTATCTGGGTCTTTTGAGAAAGCTGGGAAAAGGAGGAGGTAGGTCAAGACTAGGAGGATTTTGACGAAACTAAAGACCTAATCTCTAAGGTGCACTTGTCACATGTCTTGAGGTAAGATGGCCCCCATGTATCCTATCTAGTAAGGATGAGTAAATTCAGTTTAGATGTAGGGCCTGAGAGTTTAAAGAGGACACATTCCCGAGAACATTCCTTGGCATGGAATGTGAAAGACTTGAAAACTAAGAAATGATGTAAAGGTTGAAAGGGCTTTTGGAGTTCCATTGTTCCTGGTCAACTAAAATGCCAGAAAAAATAGTTGAAATCAAACATATAAGCATATAGACTGCTATCAGAAAGTTATGGGATATTTAGATAATATGTCAGCTACTACTAAGCATTTCTTATTAATGAAATTAACATTTCTTGTTACAGAGAAGTCATTGAAGATTGAGTCTGTAGGGAAGTACACTGCATCCATCTATGTGTGGAACCTTTGATTCACTTTCAACAGTGTAGTTTAAAATGTACTAGAAGTGGTCTAGATGTAACGTAATGCTCACGGTAAACAAAAGAACGTACGTGCTCTTTACTGTTTCGATAAATCATTTTCCCTGTTATTTCCCCTTTTTCACCATGAGCAGTTGATTTATAAAGAGTCCTGGGTCCCTGGTTCCTTCTTTTCTGCCTCTGTATATATGGTTCCCTTATTAGAGATGCTTGTTTCTTTCCAGCTTATTCATTCATTTATTCATTTAGCAGACACTGCCCAGAGCTGGGGAGTAGGAACAGAGCCTTAGTTCCTACCTTTAAGAAACAAAGTTTAGAATGGGAACCTTGTCCAGTTTTTTAAAATGAATGATTAACAATAAAAGGGCTCAAGATTATGAATTCTGCAGGCAGAGAAATACTGGTCACGATTCCATCCCTGCCTATTCTGAGTCTTGGCTTTCTCCTGACACAGGGGAGTCGAAGTCCAGCTCTCCCAGGGTGAGTAGGAGAATTATATGTGAATCATCAGTGCATTTAAAACCACACGGGCCCTCCCATCTTCTCCATGCTAACCACTCACTAGGTGGTAGCTAACTTACTCTTATTGTATAAGGTTTTATGCTGTAATTGAGACATGGATCCAAATCTGCAGGAACACAGAGATCATTTTTGCCAAAGTACTTCCAAGAAGCTTTACTGCAGAGCTGGATCTTCGGGCATGCTAAGACTTCTCCAGCGGCCAACGAAGAGAACGGTCATTCTTGGCAGAGTGGTGTTGGACAAAACAGTGACAAGTGCAGAAGTATGTGGATGTTCAGGTATTTTTATGAGGCTGGTATGTAAGTTGTCGTGTAACCAACTCTATATTTTGAATATTAATCTTTGGGGGAAATTGGCTTATGGAACCATCTCCTGACAGAAGTACTAAGAGCTCATGAAGTTTCTGCTGCCCACAACTCTTGGTTGGCTTATACAGCTGGGATATATTAACATACTTATGTTTCAGAAATTTTGATGTATTTGGTCATTCACATTAGTACTTTTTGGATTTCCCAGAATTATTTTATCCTTCATGGATGACAATTATGTGTATATACAACCCAGGATGACCAAAATCATAGGACTGGCTTTTGTTGTCATATGTGCTCTTTCCTTATGGTCTTCACTTCTCAGAACTGGCCTGGGCTGTGAACTTGATCAGACCCGAGTTACTAGGTCCTCAGTGGCCTTAGAGCATTGTGGCACAGAGCATGAAGTCCTAGCTCTGGGGATGGATAAATGGCCTAGGAAACAAGGGCATCACCTGGGACCATGCTTGGCTAAGTCAGGTGGGTGAGCCAGTCAGGAGAGCACCTTTCCTGGTCCGAAGAGGAGCACAAGGAAAGAGCCTTGTGAGTTCCAGGACTAGCAGTGCACATGCTCTAAAAAAATACGAAGCCCAGGAAGGAAAGCATGTTGAAGAATGGAGACATATTTGACCTTTAGAAGAAATGGCATATGAGAACCACTCTCTCTGTGTCTGCTGTGGCTCGGGTGATCAGATAACTCATGGTCCAAACTAAGACACCCCGAAAAAAGGGAGCTTGAATTAGAATGATGCCAGGACAATAGGTATAAACTGGGACTGCCCTGGACCTATGGTCACCTTGACTGTGGCTGTTTAAAAAAAGATTTGTCTTTCATCTGACCACTAACCAATAAAAACCTCTGGTCAGAACCTGCATCTGCTGTTTCCCACGGAGCCAAGGAGCTGGGCTGTGGTTTTTTCAACGTCTTGGCCACCTATAAACTCCAAATCTAGGGTAAAAAAAATAAACCAGCTCTATTTACTTTTGTCCTAAGAACCAGGGCCCTAGGGGCATACTGAGGAACTAAACCATACCTGCTCACAGGGAACTACTCTAACCAAAGTCTCTTCTATCCAGCCCTTCCCAGCCTTAAATATGACAAGCTCGGCCACAGGGAGGACAGTGGTAGTTTTTCCAAACCAGCTGTGAGCCCTTCCTACCCACCCCCCACCCCCAGGCTCTCAGGACAGATGGAACGAATGGTATAGGAAAACACTTGTAGGT
The DNA here is from genome assembly GCF_010015895.1 of Lontra canadensis. Lineage (NCBI taxonomy): Eukaryota > Metazoa > Chordata > Mammalia > Carnivora > Mustelidae > Lontra > Lontra canadensis. Next base: position 31,521,151 of record NW_022631001.1, on the reverse strand, counting down.
AAGAAATGTTTTTCCCCTTTTATAGGAAAAAAGTACACAGTAGTGTTGAAACAGTTCAAGTTTAATTTGTTGCTATATGGTCTGTACTTAGACAAACACTAAGTTCTACAACATATATAATGTCAACATGGGAAAATACCAACTTTGTCATTGCACATACCAGTAAATAAATACATTTGCTCAAGAATACCAAAGAGTTTATTCAAAAAGTCACTTAATAAAAGCACAGTTTTGCAAGTTTGTCTAAAACTCCAGATAATTTGGAACAAAAATAAAAATGACCACTCCAGAATAGGAAAAGACAATTTTGTGCAAATGGACATACACATTCTAGGCATTAGGAAAACTGACTAAATGGATGCTCCCAGCAAGAGAAGTGCCACCCATCCTGACCAAGGGCCCTTTGAAACTCTGCAGGATTAAAGAGGCCAGAGTCAGGCTTCCCTCTGTAAGCCACTCAAAATCACACTCTAGGAAACTCTGGATCTTGGCCTAAATGTGCAGCTCCGCCTGGACCCTGATGGGGGAAGGGAGAGGGGCAGTTGAACAGAAGAGAGGAATGGGTGTGACATGATTCTGAGGAAAGAAAAAAGGCACAGTGATGAGCCAGAAATGGTAGTGATGAAAGCGAGGATCATTTTTCATTCACCCTGATTCTTACTGAAAGCTTTGACAGCCCAATTCCTCGGTGTGTAGATGAGAAAACAACCTAGGAAAATCATGTGGTTTGCTCAGAATCACTTAGCTAAGTGCAATAGTGCTCTCTGTAAGACCAAAGACCAACTTGCCTCTCAACTTGGTCAGAAAATTAAACTAAATCTAGACCCACGGTTCTGCTATGCCTCTCCCCCCATATCCTGAGATGACAAGATTGCAAACTGGAGGTACAGAAAGAGAGGGAACCAGTACAAACAAGAGCCCTTCCCTTAGGCCCACTACCATTCAGTGCTGGGCCCACCAACACAGGAGACTCCTTTAGCTCTCTGGAAAAGTGTGCTCTGAGGGCCACCTGGTATCCTGAGGTCACAGGTAGAGCTCAGCCAGGGCAAAGAATTCTTGAGAGGGGAAGGCCAGTGTTACCGCAGAAAGGGAACACCAGGGACTCCAGCTAGGAGATAGAATCTGTGCTTGCATAACAGGGCCATGACCAGCCCAGCATCTCCCCTCACAGTGAGGAAAGCATGTCTTCTTTAGATTGGAGGTCATCACCACTCCTTATTAAATTTAGAATTTCCTCTAACTGTACACTAACTTAGAGGTAAATGCATTTTCCAGACCAAAGATAATTTTGTTGCCTTTTTTTGTCACTGAAGGACACAGAGTCCAAATTTTCACACTTGCTGGCTTCTACCACTGGTATTCAGCATGTGTCTGGACCTTAACTGCTCCTTCTGAACTAGTGTCGTGATTTTTAAGGCACATTCACTAGAATATGTTCAAATTCATCCAAAAGCATGCATGTAACATACCAATTTCATCATGTACCGCAAAAAGGAACTGAAAACTAGAATTTCTTGGACAGTATCCTCCTATTCTTTCTCCCAAGAAAGAGCTGGTACTTTCCCTGGTTTACTTTCTGACCAAAGAGCATGAAATGAATGAACAAAATCCGTAGGTGATCAAATGCCCTTTTTCCTTTCCTACTCATCCTTAGAAATATGATCGTAGTAAGAAACCTCAGTTGGTGATTTGCAGATTGCCCTTTTCCCCCAAATACACACAGACATAGAGACACACAGACAGACACAGAGCACCTTGGAGCCAGAAGGAAAGAAAAGCTAGAATCGGAGAAGAGTGGGGAGTGAACACCACAGCTCTACAGAAGAGCTGTTTGGGGGAAGAGGGTGTGGCCCCAGGAGCAGTAACAGAGGGGCTGCCTGAGGTCCCAACTGCCCCCCACCCTTAGGGCTTGCTCGTGCCATCATCCAGTCCCCGGCCCACTCAAGGGTACCGTCTGGATAGAGGGTATAAAGGACAAGAGCTCTTACCCTGGGAGATGCTGAGCCCAGGTGGTGTCCAGGGGCCCTGGCAGCTTTTTGAGTCTTTGGGCCCATGGCTAGGAGGCCAGTGGTCAGGGAAAACCAGCATCACCAGGAATGGGGTCTTAAGAACAGACCTTGTGAAGCTGGGTCTCGAGCAGATGACTCAACTGCTCATCATTCCATGCCCAACAGAGTTTTGCTGCTGCGCTACCTTCCCCAATGCAGGCTGGGAAGCTCAAGCCATGTTCCTGACACAACCTCCCCCCTAAACCCATGTATTCGATGGAACACAGGGTACAAGAGTTTATTCTTGTGCTTCTGCTTCTGCTTCTTCCACATTTCTGCCAGGCTTCCCTCCCTCTCTCTAGGCTCTGAAATCAGCCTGTTCTACTTTAAAATCCTAGACCCAGAGAAAGAGCTTAGACCAGACTTCAGAGATCTAGCTTCCGGCATCCCAAATGTCAGCCCGTCTCTTCCCAGTCAGGGGAGTATGAGCCCAACTAGGACTGGAAAAGTGGATCAGCCTCAGTGCCCTCAGAATGACCCCAAAAGTGGTCCAGAAACTAGGCCCATAGAGGGGCCTCCCACAGATCCCCGCTGTAACAGCTGCACTGTGCTTTGAGCACTCCACACAGGAAATCTTAGCGTCTAAGGAAATGAGAACACACTACCACCACCACTTAGGTCAAAACAACTCCCCTCACTATGGGAGGAGCCTCAACCCAATGTTTTCAGTAGTACTTACTTAAAACAAAAATTTCTGTGCACCCTTTCCAAGCGCATCTACTCTGAAGGGAGGAACAACTCCTGCTTGCTTCCCCCGGATTTCTGACTTCCACCTGGGCAAGTAGCCTCTGTGGGGGTCAGAGAAGAGCAAAGCCTTAGCGTTCCCAAGTGTTCAGCATAGAGGGTACCAACCAAGGAGGAGGAAATCAGACCCAGCCCTGGAACATTCACGTCTCACCCATCACACCCAAAAAGAGAAAGGCACGATGGCCTTGGTAAGGCCTGTCCTCAGGGAGAAGCCAGACACAGGGCAGTCCTGATCAGACTGATGTTCAAAAGGCCAGCTTTCAGCAGGGAACTGAATGGTTTCAATTTCAGACATCAACTCTGACACTTCTGAGTCTCTGTAATCAGGCATAAGGGTGAGGGCATGCAGACCAGAGTCCCAAGAAGGCTAGAGAACCAGAGAGCAGTTTCTTAGGGGATGGTAGGAACAAAGAACTCAAAGAAGCAGAAGTTCTGAACTCTGCCACTCACCAGCTAGATGACCCGGTACAAGTCCATCTTCTAAATGTGATTCATTTAAAGTGACACATTGTACTAGTTCATCTCTAAAGCTCCTGCCACCTCTCCTCTCTTGTGGTTCTAATGTACTCCCTGCTTTTCTTCCCCCGTCCCATTCCCACCCCAAAAGAACCACACACAAGCGGTCTTAGCAGCCACAACCTAGGCTGAGCACAGGGGGTGCGAGGCACAGGCCAGAGCACCTGGAGCTAGACCTTCTTCCTGGAACATGCCATGGCTTAGGACTGGTGCTCTGCTGGCTGTGGGCCAAGGCATGCCTACCTGGCTGCACTATGGGCCGAGGTGCAGGGCCCTGGGCAGGAGCTGCTCCACAGAAAGCTCCTCTGGCTGCTGTCAGGACTCCCAACGTAGCCCTGGTCCAGGGGCCTGTGCCATGTACCTCCTGCCGCCTCTATGCACACAGACAAATCCTAGAGGAATCAAAGGAGCGGGAACCCCAGGCCACCAGCCAGTTCCCACAGCCAAAGCCAGGCCCCCGCAATCCTGACAAGGTCTTGCCACTCAACCTTTCCCAAACTCCTGTAACTTCTAGGCTGGCTGAGGCCTTCTGAAGTCAGAGGACTTTTTGGAGTTAACCAAGGGCCTGGAAGCCGATCCTAGCCCTACTATGTATGTAAAATGGGTGTACCCAGTACACACGTACACACTCACACTGTGCCCTTCACTACTGGGGACCCAAGGTCACCTGACTCCCAGACTGAGTGGGTGGCTGGACCACAGCAGCCCTGCATTGTGCTTCCTCTCCCTCTGTTTCTTCCTATCTTCCCAGCCGAAGAGGCTGCCCAGCTGGGCAAACACACCTGCAGCAGGATACAAACTCAAGAGCAGGGGTGTGTGTCTAGACCTTGGGTCCCTGCACACACACACGTCCCCAGCCCAGTCCTCTGTCTCTGCAGTGGAGACAGAGGAGCCAGGTCCGAGTCAGCTTGGCCAGGGAGCCACTGAGAGCTGACAGTTCAGCTGGCAGCAGGCCTATGTACAGAGAGAGGGGAGGCAGGGCTGTCTCTGTAGGGCAGGCAGCTCCACTCCAGGCTGGGCAACCCCAAAGGGCACGAGGAGACTCTACTCGCAGGCCAGCTTGCTGTCAAAGCTGGACAGGGCGATGGCAAAGGCCTGCAGCGCGCACAGTGGGTAGTTGTAATCCATGGTGAACACATCCTCTGCCACACGGCCAAACTGCATCACGATGTAGTCCGCTGCGGCCAGGCCCGTGGAACAGAGCAGGGGTGGGGCAGGGCAGGAGAGACAGACAGACACATCACAACGGGCGGAGAGGCCCAGAGGAGGTACAATTGGGAAACATGGTGGGAAAGAGGGAGGAGATGACAGAGGAGGAGAGGCACACAAATACCAGGAGACAGAAGAGGAGAAAAAGTCTATTCAGACAGTGTTCTCACACCTGAGACTCTGCTAAGTGCACAGATTCTGGGGTTAGGGCTCCAAAGGAGGTTCTTCTAAGAGTCTCCCAGTCCTAGGGTCAGAGAATTTTTGACCTCTGATCGAAGCCATATAACCCACATCCTTAAGCTCTGGCCTATGAAGCCGGGACTGGATGAGCTGAACCCTGAGTCAAAGGGACAGTCCTGAGGAAGGGCGGAAACACTCACGGTCATTGCCATGGATGATCTGGAAGTTCTTCACGGAGGCCTGTGTGACGCGCCCATGGAAGTTGAGTACGTAGGACTGCGTGTCGTCATTCCAGACAGGGGTCTTGTTTTGAAGCTCGATGATACTCTCCGTGTTCTTGTTCTGCCAGCGTGCGAGCAGCGTCTCATGCTCCTGGGAAGGCAGCCTCACCTGAGTCAGGCCCAGCCCAAGCCCTGGCCCACAACCACCCTAAAAAGGGATTTGCCCTAGGGGCAGAGTCCTTAGATCTCCCTAGACCTCCACCTAGAGCCCTGGGGCTGCTTACACCACACCTCCTACACACACAGACACACACACACACACCGCACAGCTGCAGTTCTGCTCCCAGAAGGGCACGCGTACACTGGGGTGACAGGGTGGCGAGTGACTCACGTTTCGTGGCCGGATGGAGACTCTCTCATGAACCATGTTCATGCCTGGGACAATCACACTCATCTTCCGAGGCCCCTTGAAACCTAAGACATTTGTCTCCTGGGAAAGAGAGAAGGACGACTCAACACTGGCCATCTGAGGACTCTACTTACCTAATGGAGAGACCGGGAGGAAGGGAATAAAGCTGATGAGCTAGATGGTCTCCATCTTTACCTGAATGTCTAATAGACATCTCTACACTGAACCCATCTGGAACTGAGCTCCTGAATCTCCACTCTGCCCAAACCACCTCCTCCCTATCGTCCTCACTTCAGTTAACAACTCCGTTCTTCCATTTGCTCAGGCAACCTACTTTGAGTCATTCTTGACTCCTCTCTTTCGCTCACAACCCACTTCTAATCCATGAGCAGATGATGTCACCTCTACCTTCAAATTCCATCTGGAACTCAACCACTTTTTTACCAGCACCATCTCTCCCCAAGGTCACAGTACTAGCCTTTATTGGGATTCCTGGTTTCTGACCTTGCCCTGCCCCCCTGGTCTGTTCACACAGCAGCAGTCGTCCTGTTAAGTCAAATCCTTTGCCTCCACTGTTCATGCAGATTAAAGCTGAAGGTCTTACCTTGACATCGAGGCCTCACATGGTATGGCCCCACTACGTTCCTCTCCTGCCCACCTACTCACCTCTGCACTGGTTCTGCCCCGCCCCCCCTTGCTATTCCCCACACATGCCAGTCATGCAGGACATTAGCACTGGCTGTGTGTTCCACTACACCCACGTGGCTGGCTCTCCCTTCCTCCCAGGCTTTACCCAAGTGCTACCTCAGGGAGGCCCTCCCTGCCATTCTTACTAAAAGCTTATACACACCTGAACATTTCATTTCCCTGCTTTATTGTTTCCTCTTTACATTTATTTATTTTGCTTATAAATCTGTTTTATAGCTCGTCTCCCCACTAGGGGTTTAAGTCCCATAAGGGTATAAATTTATGTCTCTTGTTCACTACTGTATTCTCAGTGCCTCAACCGGTATTAGCTGTGGCTTAATGCAAGCTGGTGCAACCACTCTGGAAAACAGCATGGAAGTTCCTCAAAATGTTGAAAATAGAACTACCCTATGACCCAGCAATTGCACTGCTGGGTATTTACCCTAAAGATACAAACGTAGTGATCCGAAGGGTCACGTGCACCCAAATGTTTATAGCAGCAATGTCTACAATAGCCAAACTATGGAAAGAACCTAGATGTCCATCAAGAGATGAATGGATAAAGAAGATGTGGTATATATACACAATGGAATACTATGCAGCCATCAAAAGAAATGAAATCTTGCCATTTGCGACAACGTGGATGGAACTAGAGGGTATCATGCTTAGCGAAATAAGTCAATCGGAGAAAGACAACTATCATATGCTCTCCCTGATATGAGGGAGAGGAGATGCAACATGGGGGGTTAAGGGGGTAGGAGAAGAGTAAATGAAACAAGATGGGATTGGGAGGGTGACAAACCATAAGTGACTCTTAATCTCACAAAACAAACTGAGGGTTGATGGGGGGAGGGGGGTTGGGGGGGTGGAGTTATGGACATTGGGGAGGGTATGTGCTATGGTGAGTGCTGTGAAGTGTGTAAACCTGGCAATTCACAGACCTGTACCCCTGGGGATAAAAATATATGTTTATAAAAAACTTAAAAAAAAAAACAAAAAACCTTAAAAAAAAAAAAAAAAAAGCATTTGAAGAGATCTGGGCTGCCTTCCCAAGGGTGACCTGCAGGTGGCACCATAAGCTCATACAGAACACCTATGGCTTTCCCAACTGGCCTCCAAGTACCCAGGCCCGGATTAATGGGGGTATCAATCCCTCATTTTAAAATCAGGTAGAGAAATTCCCTGTATTTACATTCCAGTTTGGTCACTTACACGCTGTAGGACATTGGCAAGTGACAGCCTCTGAGCTTCAGTTTCCTCATCTATACAGTAAAGGAAATAGGACTGAGCTCTTAGGTAATGCATTCCGTGAGATGACTATGCAAAGGGACTTATAGTCTGTGCAGGGCCCAGGTACTGGAGGGAGAGGTAGAGCGATGCACCGACAAGAACTCGGGCCTCTAGCCACCTCCTTTCCGGGAGATTCCCAGGCTGGGCTGCATAGAGCTCAGCCCGGTTCCCAGATCTCCCCAGGCAGATGGCTATGCTGTCTGTGGTCTGAGCTCTGAGGACAGACAGGGGCCACTCCAACAGAGGGCAGTCCAACTGTGTACAATCTTGTCTACTCACAAGACAGATGGGACAGCCCACAGACTGGGCAGCACGTCCTCAGCGTCCTGTCTAACCTGGATACCAGAGACCCAGGAACGCACGACTCACATAGCACACTGCTGCCAACTCCTGACGCGAGGCTCCACTTTCCGAAGTAGAGGATGATGCCTTCTGAGGGTTGACTCCATTGTCATAAACGGTGAACTTCGTGCCCATGAGGTTGGACCTGAAGGACCGGCAATCAATAAAGGATCATACACCCTCCGACTTAGGGCAGGGAACAGCTCAATGAGCTGTTCAATGAGCCTGCAGGGCACTCTGGGTTGGGCCAGGAGCAACCCGGGAGCACACTGCACACCGAATCCCCATCTCTGAAGGTCCTTCATGGGGCAGAAGACCTGCACTTGCTCTGAACAGAATCAAAGGGCATCTTATTCAGTGAGGGAAATTCTAGGAGTTAAGTCCAGGTTCCACATATTTCCCTGGAGGAACAGGACTGCTCCCCTCATGAGAGGGGAGCAAGCATCTGGCAAGATGGCAAAAGGCGCTCAACATCTCATGGAGAGTGGATGAGACAACCTCCTCTCCTGTGCAGCCTGTGTTAGTCTAGCCCCATCTCCAGCATTAGCTCCTTACCCCTAAGCTTGACTCATACTCCCCAAATATGGCACTCTGTTCCCCGGCACACACTCCCTGAGGCCTAGCTCAAAGCCTTCCCCCATCCCCAGACTGTGCTTTCTTCCCTTAAGGGCTCACTCCCCGCCCTCTGGCACTGACCATGGAGCCAAGGCAGTTCTTCCACAGTGGCCTATGTCTTCAGGGACTTCCTGAGGTTTGATCTATACCCTATGCCCCCGCACCCCCCAGGAACAGCTTAGGGTAGGGTATGTGAGCTCCATCTCTGAGTCTGGCTCTAGGCTGACACAGACCCGGGCCTATAGGCCTACATTTGGAGCTGAGAGACAAAAAGGATTCTGAGAGGATCTGACCCCTGACCTCGATCTCCCTCAGGGACAAGACCTGCCCTCTCCAGAGCCTTGCCCTGCCCCTCCAACCCAGCCCCCCAACCTGCTTCCTTAGGGGAGTGCTAGTACCGCAGTTTCCCGATGTAGCTGTCCCCTCCTCGAGACAAGTCTGTTGGGTCCACAGAGATGAGGTAATTGGAAGTTTTACTCTTCTTTCTCTTCCTTCCCGCCAAGAGGAATACCTTGGGGAATGGAACAAGGTCACATTCCAGGCCCCGCCTCTGGTCACACACACCCAGGGGTGCCACACACACGACGCTCTCTGGCTTCGGCTCCTGAACATAAGTATGTGTGCACACACAGACACACACACACACACACATCAGCAAACAAAAAGGTCTGCACTGACCAGGCACAGAGGCTTTTGTCCCTTTGGGGAACTGAAAGGTCAGTGTTGGACCCAAGGCTTCCAATTACATTCCAGCCCACAGGATCTCAAGCCTGCGTCAGTGAAACTGCAGGTTCAGGCCAACCTCACCTTCTTCCCATCCTCACGGTCCAGGTGCAAAAAGTAGGTGGGGTACATGCCCCGGTCCATCCCCTTCTTGTCCCGCGTGATGCGGCACTTGATGGTGATACCCTGGGGGGCCGGCCTCAGTGCAAACTCCTCAAGATCCTGGACCTCAACATCCGCCGAGGGTTCTGGGGCTGTCGGGCTGGGGGCTGACGCTGCCTCCTACACGGGAGAGAGCAGAAGCCGAACCCCAGAGACCCTGAGCAGCTTCAGCTGGTGGTCTGGGACCCAAAGCTGCCCCCTGGTGTGGTGGTGGTGGTGGTGGTGGTGGTGGGAGCTGGGACAGGGTCCTTGGGATAAGCTTGGCCCTGGGGTCAGCAGCTGGCTCCTCAGCCCTTTTCCCACCTCCGCTGTCCCTGGGGGGTGGAGATGGAGATGTGGGCAGGTTCTCCGGGCCATCCTGTCCAACTCGAGCCCCCTACTTCTGGCCTGGCAGGAGAGGAGGCAGGAGAGGAGGGATACAAGAGCCCCAGCCAGAAACCCTTTTGATCGGTTTTGAGGCCCAGAAAGAATCAATTACTTTCCCAAGAAAGCCAACTCTCCACTCCTTCACACCTGTTCCCCTGCCAACCTGGACGTTCAGACCTCTGATGGCTGTCTACCCTCCCGCGGGGCAGCAAAGCACCTCACCCTGACGGACTTCCGGCTGGTAGCGGAGCTGGGCCGGGTGTTGCTGTTTAGCTGGGAGGAACTGGAGCTATTTTCATCCTCATCCTCCTCTTCCTCTTCAAAGCTCATGCTGCTGGAGACCCCTGGGCGGGGCAGAGGAATGGGACGGGACGAGTGGTCACACACATACACCCGGACACCTGCTCCGAAGCACAGAGTCACCCATACACACAAAGAACCATATGTACACACATGCACACACACACACACACACGTCCAAGTACACACAAGGACACACACTCTCCAGTGCACGCATGAGCTGGGGCTGGTCACCATCCTCAGGGTGTAAATACCCCTCCCCAGCTTTCAGCTCAGTCCTCCCATGAGACCCGTCTCCCATGGGACGTCTCCCATGACCCGCCCCCAGCAGTCAGTTACTGTCTCCTGGGTGGCGAGGCCTGAGTGGAGCTGACCTTGTGCTGGGAGCCTTCGTGTCTACCGGAGGTCTCCGCTGTCACAGGCCGTAGAGTCTGTTTGGGAGAGGCCCAGCTCCCTCCTCCCCCAGCCTGATGCACGTGGCCCACTGCCTCCTCCCACAGCCTGCCCATGGCCTTCTGTCTACACATTTCTCCCCACCTGGAATGCTATCCCCAGCCTCCTGCTGCCTCCACAGCCCCTTCTCCAGGAAGCCTGTCCTGATCTCATTTCTTAGAACATGTGTCCCTGCTGGGCTTTCCTCTGCCACCCAGTGCCAGGGACTCCCTGGGGTGGGGCTCCTGGTAGATTCTCTGGGCAGCAGGTTTCCTGGGAGGATCTGCCATCCCTCCTGGCTTTCTGGCCCTGCTTCCTGAGCTCGGGAGATGTAGGGGAAACACTTTCAAAAGGACCCTTCTCAAAGGAACCAAAGGGAAAGGAAATCTGTCTCCAAACCTGGGCCTCCCTGGAGACAGAAGATGGAGGTAGAGAGGGGTATGGGCTGTGGACGGGTCACTTTCCCTAGCTGACACTGACTTCCCTGAACTTGGCCTTACCAGGGGTCCCTACATTCAAGTTTCTCATTGGTCTCACACTGTGCCCCCTACCAGGGCCATGTTCCCCAAAAGGGTGCATCTGAGAACCTGGGACTGAGCTTTGGGGGTGTCACTGAACCCCCATAAGGCTCACCCTTCCTCTGCATCGTGGCACGGAGGTCCTGCCCACTGGGCTGTGCGCCCCCGCCGGCTGCCGTCTCCCCCGCGTCCTGAGCGTGGTCTGACTGGCCCACAGTCAGGATCCGCACCGGGTCTTGGGCCTCAGACTTGTCTTCTGCCAGTGCTGCTGGCCCGCTGGTGCCTGCAGGCCACGGATACTCCTGAGTCCCATGGGGGGGTGGGGGAGAGAGCCTGGATTCTCAGACGTCCTTGAAGTGGGTGAGGGATGAGTGAGGGGAGCCCTCTGCAAAACTGATTTTTGAAAACACTAATGACTGCTACCAGCCTCTTATTGATCAACAAGCTACAAAGGGACAAGAGCTTCGTTTCTTCTGCTGTTCCCCCAAATTAGTTGCCAAGGGTTGGTTTAAAATGCCTCATATCCCTAGGTAGAAGATAGCCATCTACAAAACCAACTGCACAGTGAAAAAGACAAGATGGAGAACAAGGACTGATCATGACCATGGCCAAGGCCACCACTTGTTCACAGACACAGCCAACACCTAGTTATCAGTGATCTTCTGTCACACACACAAATACACACCTCATAACTCACAGACGTCACTCAAAACACAGGGGGCCCCTTGAAAAAGATGGAGGTTGGCATACACTCCCCTTCCCAAATGGAAGATCACCCATCCCACGTCACCCTGCCCAAGGTGCCTGAGTAACAGAAGGCCTGGCCCACACAGGTAGCAGTTGCCTTGCTGGCTGGGCTATGCCCCCCAACTCTGCAGTCAGCTCCAGAAGCCTATGAACCCTGACATGCCACCGTCCAACCACATCCCAGACACCTAGAAATCACTGCCCATGCACACAGGTTGGGCACACAGGGGGTGTCTAGCCAGCAGAGACAGGATTCGTGGTAGAAGGCACCACAATGGTCCTTGATCTCTGGAGATCTTTTCTGGAGAGAGAGGAACGGAGAGAACAGAATGGTCTGTGGGCCCAGACGTTGGAGTGAGGACTAGAGCAGAGAGTCAAGAAAGCCCACTCAACTGTGAGTACGCACAAGGATGCGGCAGACTGCCAGGGGCAGGACAGCAATGGAGGGGGCTCAAACCAGGTGGAGGAGGGACACGGCGAGGTGCATTTCACTTCCTGGCAGTGTCGGGAGCCTGCCCACACCCACAGGCCAGCCCAGGAACCCCATGAGCTAGAGGAAGCCTGTGAGCCTCCCGGGTGGGGCCTTGAGTATCCTTCTGTGCCTTCATGGAGGCCTCCCACCCTGTCCCTTACCTCCCAAATCTGGAGGAGAAACCTCCCCCAACCCTCCAGTGGGAGCCAGACCTCCTGAGGAGGGCCGTGGTGGAAGAAAGCCAACCTTTGTGCTTCCCCTTCTTCTCCTTCCTAGAGGCCCCGCCCTGGCCCCCCGCTGCAGCCGCTGCCTTGGTTCTCTTGGCTGAGGCTGGTGCTGTTGGGCGGGCAGCTCCTAGCTGCGCACTGGTGAGTGAGTCGGCCTCTTGAACTGCTCAGGACAAAGTCCAGAGAGAGAGAGAGAGAGAGAGGGAGAGAGAAACATGGGCCTTAGGTGAGACCAGAGCTGCAAGTGGAACTCACTTCTCAGCACATTTCCCAGGGCCCCACCACCACTCAGCCCTACCAGGGCCTCTGTACCACCCACCTCTACAAGACAGAGGGGCTAGGGCAGGCAGAGCTAGAACGGGGTGGTGCCCCCAGCCCTGTGTGATAGAGTCAACAGGCTGGCCCACAGCATGACCAACCAATAAGCACCATAATCAAAGCTCTGGGCCAGCAAACCGTGTGAGTCTGGGCAGGGGGAGGGGGAGCATCTGAGAGAATGTGGGTCACTCTAGGTGCCAAAGATAGAAAAGACTGCATCTCCTAGAAGAGCGCAGAACTCGGGAGGGGAAGCACTGCAGGGAGCCTATACCGGCCTACCCAGGACAAGCCCATGGGAGCCTGTCACGCCAGAGTACCCCGAGCAGGACAGTAACTCTGGGCTACAAGGAGCTGTGCCAACCAACAGAGAGGTGGCCTCCACAGTCTCACACATCAGAACCCCAACCTCCCCAAAGTCTTTGAATGATTTCTCATTGCTCATAAGATGAAGACCAACATTCTCCCCTCCAGCTCCATTCTACTTGGCCTTGGCCTTCCCAGCACACCCCTTATCTCCCAGGGACCCCACATCCCAGCCCCTCCAGGCCCTCTCAGGGCCTTGTGCACAGCGTCCTCCCTCTTGCCAGAGGGGCTTGGCGCTACTGTCACACTGTCTGCACTGTCCTCACTGTGGATATCGGCCCCCTGACCCCAACTCAACTCCCACTCAACCTGCAGTTTCCAGCTCTGGTGTCACCTCCTCGGAGAGGCCTTCCCTGGCCCTCGTATGGGAGCAGTCTCTCTGCCATTCACTCACACAGCCTGGCTTCTCTTCACCAAGCAAACCAATGAACTCTGTCTCCCTTCCTGGACCTCCAGGTCCATGAACAAAGAGAGAGCACACCTGTTCTGTGCTTCCCCAGGACCTTCAGCCTCTAATCCAGAGACTGACACACAGTAGGCCCTCAACAAATATTTAAGAAATGAGTATACAACATGAATGAGCACGGTCAGTGAAAAACCTCGCTGGGAGAAAGTTCTCACTGCCCTCAAACTCTGCTCTCAGCTTCTGAAGATGAGGGCCTTGTATTTTACACAGAGAGCCAGTAGAGGGCAGAGCAGTAGGCAGCTGAAGTGGCAGGGGGGTATGGGAGGTGCCCCTGGAACCCCAGATTCCAGGTCAGCCAGCCCCTGGAGCAGCAGCCTCCTCAGGGCTCCGAGCTGGGCAAAGAAGCCCCCCCACCCCCACTCCCACACCGGAGAAGCAGCATGAACCCAGCCTGGTCTGCAGCCTCAGCAGGAGAAGCATTCAGCTGATGGGACCATGTGACCCACCAGGGCCACTTGTTTTCAAAGCCCCCAGACACAGAATGTTCCTCAACGTTACGAGGGGAGAAGATAGGCCCAGAGAGGGTATGTGACTTGCCCAGAGTCAAAAGTGAGCAGAAACTGTCTTCTGACGGGGCTGGGACCCACTATGTCCAAAGGGGCTGCAGACAGGCCTGCCCCTGGCCTGGGGCGCAGTTGGTGCTCAAGGAACACCCGCCAAGGCAACCAAAGCCTAGGGATGCCAGAGCTCGTACAGGGGCCCAGGGCTGCAGGTCCCAACTCCCTCAGTCTCGGATGGAGCTGGGAGTCATCTGGCTGGAGGCCCGTGGGCACCCCCTACTCTGGAAGCAGTGGGTAGGGGGCGGGGGGTGTGGTCACAGCACAGGGAACTCCCCAGGCCAACCCCAAGGCAGGCTCTACCTTGGTAGCTGGTGCTGCCACTGCTGCTGAGGTAGGACTCCACCAGGGGCGCCTGCTCCTCCGACTGCCGGGCCCGCCGGCTCCGGGGCCGCCCGTCCGCGTTGGCCTGCACCATCAGGGGCTCCTGACGCTTCTTCTTCTGTTTCTGCTCCAGCAGGGCCCGCTGCGGAGGCACCGGACGGGCACTCAAGTTGGCAGGCCCTGACAGCACAGCCCGTCCCTCCCACCCGGGGGGCAGGCTCCCGACTGAAACCAGAGAAGGCCCCGATCACTCAGCTCGGTTCTCAGGGTGACCAGGGGGTCCACAGCCCACTTTGGGCCACGGCTCTGTGCCCTTGGCACCTTGAGGCTCAGGGTCCAGGAAAAGGAGGCACAAGTCAGAGCAGGTAGACGGCCCAGCAGGACCGCGGCATGGATGTCCGGTGCTCCGACTACAGGCACCAGCTGTCCGCCCGGAAAAGCCCTGGGCTCTGGGGCTGTGCTGATGCTGAATGGTCTAGACATGGCTTGGCTCTCTTCTGTGAGGGCCTCCTCCCAGCCAGCCAGGGTCACCCCAGGAAGGGAGATAATGCCCCCCCACCCCCCCACCCCCGCCGATGGTAAATGCCGACTGCCCGTCCACCCAGCCCCGGCTGCACTCACCTGCCGGTCTAGCTTCTGCTGCCTCAGGTTGCTGCCCTCATCATCTAAGACACTGCAGAGGGAGACAGGGGCACTCAGGGCCTGCCTGGTGGCTGCCGGCTACAAACAGGGAGCCCAGAGCCCACCCCCACCCTGCACATCAGGTTCTTTAAACCCCTCCCATAATGACTCCTGGGGACACAGGAGAAGGAGACAGGAAGGGTGGAGCTACTACCTGGAAGCCAGCTCTGGACGGAAAGGTGGAAGCCATATTTTTGCCAATGAAGGAGCTTTCTCCGGCTGGGGTCCCTGCTGACCCAAGGACTTCCTAGTCAGCCTGACCCAAAAAGTACAGGAGGAGACTCTCTCTTTGGGGCCATGAGCTGGGACATGCCTAAGATGCAGGGGAACCTGCCCAGAGGCATCAGGTACAAGCCAGGCCCAAGGCTGGGCTTCAGACTGAGGCACCTGTCTGCTCCAGGTCCCTCTCGGATCTCACCAGCTCCTCCCGGGTCCTCCCGTCCTTCCTAGAGGAGGCTGGATCCTTTGAAGCAGACTCTTTCCTATTCTAGTCAAACTCCTGGCTCTCCAGGTGGCAGAATGAGAGATGCCAACACTGTCCACCCCCTTTAAAGAAGGCTGGGGGTAGGGGGGGGCACCTGGGTGGCTCAGTGGGTTAAAGCCTCTGCCTTCGGCTCAGGTCATGATCCCGGGGTCCTGGGATCAAGCCCCACATCGGGCTCTCTGCTCAGCAGGGAGCCTGCTTCCTCCTCTCTCTCTCTCTGCCTGCCTCTCTGCCTACTTGCGATCTCTGTCTGTCAAATAAATAAAATCTTAAAAAAAAAAAAAAAAAAGAAGGCTCTCTCTCTCTCATCTGGGAGAGAGAAACTAGAAGACCAACCAGTCCCTGAGGGCAGGGCTGGGCTAGTTGGACATATGTGTAGGCAGACACAGCCCATCTGTGCATAGCCCAGTGACCAGCCAACAGGGGACACCGGGGCATCAAATCCTTGAGTCTCTAAGGTCTTGGAACAGGCAGTATGTCATCTCACATAGATCGGACCTGCCTCCCAGGAAGGCAACTGAAATTAGGGAGCCTCAACCACTCAGCACTCCTTCTAGGCCAAGATACATCCATAAGCCATAGCCCCAAATTCTGTAAAAGCCAGGGTTGGGGGCTGGGCTGGAGCCTGAGTATCTGAGCCCTGGTAACTCCCAGACTACCCTGGCCCAGTGATTGCTAGAGCCTGCCCCTGAACCAGACCATGAGCGGGAACCTGCACAGGCATGCCTGAGGGCATCGGGTTTGTCATACGTGTGCACATGCCAGAACGTGTCCAAACATGAGCACATCTACACATGTGAGTGAGCACACACCTGCGTATCTATACAGATGAACTCGTGTGCGGGTGAGTACGCGTGTGAGAAGTGCAGACAAGGACGAGTCACCCTGAAGACAGCTCAGCCGCTGTCACCCCCTCCTGATAAGAGGAGCTCTTTCTAGCCAGAACAATCATTGACCTGCAATGTCCCCTTGGCTCATCCAGATGACCTGTGTGTCGGTGTGCTGGGGAGCCACCCAAGGGCGGCAGGACGTCCACGGAGTCCACAGCCCGCCGCCCTCCTCCCTGGCCACAACCTAAGATGACTGCCTGTTTTCAACCATTGGCACTGACCTCCTTACTTGAAGGCCTTGCCTGACACCCATGGGCTGGTCCTCATTCCAGAGGAGCCCCAACCATGAGCCTCATCAGTTCGCAGCCTTATTCTCCAAAAGTCTTGGCTGCCAAAACACAAGCGAAGACACTGCTAAACAGATGTGCTTCTGAGCCAAGGC
Source organism: Lontra canadensis (assembly GCF_010015895.1). Classification (NCBI taxonomy): domain Eukaryota; kingdom Metazoa; phylum Chordata; class Mammalia; order Carnivora; family Mustelidae; genus Lontra; species Lontra canadensis. The sequence continues at coordinate 31,504,475 of NW_022631001.1, read as the reverse complement.
CTTAGTCTAGGGGGTACTCCATGAGGGTGCTGCCTGGACCAGACGACAGTGACCCGGCTCCTAAAACTTCCAGCTGGCCAGGACAGGGAGTGCCCTGTCAGAGAAAGCAGACACCCCAGGCCGGAGGGTGGCAGCCAGAGTTCTGAAGGGAGGAGGAGTTCATTAGGGAGGGCAAGATGCCTGGGGGCCCCGCCAGGGCTGAGAAGCTACAAGTCTGCCACTGGTCTGCGCACCCTAAGTCAGTGGCCTCACTGAACGATGCCAAGGCCGAGCATCTGCTCCCACAGACTTCCAGGGCTCAGGCCACCAAGACCACCATCCCCCAGGGTCAGCGGCACAAGCAGTGTGGATTCCTTTAAGACGCGCAAGATCTGGAGAGATACGGCACTCTGGACTCCATGTGGCCCTGGCAGATGGCAATGACAGGGCCTGAATCCAGCTGTGCTCTGCCTGCCCGGCTCTGTGCCTGGGTCCACACTGGGCAGCCGGCAGCGCAGTCACACGCTAGCAGCCTCACCACAGGAGCCCAAGCAGCCTCCGCGAGACTGCCGGCTCACCTTCCTGCAGACAGGGGCAGCTTTGTGGCCGGCATTACGCTTGTCCCCTGTGCTTTCCTGGGCAGGGGCAGGGAGGGCAGCCAGGTAATCCCCGGACGGAGCCTGGTGAGCACGGCAGAGAAGACGCCCTCTGTGGGCTGTGGTGCTGACGCAAACATCTCGGTTCATTCAGAAAAGGGGACGTCCACCTGTGAGCTAAGCTGATATGAGCAAAGCCACCTCCAGAACCGCCGGGTCACCGCGATAGCTTGATGGACAAAGGCGAATCTGATAGTGTCCCTATCTGTACAGGGGCAGAGGGGGGCTGCATTCCTAGCCCAAGCTACTGTCCCACTGCCGTGGACTCTCCACATGTCACACGCGGGCAAGGAGGCTGCTTTCCTCTGCCGCCAGCCCCACCTCCATTCCCTGAGCAGGAGCCAGTGGCGTTGTTAGTAAGGCTGCTCACCTGGAAGGATCATAGGTGGAACGGACTTGACCTCTGGCCCTCACAGAAAAATGGATGAGCAAGGGATAAGCTTCTAAAGAGATTCCAGAAACTCAGATAGCCTGGAAGTGCCTGGGGAGCCAGCCCCCACCTCCCAAGAGGCACACTGCAGCAGCGGGGTCGGGGTGGGGGGATGCTGGGAAAAGCATCGAGCCCCGGGAGGAAGAACATGCCTGGCCACGCAGGAACCCCCAGGAGGGCCGGCAGTCCACGCACCTCTGAGCAGTGGCTCTGAGGGTGGGCTACAGCATGTCCACAAAGCAGCTTCCTGCTGCAGCCCTGTTTCTAGGAAAGCCCCAGAGGTCGGAGGCCGACCTCCATCCCCGGCAGGTACAGGCCCGGACTGCCTGACAGCACTGTGTCTGAGGCAAACATCTGTCCCTGACCGAGAACAAATCCCCACAAGTCCTAGCGGCTGCGGAGAACCACAGCGACAAGGTGGCTGTCCCAGGCAGGCCCCGGGCCCCACCCCTGCGGGTGGCCCTGCCCCTCAAGCTCCCACCACGGCACCTTCCTTCCCTTCTCATCAACACCACCCGGCCTGCCTCCACCCAATGGGCACTGTTCTCGACAGCACTAAATGATAACCACAGAGGAGACAGTAATGGCTTTTTAACAACTCGGGCTCCAATTATGGAATCACTGCCAAGCCCAGGCTGCCAGCTGCGGCCCCGCCAGGAGACAGGGCACTGATGGATGGGTCCTCCAGCTGACCCCGGCAGCTCCTTCATCTCAGTCTCCTCCTGCTGGGGACTGGACCAGGGATCCAGTAACGCACCGGCCACGGGCTCCTGAGGGTCGGAGAAACCCGATCCGCAGTGTCCATCAATCCCCCGACTCTGCCCAGGGCCAACAAGGGGGCCCTTCGCCTCCCAGGGAGACAGCCCCTCCATATCCTCCTGCTTCTCACAAGCTGCCCAACAGATAACGGGAGAGAAAACCATGCTTGATGACAAGTGAGAGCAGGGGCACTTCTCCCATGGGATGGAAAAGCCAGCCGTGGACAACATATTTAGGAAGCTGCGTCCCTGCCTCTCACTGCACCTCTCACTGCACAGCACTGTGCATGCTGCTCACCTAACCCACCAGAGCTGACCAGAGGCCTGGGGGCCAGGCTACCTAGGGACAGGCTCATACTCCTCGCCTAATTCACCCTCTGCTTTTGTGCCCTCATTCCTTCCACTCAGTCACAAAGGAAGCTGCCCCTGCTGGACCCAGGGAGTCAGAGGAGGAAAGGCCACCCATGGGGTCAGGCTGCAAGCCCTGTACCGATGCCAGACTCCCCCACCCCCACCCCAGCATGCCCAGATCTGTCCCTAGTGGCTGCCTGGAAACCAGGGAAGCACAGAATGGGTGGGAACAGGGGCAGCCCCAAAAGGGAGAAGCCTACAGGGCTCACAGGAGTCCAGCCAGTAATTAAAACTGCTACGTGCACTCGGCCCTGACTCAGTGATTCAGAACTGCTGGGGAAGTTACCTCAGAATCAATCCCTCGCCTCATTTTCTCCTTTAAAGCAAGAAACATAGGTGATTTTAATGCTCAGTCATGCAAATGAGGACTAGAAGCCACAGCTGGTGATCTCTAAAGAACAAAAAAGAAATCAGAGAGTTGCTGAAAGTATGCAAAGGCAGCCTTCTCTTCAGATGGGGGAAGCAATCAGTCTGTATGTACATCCATCAGTCTTAGGCCCCAGATCATGGCATAGATTCGCTCAAGAGCTAGAAGACCCAGTAACTGAGCAGGCGCGAGCCCAGTCCACAAGCAAGTCAGGCCACATACCCCCAGACCTATCCAGGAAAACGGGAGGGCAGCATAGCCAGGGTTCCCCATGGAATCGTGAGGACCAGTGACAGTCACTTGTGGGCAAAATAAAGCAATGTGAGTGGCGTGTGCTCCAAGGAGACAGACCCTCAAAAGTTTTTGCAACATGCCATAATCAGAGGAGGTTTCCAGCGTCCTGCTTCCCTTGCTAAGCGTGTTTACTGATGACCTGAAGACAAAGCGGGCCTCTCAGCAGACTTCTAGGTGACACAAAGCCAAAGTCATATTAAACTGTTCACTGGGACAGTATGACTTCAGAAGACCCTGGAGAGCTAGCAGAGTCTAACCGATGCCTATCAGGAGAAGGTCACGTCTTACATGTGGGTCCCCAAACCCAGGTCTGCCCCACATAGACAGAATGGGGTACACAGAGCTTGACATCAGCCTAATGAGACTTCAGGGTTCTATTTACAGAGGCCTCAAGGTGACAAGTTGGTAAGCCAAAGCTGTCCCCAATTATAGGGAGCACCCAAGGTCAACAACGGGAGCAGGGCCCCCAGCAAGGAAGTAACAGCCTCCCTCTGCACAGTGTGGGAAAAGAGGAAGCTGCAGGGGGTCCAGGCCCGGTGCTGGAGGGGGCAGAGACATGGTCCCTGCTCCTGCAGTCCTCTCCACCACCCATGTTCCTGCTGCCTCTACCCGAAGCAGCAGCAGGGAGACTTCCCCAGTGCGCCAGGCTCCCCCTCCCGGCTGCAGGAGGTGAAGCAGCCAGAGCCCCCACGGCACCCCAAGGCTTCCCACACAGGCAGAGTCAACAGAACCAGGCCTTGCTTGGGCAGCAGTCCTTGCACTCCCCAGAAAGTGGTGGGAGGACCTTCACAAGAGCCAGGAGGAGGAAAAACTCAGAGGCACGCCAAGGCTCACGCCAAGAAGAGCCTTCTAGCGGTCACAGCCACGTAAGGGAAGAGAGCACTCAGAGGACCGGACAGCCTGTGAGGGCCCGTCCGGCAGCGGTGCTCATTCTCTGACCCAGGGCCTCGCTCTTCCAGCACTAGTGCCCTTCCTGAGGGGAGACTACTACGTCCCCTGTGCTGAGAAGCTGGGTGTGCAGCCAGGAAAGCCAGAAAGTCCACAGAGCTGCCTGGGAATGCCTCTTCGACTGAAAGTAGTGTGCATCTTGTCTGGGTTGGGCCGCACCGGGCACACAGCCCAGGACCAAATGGGGTCCCTGCTCTCCAGGAGTTTGCGGCCGGGTTGGGGGGATGCAGTGCAGAGAGAGCACTGAGGACAAGGCCTGCCATCCCTCCCTCGCTCTTAATGCTCCACCTGCAATTCATAAGGGTTGTGAAGCTGGGAAGGAAAAGCATTTACTACTCAAGAAAAACAGATGAAGAGAAAATGGCAGAAGTGAGAATTATCAGTACTAGTAAGAATAGACAAACGTCAAAACGCAAAACATTATTCCAATTGTTCAACTTTATAAACTAAACGACTCCCTTCTGAGTCAGAGTGTGAGATTACTCCATGATCCTTATAAACTGAGCCACAATTACCCTTAAGACGATTATCGCCAACATTATCGCCAACCGGCAGTTACTTCAAAGAAAATGAACCAGGCCTAGGGAACGCAGGTGCAGCCATCACAGAGGGAGGAAAACCCCTACCAGGAGAGCTAACAAGAAATCGACCAACCGCTCTCCCCCCAACCAAAGGACGCATTCCGGTTCTGACATGCTGTGACACTGGGGAAACCGCATACCGAAGCACGAAGCACGTGCACGCATGCCCACCCCTTCATCTGCAAGGAAGCGGCCTCGCCTGTCTTCTGCCCCAGTTTTCTGCGATCACGCAGGCATGTGGCTTTAACTGCAATCAGCAGCCCAGTTGATGGGAGAAGCAATTTGCATCTCCTCTTCTCCGTCTGGGTCTCCCCATTCTGGAAGTCTACACTCAAGGTCCGGTGCTTTCCCAAGCTCAGAGCATGCTCAGAAAGACCCCAGCAAGGCAGGAGAGATTCTGGCAACTTCGGAATATAGCCCACCCCCAGCTCGAGAAACCCCCCTCCCTGCCACACAGTAAGGCAGGGATGACAGGCAACCGCAAGCTGGCAGGGCCACAAGGGTGCCAAGCTGCCCTTCAGGGATAGGATTCTGTGCTCCAGGTGGCGTGTGCAGGCCCAAGAAAGGAATGCAGGAATAGGGTGTTTGGGCCTAGGCTGGGGCAAGTGCCAAATCACCCCTGAAGGAGGCCAGTGCCCTGAGCACCACTGGAGGACAAAGCCATTCTCAAAGACAAGCCCACCTCCCGAGGGACCCCCTTCCTAGAGGCAGGCTTTCTCTGAGACTCGTGCACTTACTCTACACCCTGTTCCAGTCTTTGGCTTCTGGGAGAGGCTCCCTTGAACCATGATCTGGCCTGGTCCCCAGTCCGCCAGATCCTAAACACCCCATCATATCTACAGCCACAAGCGCTGTCCCTTCCTGCCCTCCTGTCAGCCTGGCCACCACCCTGCCAAGTGCTCCCCCCTACTCTTACTTCCACAGCATTAAAGGGGAGACCCCTCGGCCTGCAGGGGCTACCCAAGCACCTCTGCTGGGTGGCTAGAAAAGGTTGATGGTACTCTGTGGGGTTGCACAGTCTTCTAGGAAGTCCTTGGCACAGACATGTCAAGTCACGGTATCCCAGAAACTAGCTGTGCCCCCAGCCTGGACGCCAGTGGAGGGTAACAGCTCTTGAGTCAGCAGAGCCCTAGTCTCCCAATGGGGGTATCTCCCTGATCTATGGCAGACTCTGAGGTGCGACTGTGTTATGCCTGCAGGAAACCCTATGGGTGACTCGTGTGTGTGTGTGCACGTGTGTATGCTGATGGGAGGGGCACCCACAAATTCTCACTTGAGACGCTCTAAAGCCCCCAAAGGAGCTTAGAGACAACAGCTCTCAAAGAAAAAGCCTGGATCCCCAGGTCAGTGACAGGTGCTTGCTTGCAGAAGGATCTGCTTTTAACAAGCCTCAGGCGGTTTCAGCTGGTTTCCATTTTGAATGCCGTCTGGACAAACTCCTAAAAGAGCTCTGTCAGAAATATTTTCTATGGGTGACTGGAATCAGGTCTCTTCCCAAGAGCTGGCTGTGTTACAAGGCAGGTCCTGAGGGTCTGCTCCTCCAACCCGCAGGCATGGGCACCCAGGCAGGCAATAACATAGTGGCCCCTAGCAGTGCAGCACCCATCTTACACACATGCCTCTCAGGAAGGCCCAGAGACAGCCCCGTAGCCCATGGCAACCAGGAGCCAATAGGTGGCCAAGGATCTGGTGCTGCCATGACAATAAGCTCTATTCCAGGGGTAATGGAGAGAATGAAGAGTGAATGGGGGAAAGGCCTGCACCTGGGTGAGAACCCCAACGCCCCTCCCCCACCCCGACTACCACTCAACTGGCAAAGCCCATCCATCCTTGGGACAGACCACAGACTCTGGGAACACAGGGTAGGTAGCCCTGCTGTCCTGAGTGCTCTTACGCATGTAAAGGCAGTCTATGTATTGTGAGTTGGTGTGTGTCCAGGTATAGAGCTGTTCCAAGTGGATTTCTGAGTCCCTGATAGATAGGAGTCGTACCTGTGAGGGCACTGCGGGTGTCAGGTATTGTCCAAATACAGGATGTGTATGGGCGCAGGGAGTAGAAGTACACCTGCGTGAGACCAAGAATCAGCGTGTGTAGAGACGTACGGGGTGCATGTGCCTATGAGCGGCCTGTGCTCTTGGTTCAGAATAATTGCCTCCAGGAATTCATGCTCTGCGTGTGTGAACAGACCGGCAGGAGCCTCTCTGGCCCGATGCACCCACGGGGCGTGCGTGCCTGCAGCTGCACGAGTGTCTGTCTACAGCTATACCGGCGTGTGACCGGGTGTGCGGGGCCTAGGAGGGGGCTCAGAGCAGTGCGCTCCCTCCCCGCGCGACCACATGGCGCTGCCCGACCCAACACGGCCCACACAGGCCCAGAGCACTGGCCCCTTCCAGCAACCCCGGCGGAGGAGTGATGGGGCAGGGCAGGCCGGGTCAGTCCAACGGGGGCCCAAAGTTGGGGTAGAAAGGCCCTGCGCCTCCAGCCCGCGCCCGCAGTGTGGGATGGGATGAGTACAGGGGCCCTGCGCCCCGGGTCGGGGTGGGGGGCGCCGCTCGCCCAGAGCGCTGGAGGGGCGTGGGCCAAGCCCACGCCCCCGAGCTGAAGGAGAGGTGGGACCGGCGTCCGCGTACCTGTAGGGAATCCAGTCGGAATGCGGCTTGGAAGTCATGTCTCCCGGGGGCGGGGCGGCGGCTGCGGCTCTGGAAGCCCGGGCCCGCGGGGGACGGCGCGGGGGCCCTGCTCAGTTCCCTGGCCGCCCCGGGCCGCATCCTCCCGGGCTGGGGCGCTGGGCCCCGCCGAGGCCCGCGCTGCACGCCAGGGCCCCGGCCGCGGGCTCGGCGAGCGGCTGTGTGCGCGGCGCGATGGGCGAATTGGCGGAGTGCGCGGGGCCGCAGCGGGCGTGCGCGCGCGTGGAAGCAGGAGAGGCTGGCCCGCACCGCCGGGCGCCACTGGAGGGGCTCGGTCCCGCGCCGAGGGGCCCGACCGCTGCGTGGCAGCGGCCCGCCCCCGCCCCCTCGCCCCGCCCCTGGCAGAGACCCCACCCCCGGCCGGCGCCGGCGTTCCGAACGCCCCCGCCCCCGCTCCTTCCCCGAAGCCCCGGGGGCTCCCGCGCGGTACACGTGACCGCGCCCGCGCCCACCCCGGGCTAAGGCCACTGCGGCGGGGCGGATCCCCAGACCCCTAAGCCTCAGTTTCCTCTTCTGTGAAGCGGGGATATTTCCAACTCCTAGCTGCCTGCCTGGCTTACCTATCTTCACTAAGAGATGGGAACCACCGCTTAGATGGGGGGCAGGGGAGAGGAGCAGTGGGTGGGGAGGGGATCCTTGGGGGGCAGGAAGGGGCTGAGGCCAGAAAAGAGGTCTCGGGGAACCTGCAGGTGCAATGCCTGTGAGGCTGGCCTTCCTTTCTCTGCCCCTTCCAGTCCCCCATCTCCATCCTCACAGGCCCCAGGGGAACCTTTTTTTTTTTTTTAGCAAGGGAGCTGCTTTCTCAAAGCCGTTGGTCTTTCTGCTCTAAGCTGTAGCAGTCAAGAGAAGAACAACGTATGCTATTGCATTCCCAGTCCGTAAAAATTTATATTATTTAAGCTCCACAACAGCCTTGAGAGGCAAGTATTTTATTCCTATTTCCAGAGAATAAAGCATCCGTAATGCTAAGATTGCCAAGGATACTAAGCTACAAAGCTATGGAGCTGAAATGGAACCAGGGCCTCAGTCCTCCAAAGCTCTTCTAGGGGCCACACTTAAAAGGAGGTGGAAATTTTCAAAAAAGGTCATCTTAAAGTCTTTGAGTGCCGAGGAGGTCTTGGCTGTGATTCACACCAACTCTAAAGTAAGCCATGCTAGATGACGTGAAGGACAATGAATCCCCAGCAGGGGAGGAGGGAACCGGAGATGGGGCGGGGCTCTGCTGAGGGGCTCAGGCTCCACACTCCCGGTGGGTATCCTCACCAGCACCCTGGAGTTAGCAGCATAGAGACCCTGCAACCATGCAGGTCCATGTGGGGATCCTCTGGTGTGAAACAGGCCATCAGGACAGCATGACTGGGTGGGAGAGAGTGTGAGAAGAACCAGCTGGGCTGAGAGAGGGCCCCATCCTGCTGCCCTAGGTCCATAGCCAGGACTCCCCACCCCAGGACTGTCCCAGCCTTTCTGCCTGGCTTGGCCTTCCCCATTAACTACGAAAACAATAACCAGAATGTCCAGAGCGTTTGCTGGGCTCCAGGTGCTCTCTACACCGTAACTCCTTTCATCCTCACAACTACCCTAGCAGGTGGAGGCTCTCATCATACCCATTTCACAGCAGAAAAAAACTGGGACACAGAAAAGGCAAAGATCTTGTTTGAAGTCCGAGATGTTCAGTGGTGAAGCTAAGATTCGCACAAAGCAATCTGGGCCCACAGCCCTTGCCGTTAGCCTCCTTCCTGCCTAGCTCGATTCATGCAGTGCACATGCCACACACTGGGTCTCTTTCTTCAGGTTTCTGGAGCACAGGACAGAATGGCTCCATCTCTGTCTGGCACAGCATCAATACTCTCTGAAGGCCATGACCTCTGGTTATTTACCAACCTCCAAGAGCTATCACTGTCCCAGTGGACAGAGAGTAGACAAAAGGAATCACCCCTGAGTGCGGTGCAGGGGGCCGAAAGCAGGGCTGTTTCCTTGCCTGCTGGGACACTTGGCATGGGCCTCGGTTCCACCAAGGGTTCCCAGGAAGGTTAACAGAAAGGGACTGGCCCCTGCTTTGGAGGTCAAAGCACTACCCTGAGGGCCTCTGTCCTTTAGGACGGGAGGACAGAACCTTGCCTAGCAACACAAGGCTGGTCCCATCCTCCAGGCCACATTTCCACAAACTACAGTCAACAGCTACCACTTCAGTGAGGACTAGAGGCTAGAAGACTTCCCCTTCAAGAATGTGAATGCTTTCCCCATTTATTCCCAAATCATCTGACACCTTAAAGCAATCAGAATCAAGTTGGAAGGTCTCAGGAGCCTAAAGTAATTGAATCTATTAAATAGATACTTCAGGTTCTGTCCTAAGAGAGCAAAATCTGGAGGCAGAGTGAGGTGCACAAATAAGACAGCTCCCCATGTCTCTTCCTGTAGAGGCTGTGCACGTGCCAATGGGATGTGTGGGAGCCAGTGGGACTGTGTGCCACATACCCATGAGTGTGCATGAGTGTGTGTGGTGTGCCTGCTGCTGAATGGGTCTGCACAAGAACATTTGTTGGATGGCGTGCTGGTGGGCATGGGCATGGGGAGGATATCAGTATGTGCCTCTGTGAGTTCTAAAGGGTGTGTAAGTCTTCACACTCAACTCAGACCTGGCAATGGGTTTTCCTGCTCAAAGAGCTTCCCTGGTTGACATTTTAAGGGTATGCCCTTGGCTTCCATCAGAAAGCCACATGAGGTAGATTGCACTGGGCCATGGTTAGACCACAACTGTGCTATAGGGTTACCTTGAGAAAAGGCCTAAGCTTTTTAAATTTAGCCTGCAGAACCAAGTGATCTCCACCAAAATCCCACCACATAGCAAACCCAACGCCTGCCTCACCACCTGCCCAAACTCTGCAAGGATGGACTGAAATTCTCCTTGTTGCCTTTTAGGTTTTCTTTCTTTCTTTCTTTCTTTCTTTCTTTCTTTCTTTCTTTCTTTCTTTCTTTCTTTCTTCTTTCTTTCTTTCTTTCTTTCTTTCTTTCCTCCTTTCTTTCTTTCTTTCTTTCTTCCTTTCTTTCTTTCCTCCTTTCTTTCTTTCTTTCTTTCTTTCTTTCTTTCTTTCTTTCTTTCTAAGATTTTAGGGGTGCCTGGGTGGCTCAGTCATTAAGTGTCTGCCTTCAGCTCAGTTCATGATCCTGGGTTCCTGGGATCCAGTCCTGCATCCAGCTCCCTGCTCAGCAGGAAGCCTGCTTCTCCCTCTCCCACTCCCCCTGCTTGTGTTTCCTCTCTTGCTGTGTCTGTCAAGTAAAAAAATTAAAAAAAAGCTTTTTAAGTTTACTTGTCAGAGAGAGACAGCAAGTGCACAGAGAGCAGCAGGCTTCCTGCCAAGCAGGGAGCCTGATGGAGGGACTCGATCCCAGGATCCTGGGAACATGACCTGAGCCGAGGGCAGATGCTTAACTGACTGAGCCACCCAGGCGTCCCACCTTTCAGACATTTTCAAACAGGACCACAGTTTGTGAGGGGAGTGCAAGAGTTTAGGCCAAAGGAGACCCTCCCATCTGCTGCCCCAGCTGGAAGACCCCAGTGCGAGCTCCTCCAGGCAAGACGGGTTCACCCAACAAAGAAGGTTCACACCTTCTTTTGGCACCTTGCCACTTCCATGTGCAGGTTTAAATTTTCTGTTTCTAATTTAACAGTTGTATTGAGTGTGGCCCACCTCTAATCAATTTTGGATGCAGCAGGATATGAACAATAAGTGAGTATCTACCCAGATTGGGCAGCCAGTCCCAGGGTGCCCCGCCTCGGAGCTTGGAGCTCCGTGTTGCATCCCTGCGGGCTGAGGAAGGCGATGGGCTCGACAAGCCCGGGCTCGCAGGTCCATGCAGGGCTCTGGCCGGCGTCAGGCCCGGTTCTGTTCTCATGGAGCTTTCAGTCTGACAGGAGAGACGCCAAGCCCCCAGGTGCTAGGGTTACACAACACATGTGTACAAGATGCTGGGGACACAGAGGAGGGGCAGCCAGTGGTAGCAGGGGGAGGGAGTCAGGGTAGGACAAATCTGCCCTGAGAGGGAAAAAGATGACATTTGAATTGGTCCAAAGGATGAGTAGGATTTTGATAGACTGTAAGAAAGGAAAGGGGATGCTTACCAGTTACTGAGAATCTACAACTGGCCCAGGGCCAAGCTGGGTTCTTTTACCAAAGGGCGTTCTAGACATAGAAGGTGACATGACCAAAGCTACGAGGATATGAGAACATGTGACCAGAGCAGCTGATAACCAAAATGCAAACCCATGGGGTAGCACAGAAGTGAGTGGTTCCATGTGGCCGGAGAAGGGCCTAGAAAGTTAAGGTAGGGCCAGATCACACGACACCCTGAACCCCAAACGCCAGGCTGAAGAGTTTGAACTTTATCCTACAGCCCACAGGAAACCACTAAAGGGTTTTAAGCCAAGAATGACATGCCCAGGTGTACTTTCAGCAAGATCTCATCAGGAGCAAATGGAGGACAGAGGGAGATAAGGCCAGACGTATTGACAACGGCTAGCTGGGTAATGGGAAAGTCCAGGACAGAGATGAACAGGCCTGAAACCAGAGCTCTGTGCTTTTTCAAAGCTGTTGAGCTGACATGATGGCAAATGGCAGCCTAAGTGTGGACGGCTGATAGTGCCCTCCAAAATCCTCGTTTAAATAACCGTGGACTATACAAAGTCCCATTTCCCACTGCCCCATTTCTACCTGGCTCAGGGGAGATGAACAGGCTTACTGATGTATTTGAGAGGATGTAAGGTAAGCACTCGCAGAACTAAAAGCAATAGGCCTATTTTCCAAATAACTGCAGGAGATAATAGTAAATTCAAATCTCTAACTCCACCACCATCATCACCACCACAAGCAGAGTCGGAAGAAAACGTAACATTGGGATAGAGCCAAATGTAAAAGTGATGGAGTGAGTATAAGTGGGGGTCCTGTGAGTGGGATCACACACGACCATCACTGGTTGAGTGCACGCTCTGGGCCAGGCACCCCTCCCTGGGTTTCACAGGAAGCAAATATGGGCAAGAGGATGACAAAATGCAATTCTCTGGTCGAGGTGCAGAGTGAAGAGATAATGCATCGTCAAGTGCGATGGGACAGCCCTGACCAAACAGGACTTGGAAGCCAGATGGTGGAAACCTGGGTCTGTACCATTAGCCAAAGTCTACCTCTAAATTGTTAGAGGCTGGGGGAGAGTTTTAGAGAGAGTCTCCGGGTCCAATAGACCCTCCATGGAAGCAGGGAAGGCTACGTGGCCTTTGCCTCAAATCCAGAGAGGGGGGCTTGAAGGAGACCCCCCAGGATGGTCCTGAGGTCCTGGGGCACAGGCAGTGGGTCCAGGCCTGCAAACCCGAAGAGCAGGCAGTGGGTGGCTGCCTGAGGGCTGAGCAGGTGCTGCTGCTTCAAGGTCAGGTCTGTGGGCTCAAGAAACATGAGCTTTTTCCTGTGGACCAGTGTGGGTCCCAGTAAGAGAGTCAGATGTAGTTATCTTAGATCTCAGCTGAGAGGGCCCTGTTGTGGAAGGAGGTGACAGTGGAGAGATGGGAGGAGTCCAGGCGTCCCAGGGCCTGAGAAAGGAACCATAGTGTCCTGTGGAGCTATGGGAAGTGAGGGTCACCTCCATCAAGGGAGCTGAGCTTATGGGGACACCCAAGCGATGGAGTGGTGTCCAAAGCACCCAGATTGGGGTTGGGGGAGAATTTTCCTGCTCCTCGCCTCTCTTCTTCCCTCCCTCCCATCATGCTGGACCCTGGAAAGGGTCAGAACGGCAAGCCAGACCCCCTCCCACAGGCAGCTGGCTCACAGCACAATGTCACAGGCAGGAAGAGTTGGTGTAAATCTGAAATTGAAAGATTTTTTTTTATTACAATAGACAGGACATATTAATTACTGACAGGACAAACTTCGGTTACCTGGAAATGACCAGAGAAGTCATGGGACTTAGCCTCAATTTCATCTAGTTTTGGGGGGACTGGGTAGCAGTCGCAGAGAATAAAATTAAAGAGACCACGGGAGACAAAAATAAAGTTTGCTTTATGATAACATCTCATGAGTCATGCCTATTCAACCTAACCAATACACATGGCTCGGTTCACTGAATCCTCACAACACCACTATGGGGTAAGTACTATTATTATCCCCATTTTACAGGTGAACAAATGGGAGGTTACATAACCCGCTCGAAGTCACACAGATAATAAGTGGGAGAGTTCACATTCAAACTCAGGCACCAGAGAGTTCTAGAGCCACAGGCTTAACCGCAATCCTCAAACCTTGAGAGAAAACCAGATGACGAGAGCCTTAGGCTTTTGACTCATCCATTCCCTTTCTAGAAGCCTGACCCAGGGAGACCTGCAACGGAGTCCAAAGTTTACCAACAGAGATCGTCAGCACCCTTTTTTTTTCTAACGGGAGAAATTGGCAGGAGTAGGGGGTATAAAACGTCTGTCTATCGGTCGGGACTTGGTTTTAAGTAAAGCATTCTATATTCACAGACAGATCATTAGGCATCCTTTATGGGGGGGTTAACGACAGGGGAGCAGGCTTATGAGATGGGGCCTGATACTGCCGGAAGTAATGCTCTCCAAGAAGCCCCATGTGCTGGCACGTGCATGCAGGGGCTCATGAAAAGGGGCCCCAGGGGAGGGAGACACAGCCGAGTGCCATCAGCTAGGCCCCCCGAGGACCCCATCCTCTCTGCAGCTGGGTCTTCCTCCAGGTGCTGGCTTCCTCTCATCTCTGGTTTTCCACTCCTGTGAGGGCCCAGTAACCCCAAGAGAGCCCAGATGACACCCCTGGCTCCCAGTGTGGGGGGAGGGGAAGAGAGGGACAGTAAATGCTGTCGGTGCACAGTGGATTTTGTAAGTAAGTAAATAAATAAATATTTTGAGATCTGTGGAGTTGAAATCTCCCTAGTCACCTAGTGGAGCAGGATCTGTCACCAGGACTACCTCCACAGGGCTGCACAGTGACGTGTGCTGGCACTGGAAATGCTCGGGGTCAGGTCATTCATCTTGGAGGGGCACAGGGGATACGGGGAAGGATGCTGAATCTTAACAGCTCCCTCATGCCCCCCTCCCAGGTTCCACTCTGACAATCTACTCACTTTCGTGCTCTGAGGGCCCAGGCTGGGGGTGGGGAGGCTGGGCGTTCCGTGGCCCAGTCCTGGACTGGCTGTCCCTCCCAGACAAGTCCCCCCACCCCCATTTCCTGACAGGGCTTCTGGGCCCTGCTCTCGAGGGAGCAGGGGCCAAGGTTATAAACACAAAAATGCCTCTTAGAAGGAGCAGCCAGGCACTGTGCTCAGCCTGCGGGAGGGGTCTGTTTTCCCAGCATTATTGGATTTGCAGATAAGCAACAAGGAATTAAGCTGATCAGGAAGAGAGGGGCAGAGCTCTCATTTGTTCATAATGCAGGATTTATCTAGCAGAGCCCTCTCCTTTGTCAAACAGAGAGCCAGTGCCTTCATATCCTCCAGCAAAGAACATTTTATTTTGTAACCTTTCAGAAAAGCCTCTGAGTGTGCGGTTTTTGACCTGTTATTCTTCTTCACCTAAGAAAACCTTGGTTATTTAAAATGAGAAATGCATTTTAAACAATCCTACTCTGAATTTACAACCCAATCTCTCTAGCAAGAGGAATCAGACCCTGAAATGCAATTTGAACTGTTTGCCAAGTTTATTACTCCCAATATACCAATATTTTGCTCCATGGCCTTCCCTCTTGCTGAGGATGGTTCATAACTATCAGACTGGCCCCACCAGGTCATTGAGGACGCAGTGTCCTAAAAGGCAGTGCCATGGGACTGGAGTCGATAGTTTTGCCTCTCTGGCTCAATGTTCCTATCGCTGAAATGGATATAAAAGTTCAAATGCCTGTAACAGTACTGAATATAGCGGAAAGAAGACGAGACCCAGGTTCCAGTGCTGGCTCTGCCACTAATGTGCTGTGTGACCTTGAGTGAGTATGTAGCCTTTCTGTGCCTCATGAAGATCAGGGGGTGGAACCATTTTGAAGGCTACCTCGCAGCGCTAAATTTCTCTATTTTGACTTTACAGCACGGCTGTCGGCAGACAAAAGACAGTTATGTTTGCCCAACTCTGAAGGAAGGATAAAAGTCTTGTATTTTATAGAAGAAATGCACAAGAGTGAAAACGTGCTAGATATAGGAGAGGAACTCTGGTCTTCCCTGTGCTGCCAACTCACTGGGTGGCAGAAGACCACCCGCCCAGACTTGCCTCAGTTTCCTCATCTGTGAAATGGGGACAATGCACGTCTTGCCTACTGCACAGGGTGTGAGCAGCTGAACTGAGAGGAATCTGACTGAGGGGTGGGAAGTCAAAAGCACTGTGGCAAGGTGACAAGGATTAGCACTGAGAGCTCCCATCTAGCGAGCCCACACCCCAGTGGCACTGTGCTAAGCAGTGCTGCATTATCTCAGGGCATCCCAAGAAGCCAGCATGTGGAGGGAGGCAGAAGTGTTCTGGCTTTCACAGTGCTCGCCAAAGACTTGCCTCAGAGCCCCCGCCTCGGCAAGGATGAGGACAGAAGTCCCAGGGGCGGTTCCCCTGCCTGGGCTCGAGGAGAGAGGAGAGGGCCGCCTACTCCTTCATGTTGTCACCCAGCTCTGGTACAGGGAAGAGGCCCTGGTGAGTCCCTTCCAGGCTTCCTTGGATGAGGGAAGGGCCACACAGCTGGTGGGCCTGGGCCGGGTAGCATCTGCTTCTGCCTTTTTCCAATTCCAGCCTGCTTTGGACCTCTCTGCCTCTCTCCCTGATTTCCGGTGCCCCTCACAGCGGGCGCCACCCATCCTGCGGCCACAGAGCCTGCCCTTCCTGACCCTGCCACCTTGAGGCTGGTGGGGAGAGGTGCCTTGGGGACAGGGGTTCCGCTCAGCAGGGCAAGGCCCTGGATTGTAGTCCAGTTGGTCCTTTCCTGGCCCTCACACTCATCAGGATTTCTGGGGTCTCCCTGGAGTTGGCCAAGCTGGGCCTGCCCTTCGAATAGACTTCAGAGGTCTCCATTCTGCAGGAGTTGAGACCCTGGGAGGCACTAGTCACTCACCGGCTCTGCCCCAGCCACCTGACCACCTGCTCCGAAACCCCCAGGTCTCTGCAATGTGTCCCACCCCTGATCCTCACAACGCAGCCCATCTGGTTTTCCGGAGCTATCCCTACCCATTCCCTGGACTCCACCAACTTGTTCTCAGCTTTCCTCCACCCCACCTCTCAGCTGTGACATGCGGTAGGACCCTCCCCCAGACCCCCCAACCGGGACAGGCGACCAGACACTTGCGGACATTGCTGCCGTGCCCTCCCTTACACGGAAGATGCCACAAATGTCTCGATGTCGGGAAACCTGAGATCCAGGTGTTAGTCCCTGGCCTCCCATGTGACAGCAGACGAGTCCCGCCCCAGTTTTCTTGGCCTCAACATATCGGTATATAAAATGAGGGGTGGATTGATGCCTAGGGCCCCCAAGCTCACTAGAGTTCTATTATCTAGAGCCCCATCAGACAATTTACAGGAAAAGGACATAATTTCTCCCCTCCTATCCCAACTGGCCTTGGAGAGCAGAACAGAGCACACTCAGATCAGGCTCACCTTGCTCTCATACCCCACCCCCTCAAGCAAAAGGTATGATGAGCAGAGAGACCTATCCCTTACCCTGTGACACACCCGGAAGACAGACAGGAGGTACAGAATGCACTCCAGCAAGGGAGTCTGAATTCCCTCCCTTTCCCCATGAAAAAGAGTAGATGTGATGCGCACATACAAACAACCCAATGGAAAGGTGAACAGACAAGTCCCAGAGAAACTCCAAATGGCCACAGACATGTGGGAAAACGGGTACCTTGATATCCACCCCATCCTGAAATTAATCCCTCTCCAGGTCCTGTTGATACTAAACACTAAGTATCTCTTCAATTGGTCCCCTTCTCCCCACCTCCAAGGCCACCTCCAAGGCCACCACCATGGCCCCAGGGGCTCCACCTGTGGCGTGGGACAGCCTGTGGTGCTTCAGAGCAGACTGGAGCCGGAGCTGCTGGTTCCAGACCAGGCTCTGCCACGAAACCACCTGTGTGCCCGGGCACTTGAGAGTTAATATACACGAGTCACTGCAAGCATCACCTGGGACACAGGGAGATGTGTGACTTAGCAGTTACATAATAGCGTGCACCCCCTTTCCCTCTGGCCGCCCTGCAGTCTCTTCTCACATGACAGCAAGAGTGATCTTTTCACCGTGCAAACCTGTCACTGCACCTGCTGCTTCCAGTCCTTGCCTGACTCCCTTGCTCAAGGACCAAACATTTTAAAGTGTCTGCGAAATGGATCACGTTGCTGTTCTTCATACCAGTCTGCTTTCAGACAAGCCCTGCTCACTCCCTCTCTGGCTCTGCAGGAGACGTCTCCTTGGTCTGGAATGTACCAATCCCAGTCCCAAGCCCTGTTGCCCAGCCCAAGGCTGCGGTTCTGAGGGGATGGAATGGGCCCAACTACCTGTATTTTTTAAAAGTTCCTGAGGGCCACACTGATGAATAGTCATTAGTCTACTAATAGAAAGGAGCCATAATTTATATTATTTTAAGTGATACAACATACGGGGGATCCTGAGAAGACATAACAGAACAACGGGAAAACCTCTGGAATCAGAAATTTCAATAAAGTTGCCAGATAAAAAGATAAAAAGAAAATAACCAAGAACATTTCTGTTATTATTGCAAAATAATAATGTTTCACAGAATGAAAATGAAGATATTTCATTTACAATGACAAGACTATGTGTGAAGTGTTTTAAAAATGATTCTAATAAACGTATATGTGATTCATACGAAGGAGATGTAAAATACTTGAGATTTAGAGAAATAACTTGAATAAGTGGGGACTCTTAGTATATTCACATAGGAATGTGATAAGACTAATTTAAAGACATTAATTCTTCCAAAATTAGATTTCATTTAGTTCAAAGCAAAATACCACGGGATTCTGAAGCTTGATAAAGTGCAGGGATTTCGTAAGATTCCCTCAGATGATGATCTAAAGAAAGGGGGTGAGCAAGCCAATTGTGAACACGGGCTTCATGAGAAGAAAGCTGAAGGAGCCACCCTGGCTTGCTCACGTCAGTCACCAGTGTTCCTGAATTCTGTCTCACAGAGCAGTTGGGTCAGTGACATAATTAGACATAATGTCTACTCTGGACCTCGACTGAGCGGTGTTTTGTTTGTTTTGTTTTGTTTTTAAAGATTTTATTTATTCATTTAACAGAGAGGGAGAGCACAAGCAGGGAGAGCAGCAGGCAGAATGGGAGGAAGAAGCAGGCTCTCTGCTGAGCCAGGAGACGGATGCAGGACTCCATCCCAGGACCTTGGGATCACAAGCTGGGCCAAAGGAAGCCACTTAAAGAACTGAGCCACCCAGGCATCCCTTAACTGAGTGTTTTTGTTTGTTTGTTTGTTTGTTTGTTAAAGATTTTATTTATTTGACAGAGAGATAGAGAGTGTACAAGTAGGCAGAGCAGCAGGCAGAGGGAGAGGAAGAAGCAGGCTCTCTGCTGAACAGGGAGCCCCATGTGGGGCTCCATCCCAGGACCTTGGGATTATGACCCGAGCTGAAGGCAGCTGCTTACCTGACTGAGCCACCCAGGTGCCCCTTAACTGAGTGTTTTTAAGGAGCAAACAGGCTAAGAAGAGGTAAGGTTTTTTTTGTTTTGTTTTGTTTTTTAAGATTTTATTTATTTATTAGAGAGAGAGAGAGAGAGAGAGAACGTGCACAAGCAAGGGGAGCCACAGGCAGAAGGATAAGGAGAAGCAGACTCCCCGCTGAGCAGGGAGCCCAATGTGGAACTCCCAGGACCCTGAGGTCATGACCTGAGCCAAAGGCAGACACTTAACCAATTGAGCCACCCAAGTAACCAGAAATAAGGTATTTTTGAGGTAACAACCCTCTGGGAGAGTGGGCAGTGGGAGGCAGACTCTTGCACCAAAGCAAAAAGATATAGCAGTGGGATGGACTTCTCAGGGAGCCTGGGTCCTTGCCGGCAGATGGGAAGGCAGCGGGGCACAACCGTGCCCACTCAGAGCACATGTAAGCAGGGCCTGCTCCCCAGACTGCCACCCACCACCCAAAGGTCCTAGTCTTAGGGAAAGCCATAGTCCTACAACAACAGAACTGGGGACAGTGGTGAGGGAGTAGGGAGTCTGGGAGTTGGTAACACTACTTCCTTATTTGCCCCCCCCCCCCCATCAATGGGCCTCTGTCAATACCCATGATTAGGGCAGCCTGGATAAACTATTCACTGTCCTTAATTCCTCTAGATAACCCAGGTAAAAATATTCTGGAAGCCAAAAACAAAAGTAGGTAAGAAAACAAAGAAAATTTTAAGAATGTTGGTTAATGAGAGGAGGACCAGTCCTACCCGATAGTAAATATATTATAAAGCTACCACAACTAAAACTGTGGTGATGGCCATGAATCACAAAGGAGAAACATCCAGGGAAGAACATAAGTGACCCAGAAATACACACCATTCTCCAAAAGAACCGAATTTAATGTTAATTACCAAAAAAGAATGCAAAATTTTGATCACAAAGGTATAGCGGGCGCAGGTGGGGTACTGGGAAAGGAGGAGGCCACGGCAGAGCCAGGAGCCCGAGGGCTGATTTGCAGTAGCTGTTACCCCAGCAGGCAGCCTATGGAGACAAAGCGCAAAGAAGAGAGAGAGCCATTCAGCCCTGGGCAAGGACTCTAGGCGCAAGGCTGGGGGCTGAATTATAGTTACAGCCTCCTCCCCTCTCCCAGGCCTGGGCATCCCCCAGTCAGGGCCTTAGGCCAACATTAGCAAAGAGAAAGGATTGACACAAATGACCTCTACTGGCCCTTCTGGCTTAGCCGATCTGGGATCCGACCATGTGGGAATCACCCCCCATTCCTGGCTTCTGCAGCAGGACAGGACGGGAGAACAGAGAACTTCGGCCCTTCCCTGCCCCAAATCAGCAGGTGGCACCTCAGGCCAGCTCTGGTCATGTCAGCGTTGAGGCTTGCTCTGCACTCAGCCTGGCAGTCACTGGGGCCCGGAGATGAGTAAGGCATGGTGCCAGCCTGTGAAGACCGCAGGGCTGTGGAGGACATGGCATGGGTGGTCGCAGAGGCAACAAAGGGTAATCCCAGGTGGAGGGAAGTGGAGGGTCTAGAAGGTCCAGAGCTGTGTGGGCACAGGGGAGAGGGTGGTGGAGTCTGGCCTGGAAGCAGGGCTGGGGGCCGGGGTTGGGGGGGACAGGGGTCAGGCAGGGCTCTGCGACCGAGGTGGCCTTCGAGGCCAGACTGAAGCTTGTAAAGGTAGTGGGGAGACACAGGAGACTGGAGTGTGTTGAGGTGGCTGGTGTGACTGGGCCCTGTGAGCAGGAATTGAGTGGGCAGAGGAGGGGGAGGTTATTGGTGCCTGGCTGAGTGTCTGGCCTTGAATCTCTTAGCAACGGGAAGTCCCGGGGGTTGCTGGCATTGGGGACAGGATATGACACCGTCCGCCCCGTGAGGGAGAAGTTCACAGGCAGCCCTTGGAGCAGGGATGTGGTGTGCGGGCTCTTCAGTAGCCCAGGCCAGAGTGGCCCGGCCAGTGGCAGAGAAGAGGGTGGCAGGAGGGGTCCGGGCAAGCCCACTGGACCCAAGGCAGGGTCGCATGGGGGTCGGAAAAGCCCACCTTTGGAGGCAGCTTCTGAGGCCAGGCTGCCTGGCCTTCTCAGCCTGGCCCAGCCCTTTACCAGCGGCAGGGCCTTGGGCTGTGTATTTAACCAGCCTGGCCTCAGTTTTCTTCTCTGCAAATAATGAGAATTCTTTCTTAGGCATGTCAAGAGAGGAAATGACTTATTCCATGAAAGTCTTCAAAACGGTGCCTGATAGGGCCAGCGCTCAGTAGGCGGTGACAAAGATGGCAATGGGGGGGGGACCGCACAGGTGAGGTGGGGCTGAGGGGCCCTGGGACCTTCTCTGGGAAAGCAGAGGGGGAGCAGCCTTAAATCTGGGGCTCAGAGGTGTGCTAGGTTCCAGCACCCGGAGTACACAGCGCACCAGGTGGGCGCAGCAGGCACACAGAGCTCGGTTAGAGAAGGGGTCTGGAGACAGAAATGGGGGTCCTACAGGGAAGATGCAGACTGGGGAGGGGAAGGCTCAAGGCAGAGGCTCCAGCTTATAGCTGTGGAAACAAGAATCTGAACTCCCTGAGGGCAGGCATTTCCCTGTTTTGCTCTCTGCTGTGTCCCCCTGGACCTGGGAAAGTTCCTAAAACAAGGCAAAAGATTGATACAAATTTGCTGAGTGAACAGATGAAGAAAATTCTCTCAGCCCTCTACTCTGAATGTGAGGCACAAGGTGATACCAGAAGCTGTCAGGCATTAAACACCTACTGTGTGCTAGAAGCTGCACACGCAAGGTCTCATTTAATCTTTAGGGCAGCCCTACAGGGAAGGTTCCCATTTTACAGATCAGAAAACAGGTTCCAGAAGGTGACGCAACTCTCCCAAGTTCTGGCACGGCTAGTAAGGAGCAGAGCTGGGGGCCGAACCCAGGGCTGTGTGATCCCTGGTGCTGCTCTCCTGCTGGCTCCCCAGTGCTTAGTAAAGGGTGAGTGTAAGGAATCTTGTTGGTAGAAGAGCCAGAGAAGCAGGACCTAGTCAGGGTCAGACTTAGTGAGGTCGTTGACAGACCAGGGGCTTGTGAGGCCAGCTGCTGGAAGGGTGGGGAGCAGAGGAGAAAGCAGGAGAAAAGACTGTAGGGGTTCAAGGTTCAGAAGGGACATCAGCAACAGAGCGAGAGCAAGGAGGCCCACCCTCACATCGTGGTGGCAGAGTGTGGGTGTGTGTGGGCGGGACGGGTGTGCCACAAGCTGGGGAGAGGAAAGGGGATGCCCAGGGGATCCAGCCAGTGCAGACAGATCGTGGGTGGTCCCCGGCCATTGGCAGGTACAGGACTGTATGGCCCGCAGGGGCCCAGCTTGTGCAGGCCACTTCATGCCCCCTCAGAACTGGAACCCGGCCCAAGTCCCCAGACACCACCAGCATTACTGATGTAATAAGTAGTCTGCTCCTAGGCCACAGGCGCCAGGGGACCAGGTCCAACTCTGCCCCCTGCTGTATGCCTAGCACAAGCACCGCGCCTGACACCTGAGGGCCGTTTTCAGAAAGGGCCTCAGTCAGACAGGCTGGAGCACACCAGGTCTCCAGCTTGCAGGGGACAGCATGGGACTCAGAACCCGAGAATCCTCTTGCTCCCCAGCTGTGGTGCCCAGAGCGGGTGGCCCCGGGGGAGGCAGGAGCAGCCATGTCCCAGCTCTGCTCCAGTGTCTGCTCCCTTTGCACGGCCCTCCTGCCCTCAGAGAAGAATAAGGTCCAACCCCTGTACACAGTGAGGGACAAGGCCGGGGAGCAGGGTCAGGGCACAGACAGCTGGCCTGTCCACGGACCGAACCCAGGGCCAGCTTTCCCGGGACCGCAGGGAGTTAGTATTCCCCCGATCCTCACCCACTCCTGCCCCGGACTCGGTGCCCCCTGGACCTCTCATCTCTGTGCTGTCAGCCATCAGTAACAGCTCCCACAGGGACAAGGCTTTCCTGCCGGGTGCCAGATGAGACCTCAGCCTGGTGCCTGAGCACGCTGGCTGCCACTTGCCCCTGTCAGAACCCCCCTGTATGAGAGGAGAACTGCTGAGCGTCCCCTGCACACCCACGGGGCCTGGGGACCTCGGAGCAGCTTCCCACGGGGCCCTTCCTCCTCGGCCAATGCCAGGATGACACGATCAGTCAGGCATGGATGGAACCAGCCAGAGCACTAACCACAGTGTACGCCCTGATCCGTGTCCCTCAAACCCCAAGCTGGACTCTGGGGTTCCAGAGAGAAACTCCCAATGTCGGCACAATTCTGAGGTCAACAGAGGTGTCACCAGCCACAAAAACCACTTGACTCGACTCTAGGCACTTGCGGAGGCAGAAGGAAGGACACTGGCAGTCGCCCGTGCTGAGCCCTTTCACTTATTCTTTTCAGCCACACTATACTGAGTATCTCCATCTTCCAGAGCAGGAGACCGAGGCTCAGCGATGTTAAACTGAGGTCACTGGGTAGCACCAGCATCGGACCAGGTTGTGCAAATGTCAAGTCCATACTTCTATTGTACCCAGTCATGTTTCAACTCTGGTCTCCGTTTGGGGGTCCTGGGGCACCAACCATGTCTCCTCTGTCCATGGCCACCTGCTCCAGCCACACCCAAGCTGGCCCCATGAACGGCGGAGCAGGAATGAAAGGGAAAGTGGACCTGCTGCCTGCCCCAAGCCT
This sequence comes from Lontra canadensis, assembly GCF_010015895.1. NCBI lineage: Eukaryota > Metazoa > Chordata > Mammalia > Carnivora > Mustelidae > Lontra > Lontra canadensis. Next base: position 31,481,038 of record NW_022631001.1, on the reverse strand, counting down.
AGAGGACCGAGGTGGGTCCAGGAGAGCTCCCTGCTACACAACGGCAGGCATGCTTCACCTTCACCCTGATGCCCTCCATCTGGGCTTGCGCTCTGCACACAGGAGCCCGGGGCCAATGCAGCTATTGGGCTGGAATTGGATCCCCTGCCCAGCTTCTGCCAATTCCCCTCCAAGAGGCTGGGCACCCCATCTATACCACATCCTGAGTCTGTGTCCTACCCTCCCCCAGCATCCTGCTTCTGCATGGAGAGGCGCGTGGTACAGAAACTCTAAGATCCCCTTGGTTTTACAGTCTGCCCTTCCTGCTCCAACCTGCCCAGAATACCCTTGACAGTCTATATCTGTCTCTTTGTTCTCAAGTTTTCCCAGTCTGTTGACGCTGTGACGTCAGCCTTCTCTGCTAGTTCCCACTGCCCACCAGCCACGTCTGCTTGGACCCTCCGCCCTCATCTGGCCCGTCTGTCCTGAGATCAGAGGGTACCCCAGAGCCCTGCCTGCAGTAGGCGTAGCATCCAGATTTCAGCCCTGGGCATCGTGCTTCCGAACCTCACTACCTCTGTCTTGAGGCCCGGATTGTACTGATCTCCCTCCCTGCATTATCTGCAGGCCACGGTCTCGGACCCTGACTCGAGGCAATGTTCCCCAAGGCCCTTCCTACTACAAACTCCCCATGTTTGGACTCAGCCAAGACACAAAGGCCCAGACCTCAATAAACACTCCTGGTCTTGCCCAGCTGGCTGTTGGTCAAACCCTGGTGCGACAGCAGGCAATGGGCAAACTCTTGGGGCAGCTCCCCTCAGGATCTTCAGGATCAAGACAACAGCTAAGTAGACAACAAAGCCTCAAATCTGGTTTCCTCCCCCATGCCCACAGGCACACTGAACCCCAGCCATGCACAGCGTGGTCATCTGTGCACCCGGAAGGCCACAGCTGAGCAGGTGGCTGGGTCGTCCCCGAGCAGAGTGTGCCAGGCTGGGGATGAGCACGGGGCCAACAGGGTTCTCTCGCCCCTTCGTTTCAGCCTTCTCCCCAGCTCAAGTGCTTCTGCTTGCAAAGAACACTCAGGATCAGAGCATTTGGGACAGTGGCCCTGGGGCGCATGCTGGCCGACCGGGGGCTGGAGACTAAGCCTGGAGAACCACAACTCTGTTTCCTGGCCCTGGTACAGGCTTTGACTCAGAGCTGGCCCCATAATCCCTGCAGGGTAAATGATGCCTATCGGGTCCTCAGGGTCCTTCAGACCATGCCTGGCATTACCAGTCATTATAGTCATACACACTGAAAACAACTGGACAGTGCCAGTACCAGTTACTCTGGACCAGCACGGTAATGGGAGAAATCCAAACCCAACAATGCAGCTCCAAATAAAGACAAACAACGAACCTTAATATTGGCGGGCTGGAGGACAGCCATACATAATTGGTGTCATGGTAAACAGATTCAAGATTTCTGAAGAACTCTCCAGTAATATGTGACAAGAGTTACAAAATTGCTCATGCCCTTTGACTTTGTAATTCCACTTGGGGGAATGCTTCCCAGCCAAACACCAAGAAAGTAATTTGTACAGAGATATTCATAGCAGTGATATTTATAATAGCAAGGAATTGGAAAGAGCCCAAAGGTTTAGCACTTGGGGACTGATGCAGCGAACTGGGTCGAGCGAGCACCTCAGCTGCTCCACTGCCGTGAGGCAGGGAGGCACGCCCTGCCGGATGGGACAGGAACCGGCTTGGCCCTACTCAAGACACCAGCAAAGGTCCCGGGGGTCACTTCCTGCCGATTCAATGCTCAGGAGCCTTCGTGTTAATGATGAGGGCTTTCAGGGTCATTTTAAATTAAGTGGATTCTTTTTTTTTTTTTAAAATGCATTAAAAATGTTAAAAAGCAACTCCATCAACAAAACTTAACAACTCTCCTTGGCACGCCTGCCTTCCAAGCAGTCCACTGTCTGACCCCTATTCTCCTTCCCCACAATGTCTGTCCAGCCTGAGCCAGCCTCCCCCATGGGGCTGGATGGGGTGGTGCAGGGGGCGGGGTGGCCCCAAGGGACTCGCATGCTGAGCCCCAGACGCTGGGATGCAAGGACCCTTCCTCCTGAGGCTCCTGTGCCTGCATCCCTCACCTTCCTGTCTTTCTCCTTTACGGGCCCACCTGGTTCACCATTCTTTCTCTTCTCGTGCCCCAGGAAGAGGTTACTAAACAGCATGTTGGGTCTTCGCCTTGTGTGAGATTCTGGGCGGTCAGAACATCTGTTGGGGGCAAAGCAGGAGGGCCCAATGGCGGCACGGCAGGCAGAGGCCTGGCCTTCCACATGCCTACGATAAGACTGGCCCAGGATAGGGGTCCCCCTACAGCAATGGTTTCCTCACCCAGCTACAGCTGTCTATCAAACCACCAGGCAGCTTTAAAAATAGAGATTCCTGGGTCCCATCCCAGACTCTTTGGTGGGAGGACCTGGGAATGTGTATTTTCTAAACCCACCCAGAGGTTCATATGAGGCAAATCACTTTTCTAGAGACTTTGATACCTATGAAGGAAGACATGGGCCTGCATTCCTGGACTCCTGAGTTCAGAGGATTCTTAATTTGAACCAATGAAATCAGTAGTCATGGCAGAGACCACAGCCCCTCATTGTGCAAACACAAACACACACACACACACACACACACACACACACACACACACACAACAATGCTCAAGAGAACACCCCAGCCTGGTGGCCTTGAACACTGAGGAGGGTCCTCTACAGGCCCCTAAAAGCACTGAGGCTCCCTCATTCCCCAGAGGCCCAGAGCCAGCCTCCGTCTTGGCACAAGCACTTGTGTTTTCCTGACACCAGTCGCCTCCCAGCTCTCTGGGGTCCCCCACTGCCTGCTGCAGGGTCACCTGCTAAAGGTGCTCCTGGTCATGCCCGCATCCCGGGGTGGGGGGACAGTGGGGGCCAGTGGCCCTGCCTGCCCGGGGCCATACTTACGGAGTCATTTTATAAAGCTGCATCCTCCTCTCAAACAGCGACCCTCCCCAGGCCCAGGGCCACACCCCGGTCACGGGCATGGCCTGGGCAGACTCCGTCTCACCGCCCCCTGTCTCCACGACACTCTTCAGCTTCACATTGGTGCTTGAGTCCCCCAGCCTGTTGTCAGGAAACACCGAGAGTCGTCACCCTTGCCCCCCACACAACCTTCCTGCCAAGTGAGAGCTGGTCCAAGGGGCCTCTGCGGTCCTAGGGAACCCGGAAAACAAGTGGAGGAACAAGGAGGGACTCTAGGGAGGGGCTGGAGGGGGCTCCTCTCAGGGCCTCAGAGAAACATTCTAAGCCCATCTGGGATACTGAGGAGAGAACCGTGAGGAGGCCACTTCTGCTGACATGTTCCTCTAAACTATTCCTAAGGTAACAAGAGACCCCACGGGCCCTTTATCCCTTAGTGATTAGGGTCAGGGGCTGAACAACCTTCCCAGTGGTGGGACAGTCTATGTGCTGGGACATGAGCTTGGGCTGAAGGTGCGTAGGGATCTGGGGCCTCTCGTTCACCGCAGAGCACCAGAGCTGGCTGCCCCTCCACAGCTCAGAGGCCCTGCCCTGAGGGAGCGGAGCCAGGCACGGGCTCCCCAGGGATGTGATGTTGCACAGGCCTAAAGGGCCTGGTTTCCCTCCCTCTGCTCCCACTCTGGGGTTTCCCCTCTGGGAGCCCTCCCACACCCCACCTGGACCCAGTCTTGCCTCCAGTTTGCTGACAGTGCCTGGCTGTCAGGGACATCTGGGGGGAGCTGGGTGGGGCCAGAGGGCAGGCAAGGCCCTACTCTGCTGAGGCCTCCAGCACACAGTGGGCACCATCACGGAGGTCAAGCTTGGGGAAGAACACAAGGATTTTGTGTCCTGGTCTGAGAACCTGAGCTCTCTGGAGAGACCATGGACAGAGAAGAGCAAGGGACAAGGGGGCTGACTGGCTGCTCACAGTCAGCCTCATGCTGCCTTTGGTCTGAGAGCAGCAGCAAAGGGCCCACCTCACACAGACACCACCAGGGACACACTGATGGCGGAGGCTGGTGACCCACCAGCCAGGAGGAGGAAGCAAACCGAGCTGCACCCACAACTGCCGTCACCTACGCGCAGGCAGAGCTGGGGCCTGTGACTGAGGGCATGACCGTGATTCTGCTACATGGGCAATGGGCACTGAGGCCCACTCAGTGTCTCTGAGAGGATATTTGATTTCTTGCTGAGTTTTATGACTCTCTGTCCCTATCAGTGTCTATGTTGACAAGGGTTCCCAGACTCGGGATCCACTGACTCAGTGGTTTTCAGGCAGAAGCCAACATAGAAAACAAAAAAGCAACCGGCTCTGGAGGAAGCTGGGGGGCCTGGAGTACCATGCTCTCAGCCACTCTCCTCCCCCACCCCCCCTGATTCCCTGGGGATGCTTCTGGGTGACCCTGGGGCTCCAAATGTCATCTGAAAGTCACTGGTGGGTCTAAGCTTCTCTTTTGCAGATAAAGAAGCTGGGGTGAGCAGTGATTTGCCAAAGGTCACACAGCAAGTTGGTAGCAGAGCCAGGACTGGAGCCAGAAATGGGGCCCATGACTCCTAACCATCGTGGCTCCCAACTATTCACTGAAGGCAGCCAGCTGCCCGCCCATGGTTCTGAACTCCTCCAACCCTTTCCAGCCCACTCTCGGGCTCTCCTGCATGGAGGGACCTGGCAACTGGGCCACGCCTTCCAGAAATGAGACCAAGACAGACACCTGAATTCCTGACCCTTTGGGACCAAATCTGGACAGCTGTTTGAGACTCTCATTCTGTGTTCTCCTGGGTGACCTGTCCACTCCCATAGCTGCACCACCGATCTGCTGGGGCTCCCAAATCTACTTCCTGGGTGCTTCCCTGAGTTCCGTATGCCTCTGAGCTCCTCCAGAATCATGGCCAGTCTCCAGGTCCAAATCCAAATAACTCTCCCTCCAGATCTGCTCTTCTTTCTGTTTCTGGCAACATTACGGGCCCCACCATGCACTCGGTCACCCGCCCAGAGACCCAGATCCACCCTATCCCCTTCCTTCTAGCCCAGTTTATGAACCTGTAGCCTCCTCTGTGGAGCCCTCCCCACTGTCCCCACCTTTGTCTGGGTTTAGCCCTCTCCCCCAGTGTCTCCAGCCTCTTCCAGGCTCCCTACGTGAAGTTCCAAGAGCACACACCTTCCAAAGTCAATCTGAGCCTATCACCTGCCTGTCTGCTGACAAGGATCCTTCAATGGCCCCTCATTCCACAGGACAGAAGCCAACCCTTTTCACGAGGCCTGCAAGGCTGTGTGAGCTGCTACCTCTACAACCTGCTCCTCCCATCCCCAAGGCAGGCCCGACTCTGCTTTGCTCCAGCCATCCTGACCTCCCAATGTACCCTCATCTTTCTCCTCTGGCTGGTACAATGTTTCTCCGAGTGTGGCCTGAGGGCCCCATGCTTCCCCATCCCCCAGCATGTTGCAGGGCAACCAACCTGCCCAGACCTGCCGAGAGAGTCTCTGTATTTTTAACAGAGATCACACAGGGGCTGCACACTTACTGCGGAGGACCACTCCTCCAGATGGAACATCCCTGGTCTCCCTGCCCCGGCACCCTCTCCTTCTCCAGCTCGGCAAGACATCGCCTGCCTGCTCCCCATTCTCCAGGGAGTAACCGGCTGTGACTGGGTGTCTCCTCCTCTGGGCCGTGAGCTCCATGCAGGCAGTGAGCCGTCTTCCCCTACGTGAATCCCCAGCACCAGGCACAGAGAAGGGGCTCAGGTAGCGAGAACAGAATGAACGCATGCCTGGTGAGCTCTGACCACCTGGCCCAGGACCATGAGGGAGTCAGAGCTGAGCTGGGGACAAGCCACAGCTCTTCTGGAAATCCAAGAAGCTGCTCCCGTCCATGCCCCTGAAAGTTGCACCTGCCCTCCTTCCCCTCACCTCCTATAGGGCAAAGGAAGCCTGTCAGGGCCTCATGAGAGATTGGAACAGTGATGTTTAACACCTGGCTCTCCAAAAAATGTTTGCAGGCATACCTACGTAAGTTTGTTGTAAGTTTTACTGATCTGAAGGATGTGTGGCACACAATTTACAAATAAAAATTCCATAGAGCCAGTCAACTGTCCCAGAAATCAAGGTGTTCATTGATTTTTTTGTCTCACTGTTTATCTGGAGCCCACCTGCCGTTGCAATGACAAATGAGGGTCGTTCCAACTCAAATGCTTGTTGATATTTTCTTTTAACAAATAAGTTGAAAGTGAAACAAGGAAAATATGGCAGAACTCCACTCATTCATCAGGGACCTGAGTGAGCTTCTTTGCTGACTTGGGCAATCATTTTTGAATACTGGGAGAACATTTCTTCAATATTTTGTGCTAGATAGCCACCCTGAATACAAGGGACTACCACACAGGAGCCACAGAGAGGACAAGTTTGAAGTTTATCTGCATGAGTCTTGTCTAAGCAATCAACAAAACAAATCAAGTCTTCATTAGCATTTCCTGACTAGGGCAGAATAAATACACCCTCTCGGGCCAGTGTTGAGACACAACGCGCCCACAGAGCTGGGAAGAGTATTTCTACCACAGAGATACGACAGATATGAATTACCTCAAGGGCACAGGCGTAGTCAAATGTAGTTAAAAAAAAAAAAGTGGTGAGTTTTGCGTATTTATTATTTTTGTTTTAAATTTATTTAAGTTTATAGAGTCCAATTCTGAAGAGCAGCCATGTTTAACAACTGACTTGCAACGGCTTTCCTTTATTGCCTCTGAGGCCATGCAGACCAGCTTCAGTCCAGTCACCCAGCAGAACTGAACATGACCCGTCCTAACCCACCGGGCCACCAGACAGGCCAGTCCTGGCCCCTGCCCTCTAGAGTCTAGGTCATGGGCTGGCAGAGATGGGATCCTCTGTGAGCCTCAGATTCTTCATCTTCTTGGAGGAAAATCATGGCCACCAATCTCTCAAGGTGTGGGGAGGATTATAGGCCCCTGTATCCCTTCTCCAATGTGCTCTGCGCACTCACGCACTAGCTCACAGGCATCGCCTCTCCTAAATATACACGGCACCTCACACGTACCACACGCATGTTCTTTTTTTTTTTTTTTAAAGATTTTATTTATTTGATAGAGAGAGATCACAAGTAGGCAGAGAGACAGGCAGAGACAGAGGGGGAAGCAGGCTCCCTGCTGAGCAGAGAGCCTGATGTGGGGCTCGATCCCAGGACCCTGAGATCATGACCTGAGCCGAAGGCAGAGGCTTGACCCACTGAGTCACACGCCCCCCACACACATATTCTGAACCCACATGCTGTCCCCGCTTCCAAGCCACACCACACATACTAACACGTCGGCCCCTCTTCCACCACACACAGACAAGTTTGCGTGTCCACAGCTGCCTCCCATGTATTACCTCAGACACTCCACATACACATTTGTGTCCAGCTGTGTTTCACACACGCACCCATTACCCATCTACCCAAACCACCACATAATACTCACACATACATACGGACGTGAAATCTCTTCACACACTTCAAACGTGCACACCCCCACCAACAACCTACTGCCCCCCAACTCAAGGCATTTCATGCAGCAGTAGATACCTTCCCTCCCTATTGCATGGCCCACGTCACTCCCAATGCTCCTCACACAGTTCCTGCCCTCCGCAAAACACGCACACGCCATGCAGGCATATGGGCCATGGCCTCTCTGTTTCTCTCCATACTCGTGTATCACAGGTGCCAATGCAGGCCACCCCATCCACGGAGCTCTCACACTCAACACGTTCCAGTATCATCCCCATGTTCCAAGACAGAAGCCCCCTCTGCCAGCCCCTAAGCCCATCCCCGGCTCCAGGAGCATGAGGGGGATCCAGGCAGCGGCAGGTGGGAGAGCTGGAGTGAGCTTCCCTGGGGTGACAGCTTGCATCCCTGGAGGTCAGGCTCTGGCCCGAGACGCAGGCGGAAATAAGACAACTGGGTGGGGGCGGGCAGGGACGGGACAAGAACTGCTGGCTGAACAACCTGGTTTCCCTTAGGACCAGCCTCAGGTACCATGGGGGGCTATAGCAGCCCACCTTTTTGCTGCTCTCCCCAGGATCTCGACCCCCAAACAAAGAAGCCCCAGCTGCTTCTGGAAGCTCCTCCCACACCCAGCCATAGCAGGGCTCTTTGTGGGTACATGGGCCTTGTTCAGGGTGCAGTGAATGCTGAGCTCAGGCTCCTTTGGCCTCGTGGAAGGGACCAGAAGGCAAGAGGCACAGGATCCTGGTGGGGAGCAGCTGGTAGGAAAGTAAATAGCGAAGTCAGGGCTCCCAACTACAACCCCCCCGGATACCCTCAGAACCCCAGGGCATGTCCCCTTCCTGCATCTTGCCAGACTGCAGCTGGGGCAGAGGCACATCCTGTCCCTGGCTGTCCCAACTCCCAGCTCCATCTGAGGGTCGGGGCCTGTCCAGTCCCTCTGACCCTCACCCTGAACTCTTGCACTGTCCTTGCCTCTTGGCCCTCCAACTACAGAGGGGAGTCCTGGGGTGAGGGGTCTGTGTCTGCCCCCAGCACCCCAGTGTCAGTGTGGTCTGGGTGGGGGCCTCCCTCTTGGACCACCCCATCACCTGAGGGAGGAAGAGCCAGCATCTAGCAACCAGCAGCTGCCAGTCAGGCTCCCAGGCCCATGACAGACAGAGGCCAGCACCCCTGCTCAACACTTCCAGCTCAGTGTGAGGGTGGCTTCAGCCTGGGCCCTGAGAGACACACAAAAACCATCTCAGTGGCACATTGCCCCTTCTGACAGCACCACCCAGCAAGGATCCAGAGTGACGGACCAGGCCTAAAAGGACGCTAGTGCGGTGGGCACCTCCCTCTTTAGAAAGTGTATGCTGGTTCTCATTCTTGTGCAGGCTCTCTCTCTCTCTTTCTCTCTCTCTCTCCCTCTCTCTCTCACACACACATACACACACACACACAGATGCACACACACACACACACACACACACACACACACACAGACACATGCACACTTGAGCCCAGAGACAGGCCATCCTGGCCATGGCCCCACCCTAGTGCCTGTTCTCTCCGGACTCTGCATCCTGGTCCTCCTGGAAGACGCTGCTTTCAGGTTTCCATGGCAACAGCAGTTGGGTAACTGATTGATGAGTTACAACAGGTCCTTCCCGTTGTCTAGTCTGGGGAGTTTCCAGGGGACACGGGCTGGGTATCTAGGTCTGGGCTCCAGATTTGGCTTGGGTGTGACTCCTCCCTGGTGTGGGACAAGTCCCTAAACCTCTGGTGTCGTGTCTCCAGCATTCAAGGAGGGTGAGGCTACACTCTCACCCTTGGACTCTAAATAATTCTACATATCAGAAACATCCAGTAAAAAAAGATAACATTAAGAGATCTTACTTACAAAAGCAATAGAAGAAATAACAGATCCTGGGAAACTTCCTAGGAAGCATCCCAGACATACACAAAAACACACTAAAACACTAATAAAACAAACTTGAAATCTTACCTATACAAACACCAATGATAAAAAGAGACACCCCCTCTGTTCCTGTATACTCCTGTAATTTTGTCAAATCAATTTATAGATTCGATGCCATTCTATTCACAAGTACGGTAGGATTTCTGTTTTTAATGGGACAGATTTATTCTGAAATTCATCTGGAAAAATAAGTCAATTTTCCAAGATAACCAAGAAAAGGTGCCACACCAGCTACGAAACTGTACCAGGAATCTGAAATAAAACAGCAGCACTGGCTTGGGAATGAGCAACGGGCGAATGCAATGTGGAAACAGACCTACATCTGCAGAGGAAATTGGGTTATGATAAAGATGGCCTCACAAAATGCTGACGGAATGCTGCACTATTTAGTCAGTGGTTTCCAGATCAACTTGCTACCCACCTGGGGGGACAAAAGTTCTATCCCTCCTTCATATCACACACAAGAACACATAACAGATGGATTAAGGATGTATTGTAAAAAAAAACAAAAGAAGACAAGAAGACTACAAGTAGAAAATGTTGGAGAATATTTTTCTAATCATGTGTAGGAGCTTTTCTAAGTATGTTCCTGAATCCATACGGATTTTATTAAAGACAACAGTTTCCTGTATGACAAGAGATACTGTATAGGGAACTGAATATAAAGCTGGCAAACAGGGGTGCTGGGTGACTCAGTTGTTAAATGTCTGCGTCTGCCTCCGGCTCAGGTCATGATCCCAGAGTCCTGGGTTCAAGCCCCACATTGATTCCCTGCTCAGTGGGAAGTCTGCTTCTCCCTCTCCCACTCCCCCTGCTTGTGTTCCCTCTCTCACTGTGTCTCTCTCTGTCAGATAAACAAATAAAATCTTTAAAAAAAAAAAAAAAAAGCTGGCAAAGAGCACAGAGGGACTACCCATGTCCTCACGGGTAGTCTTTCTGGAAGGAAATGTGATCCTATGAACACACCAAAGACTTTTAATGAATATCCCTGAGGCAGTCATTCTTTTTGAGGTAGGAATTTCACTTCCCTGAAGCTATTCTAAGAAAGTTATCAAGTGAGCATGGAAATTTACATACAAAAATGATCATCAAGGAGGATTCTGAAATTCTTGAAATGACCCAAATAGGTAAATGTTCAAATAAATGTCAAGAAGTCCATAAAAAGAACCATGATATAGCCATTAAAACAAAATTCATCTAATGTTTAATGATATGTAAAAACACGTTACATGAAAAATTTAGAGAACAGCTACACGACTTCAAGATATGCACACACAAACATATGTAACTGCCACTTGTGAACAAACTTATACTGTACTTTTCAGATAACACTCAAAAATATTTTTTTTTCCCAAAATAGTACCCTAAGAGAATATAAAATCTTTTTTTTTTTTTAAAGTAGATTCCACACCCAGCATGGAGCCCAACGCAGAGCTCAAACTCCTGAACTGAGATCAAGACCTGAGATGAGATCAAGAGCCAGATGCTTAACCAACTGAGAACTACCCAGAAGCCCCTGAAACTTGTTTTCTTAAATGAACAATTTTAAGTAAACACAACCCAAAACAACTTTACTTTTGGCATCTATTCTGCAAAGCTCACAACTCCACTCACTCTGCCCAGCTCCATACTGTTCCCAGCATAGCACCAGGGAATAGCTCTGGACACCTGCTACCTGAGGCTTCTTTCCTGACCCTGACTTGAAGCTTTTCCTCTGTGACAGCAACTTTTCTTTGAAGACTATTCTTGCAAAGTTTATAAAAACGCGCCCTCCCCCAAAATACCAATGCTACTGACAGAACAAGTAAAAATTAAATGGTAGAGAAAATCATAGGAAGGAAGAGCTAAGAGAAAGAATAGCAGCAGAGCATATGTTCTTAGCCTAAGATAGGCAGAACGTACTTTTAAGACAACACGCTTCACTGAAAGGGAAAATAACATATGACTTTACCTGGGCATTTCTGCTTTATGGTTTACCTTACTCATTTTCTTTCTTTTTTTTTTCCCCTCTCTTAATGAACTGGGGCTTTGCGGGGTAGGCACGTAAGTAAAAGATTAAAAAGTAATGCATTCAGGCACCTGGGTGGCTCAGTCAGTTAAGCGTCTGCCTTCAGCTCAGTTCATGATCCCAGGGTCCAGGGCTCAAGTTCCATGTGGGGCTCCTTGCTCAGCAAGGAATCTGCATCTCCCTCTACCCTTTCTCCCTGCTTGTGCTCTTCCTCTTTCTGTCAAATAAATAAATAAAATCTTTAAAAAAAAAAAAGAAAAAGAAATGCATGAAGGAAAAGATGTTCAATTTTATTATTCACTGGGAGATACGATTCCAATAGTGTACACTCACCAGAACAGCTAACATAAAACAAGAAAAACCAAAGTTTGGTGACGATGTGGAGCAAACCGGCCTCATGCACTGCTGGTGAAAGGGTATTGGTAGAACCACTTTGGAAAACTCGGGCAGCATCTACTAAAGCTGAACAAAAAACTCGGCGACTGCTCGCCTGGGTACCTGCTCCACGGAAATGCATACCCGTGTGCACCCAAGGACACAGACAAGCCTGTTCCTTAGAGCACTAGGTCACGACCACCAAATACTTCAAAATTCCAAAATGCCATCAACGGCAGGATGGATATATAAGTTGTGCTATAGTCACACAATTAAATTCTATACAGTGACGATAAGCGCACTACCGTGTAACTATATATGTAACACAGATGGATCTCCCAAATATCCTTACTAGCAAAACAAGACACACTCAAATTGGAAAGGACGAATTATTCTATTTCTATAAATGCTGAACACAAGCAAAACTTATTGATGTTAGGAGCCAGGACAACTGCTTTGGGAGGAAAGAGTTAACAGAAGGGGCTCAAAGGGAGCTTCGAGGGTGCTGGCAACATTCTGTTCCTCAGTCTGGGTTTTGTTAACATGACTGTATTCAGCTGCACATTAAAAATCTACGCTTTTTAAGAAATTTATTTTTAACTTTAAGTAAGCTCTAGGCCCAACGTGGGGCTTGAACACATGACCCTGAGATCAAGAGTCACATGCTCCACTGACTGAGCCAGCCAGGGGCCCTAGTTTGTGCTTTGAAAAGTTAAAAGATAGAAATAAATCAAAAAGTTAATAGGAGTTATCTCTAGGTGTTGGCTTTATAGGTAACCTTATTTTTCTCCCCTATATTGTTTCATGTATTTCAAATTTACTACAGTGTTATAAAAAATGTTTTAATCTTATTTTATAATATACGTTCATGCCACATGATGCCACCATGCTTCTAAAAAAGGTGTTGGGAAGTTGCCCTGGGCAAGAAACTACCAATTGTCTTCCTAAGGAGTATCTACTTCCTTTTTCCTGAACCTGGGACAGTGGTTCTGTCTGGAAATCTGTCTGGACATCAGAGTCAACTGGGTAGCTAATTAAAAATTCTGATTCTGGGACCCCACTCCCAGAAATTGGGATTCAGTTGGTCTAGGATGGGCTCCAATATGGCATCCCTCAAGCTCTAAAGTACTGGGACTCCGCGCCACCGTGTTTGAACTGTTGCAGTTTCAGCTCCCCCTGCTGGACAGGGGCTGGGAAAGCCGACCTGAAATATCCACAGTCCCCCTCTGTAGGGCTGGGAAAGGAGGACTAGGACCTAGGATTTGGAAGCTTCCTGGGGGAGAGAGAGACCTTGGAAAACCCAAGGTGGCCCTGTTCAGCCAGACTACAGGACAAAGAATACAGCAAAGCCCTTAGGATCACAGATAAGCAGTTAAATAGACAAGGGCTCAAATCCGGCTCTGTAACAAGCTCCGTGACCTTGGGTTTAACCTCTCTAAGCCTTAGCAACTTCATAGGAATTCTACCTATTTTACAGAATTATGAATATGAAAGAAGATACTGTGTGTAAAACATTTGACACAAAGCCTGGCATGTGGTAAGATCACAAAGTTAATAGTAATGATACATGCTATGTGTAACGATTACACAATACTCACTACTTGTAGTATTAACTACATTTGTGTATTATGTTTAATGTTAGATTTAACTATATCATGTTATATGCATAGTATAGAGAGGTATATTGATATTGACTATGGATAGTCCAAATTATGGAAAATCAGATGTGATGATTGTTTTAGGAAATACACTTTTAGCTTATTATGGTCTCCTTTTGCAGATGCTATAAATCAAAATTCATTCATTCAATCAACAGGCGTTAAGAGTACAATCTTTGAAAATTTGCCTCACCAGTTATGTGACAAAGTGACCTTGGGCAACTTACTTATCCACTCCTTGTCCCAGTTTCCGCATTTGCAAAACGAGAATGGTAATAGTATCCACCTCACAGGGTGACAGTTACTATTGCATGACTCTGTGTAAGTGGCTTAGAAGCATGTGTGGTATGCAGGAAGTTGTCAGTAAATTTCAGCTGTTACTATCCCTTCAGTAGTGCTTTATGAATGCTTACTGTGTATATGAGCTGCCAGCTGAGAACACAACGAGAAAGACAGACATGGTTCCTGCCGTCATGGAGCTTATAATTAAATCACAGCAGAGTATATACTATTTTAAATGGCTGAGCAAGTGGGACCTTTCCCAGTAGAGTTACACTGCGTGGCTGTATATCCCAGCAAAGCCCTTCAACACTACCTATCCTGAAATCTCTTCTCGATAAGAATTTCCTGTGACACATCAGGCTTCCTGTGGCACAATTTATGACCCTCATGCAGGAGAAGGCTCTGCTGAGGAGCCAAAAGCCTAGGCACCCCAAGACCCTCAGCCCACACTGGCTGGGAGCTCCCTCTGAAGCGGGTATAAGTGCAGCAGAGCAGGGGAATAGCATAAACCCTCAAGCCCAGTACTGTCCAACTCTAGAAGGAAGGCTCTGTGGCACTGAGCCCCTCTGCTCTGGGCTGGAGAGCCCTGAGACACCCAAGACACTGGAAGCCAGCTGGCCTTGAGTCTCCTTGTTCCCACCACCATGCCTCCCTACCTTGCTTTCATTCATTCACTGCACTCATGTGGAGCACCTACGCTATGCAAAGCCTTCCACTAAGTCTACAGAGTCAAGCAAGACAGGGCCTTACCCTCAGAGTCACAGCCAACGAGCACTTTTAGATATAACCCATAATTAAACCTGACTAAGACTTATGATAGAGCTTAGCAATTTGTGTGACTGAGGACAACTGAGTAGGCTTCCTGGCGGAGGTGGCACTGAGTCCTGAAGGATGATGGGAAGTTTACCAGGTGGAGATATGGAAAGAACCACAGGTACAGCTCTGAAATGGAAGACAGTACATGAGTTCGCAGGACTGGTGTAGATGGGAAAGAGATCAAATCTTCGGCTGAGTGCTGACCTGATGGGAGGAGACTGTGTGAGTCTGGTAACAAGTCACCAGACAGGAGAAGGCAGAAGAATCCCAGAAACTCACAGAAGGCTGAGAATAGTTAGTGTTACTATTAGAGTATAAAGACCTCCTAATACACAGGACATCAGGCAGAGTCCTCAGAAGAGTACTGTTTTAGTAGTGAGGTTAAATTAGTCCTTGGCTAAAGGCTGCTCTGGACCTACCCTAATAAAAATTAAAAGAAAACCTCAAAAGGATCCAAATTCTAAATAACTTAACTGTGTCAGAACAAAGCCCAGCAATATTTAAAGAAATAAGACAAAGTCCAGCACCCAAAGTCCAGCATCCATCCTTTAATAAAAAATTACCAGACATGCCTTGGGGTTGTGGGATTGGGCCCACAGAGGGTTTTGCACTTGGAACTGCACTGTTTGTCCCTCTCCCCAGGCCCAATTGTGCACACTCTCTCTTTCTCTCTAGTAAATAAATAAATAAATAAATAAATAAATAAATAAAATGAATTTTTGGTTGTTAGTTCTGAGATTTTATTACTGGACACCTATAGAATTCCAAAGGATGGAGAGTAAATAAAAATGGAAAGTACACTGACCAACAGAGCAATGAAATGGAAAGAACACCTATAATCCAAAAACACAGTATTAAAGAAAATACAGATTAAAATATTCAACTGAACCCTGGTGGGCTTGTATCAAAGATCATGATATTATTTCTTACAATTTTCATGCACATTTAAAGGAATGCTTTCTACTTTCTGTGATGAGCACCAGCGTTGTATGGAAGTGCTGAATCACTCTATTGTACTCCTGAAATTAACAGTACACTGTATGTTAACTAACTGGAATTTAAATAAAAACTTGGAAAAAAAATTACCAGACATGCAAAAACTTAGGATCGAACACATAATTAGAAAAAAAAAATCAGTCATGAGGAAAATATCTAAAGATGACATAGATGAGAGCATTAGCAGACCAGAATGTGAAAAGAACTATTACAGACTTCATATAGGAAAGAAGGCAGAAGAAAATAGACTATAAGGAGGAGAAACATGGAAGATGTAGCTAAGACCCAAATCAAACTTCTGGAGTTGAAAACCACAATACCTAAAACAAAAAATATGCTATGTACAATTAGATACTGCAGAAGAAAAGATTATGAATTTAGAGACACAGCAATAGAAATATTCTAAAATAAAGCTCAGAAAAAAAGTGCTGAGAAAAGAAGTTATAAGTGAATTGTGAAACAATATCAAGTTGTCCAATATACATGTAATTGATATTCCAGGGGTGGGGAGGAGTTGGGGGGAGGTAGAAAAAAATACTTGGAGAATATCCCAAATCTTTTCAAATTGGATGCAAATTATAAAACCACAAGTCCAACAACTTCAAAATGTTTTTGAATATATTTATATTGAATATCTTTATATTGAATATAAAAAAACTACACCAATATATGTCATGATCAAATTGTTGAAAACCAGTGATAAAGAAAAAAATCTTAAAAGCAGCCAGAAAAGGGGAAGGGAACACACACTGCAAACAGGGACAAAGAAAAGAAAGGCAGCACACACCTCATGAAACAATGC
This sequence comes from Lontra canadensis, assembly GCF_010015895.1. NCBI lineage: Eukaryota > Metazoa > Chordata > Mammalia > Carnivora > Mustelidae > Lontra > Lontra canadensis. The sequence goes on along the minus strand of NW_022631001.1, from coordinate 31,464,620 downwards.
GAACCAGGAGAAAGTGCAGCAACATCTTTACATGTAGTAGTGGGGGCTGGGAGGCAGGGAGCCCTGTCAATTTTAACTCTATTTCTGGTCAAAGTAGATTTCAAAAAGGAAAAAAGATAAAACCTGTTTCATACCAATAAAATCTGAGAGAATGCAATACCAGCAGATCAGCACTATAAGGAATGTTAAAATAAGTCCTTCAAGGAAAAGGAAAATGATACTAGAGGATAATTTACATACACATATGAAGAGCATTGGAAATGGTAAATATGTAGGTACCCATGAAAACTTTTTCTCATTAAAAAAACAAAACAAAACCCTGAATCCAGCAACATGGAAAAAAGGATTATACATCTTGATCAAGTAGAACTTATTCTGGGGATGCAAAGGTGACTTATCTAAAAATAATTTAACTGTGTCAGAACCAATCTAAAAACTGTGTCAGACTGATTTAAAAATCAGTCTTAATATGATATACAGTATCAACAGAAAAAAAAAGGAGAAAAATCACATAATTGTCTAGGAGATGCAGAAAAAGCATTTGAAAAAATTCAATACCTCTTCATGATAAAATCATACAACAAACCAGGAATAGAAAGGGATTTTCTCAACCTGAAAAGAGGCACCTATGAAAAACCAACAACTGAAATCCTACTTAATAGTGAAAGACTGAATGCATTATCCACACCTAAGACCAAACCAAGGATGCTCGTTCTTGACATAGCTACTTGACATTGTACTGGAGGTTCTAGCCAAGATGATTAGGCAAGACAATAAAATACAAGGCATCAGATTAAAAAAGAAGAAGGAAAACTATCTGTATTCACTGAAGACAAGATTTTGTATAAAGAAGATCTAAGGTATCTACCAAAAAACTATTAGAACGAATGAACAAGTTCCACAAGCTTACAGGATACAGATCAGTTATATTTCTATACAACCACAGTGAATGATCCAAAAAATGAAATTAAGAAAACAATTTGCAAAAACATCAAAAAGGGGGCGCCTGGGTGGCTCAGTGGGTTAAAGCCTCTGCCTTCGGCTCAGGTCATGATCCCAGGGTCCTGGGATCAAGCCCCGCATTGGGCTCTCTGCTCCGCAGGAACCCTGCTTCCTCCTCTCTCTCTGCCTGCCTCTCTGCCTAGTTGTGATTTCTCTCTGTCAAATAAATAAAATATTTTTTAAAAAAAATCAAAAAGAATAAAATATTTGGGAATAAATTTTAAAAAAGAAGTGCAAGACTTTACTTTCTTTCAAAAAAATTTGTAGTTTCCATTGTAAAGTAGACCCAAATAAATAAAAAGGCATCCTGTGTTTATGGAACAGAAGTTTAAATATTTTCAAGATAGGGATACATCCCAAATTGATCTACAGATTAAACACAATCCATATCAGGATATAAGCTAGTTTCTCTGTCAGAAATTGACAAGCTGATTCTAAAATCATATGGAAACTCAAGGGAGCCAGCATAGCCAAAACAATCTTTAGAAAGGACGAATCTGGAGCGCTCACACTTCCTGACTTCAAAAACTTACAACATAGCTACAATTATCAAGATAGTGTGGTATTGGTATAAGGACAGACACATAAATTGAGGCAGTACATGGAGAGCCCAAGAATAAACTCACATTTATAAATCAATCGATTTTTGGCAAGGATGCCAAGACCATATAATGGTGGAAAGAACAGTTTTTTCAGCAAATGGTACTGGGACAACTGAGTATCTAAAATGAGAAAGACTTGGCACCCTCTACCTCATACTCTATAAAAAATTAACTCAAAATGAATCAAAGACCTAAATGTAAGCACTACAACTGTAAAACTCTTAGTAGAAAACATAGGCACAAATCTTTGTGACCTTGGATTAAGCAATGATTTCTTAGATAGGACATCAAAAGCACAAGCAGCAATAGAAAAAATAGATAAATTAGATTTTATCAAAATTTAAAACTTTTGTGTTGCAAAGGACACCATGGAGAAAGTGAAAAGATAAGCCATGGAATTCGATAAAACATTTGCAAATCATTATCTGATAATGGACTTGTACCTAGAATACCTAACAAATGGTTACAACTCAGTAATAAAAAGACAAATGACCCATTTTAAAAATGGGCAAAGGATCAGAATAGACATTTTGCCAAAGATATACAAATGGCCGTAGGCACATCACTGGTCATTATTAGTCATCAGGGAAACAGAAGTCAGAACCACAATGAGATACCACTTCACACTCACTAGGATAGCTATAATAAAAACCACAAATAAAACACTTATAGAGAAATTAGAAACCTCATACATTGCTGGTGGGTATGTGAAATGGTGCAGCCACTTTGGAAAACAGCCTGGCAATTCCTCAAAAGGCTGAACATTAGATTCCCAGAAGTTCTACTTCCAGGTATATACCCAAGAGAAATGAAATGTGTCCACAGATTTTCACAGTAACATCATTTATAATAGCAAATCCTAATATCCATCAGTCGATGAATGGGTAAACAAAATGTGTGTGCCCATACAACGGAATATTACTTGGCAATGAAAAGAATTGAATGATTTTTTTAAAAAGATTTTATTTATTTATTTGACAGAAAGAGAGAGAGAGAGAGCGCGCACGCACACAGGTAAGCAGAGTGGCAGGCAGAGAGGGAGAAGCAGGCTCTCTGCTGAGCAGGGAGCCCGAATCAGGGCTCAATCCCAGGACCCTGAGACCATGACCTGAGCCAAAGGCAGCTGCTTAGCCAACTGAGCCACCCAGGTGCCCCACGAAATGAACTATTGAGATGTAATACAACACAGATGAGTCCTGAAAACATTCTGCTAATGAAAGAAGCTAGTCACAAAGACCACATCTTATGTGATTTCATTCATATGAAATGTCCATAATAGGCAAATCTGTAGAGAAAATAAGTTAGCAGTAGCCTATGGCTGGGGGTGGGTAGAAGAAAGGGGTGTGTCAGCTGATGGATATGCAGCTTTTTGGGGGGGAAGAGATAATTAAAATGTTCTAAAACTGATTGTAGTGATGGCTGCACAACCTAAAACCCATTGATCTGTATACTACATATGGGTGAATTCTATGGTATGTGAAATCCATCCCAAGAAAGATGTTATTTTTTAAAAAAGAGACCATTGCCTGTTTAAAGCAAAAAAAAAAAAAAAAGGTATTGTTGGGTGTATATCATAGCTAAAAGCAAAAAGCATGACAATAGCTCAAAAGAAAGAAAGGAGGAGTAAAGTGTACTGTTCTAAGGTTCTCAATGATACTCATGAGTGGTATATTATTTTAAGGTTGAAGATGTATAACGCAAACACTAAGCAACCACTAATAAAAACAAACAAAAGAAGATTTATGACTAATAAGCTAAGATTGGAGATTATGAAAATAGATTCACCAATCCCCCCCACCCAATCTAAAAGAAAGCAAAAAAAAAAAGAAGACAAAGGAGCAAAGAATAAGTAGGACAAATAAAATACCAATGGCAAGATATCAACCATATTGATAACAACATTAAATGTAAATGGTCTAAATACTTCAATTAAAAAGTCAAATTTGTCAAATCAGATAAAAATAACACAATTACATGTTTTCTAAAAAAAAAAGACCTTTTAAAATGTGAAGTCAGGGAGATTAAACATACAAGGATAGGAAAAGATATGCCATGCAAATACTAGTCAACAGAAAGCCACAGTGATTACACAGACCAACTGGAATTATTACCAGAGATGAAGAACATTTCATATTAATGAAGGGATTAACTTCTTGAGAAGATATAACAACCTTAAATGTTTATACATCTAAGAACAGAGCTTCAAAACACATATTGCAGAAGGTAATAGATTTAAAAAGAAAAAAAGAAATGGAGGGGAAATGTCTCGGTGGTAGCTATAGTCATCAGCTTAGAGATGGAAGTTGAAGCCATGGCTACCAGTTAGATTAGCAGAAACAAGTGTAAGAGAGAAAAGACAGCAGGACAGAATGCTGGGCCACTTCAGCACTGTTAGGGTGAACAGAAGAAGAAACCCTTAAGAAGCAAATAGAGAAATGACTATCAGAATAGGAGGCAGAAAAGGAGTGGGAGGTCATGGAACCCAAGAGAAGCATGCTTCAAAAGGCAGAGTGTGCTCAGCTACATCAAATGCTGCTGAGATGAACCAGGACCTCACAGGCTGTAGCAAGATTTATGGAAAGAATCACTAGAGACATGGGCATGAGAAATGGGTGGATAGTGGGAACAGAAGCCAGTGGACTGAGCAGGAGTTGAGGAGATGGAGATAATAAACCCAGATTTTTATTTCAACAGGCTTGGCTGAAAAGAGTAGGTGGTGACAAGGGAGGTTGTAAAATCAAGGTATTTTTGTTTTGTTTCTTAACTGAGTTACAATGGAAGGAGCTAGGAGAGTGGAGACGATGAAGATCCAGGGGACAAGGAATGAGCAGGGGGTTCTTTGGGTGGGGGTGAAGGGGAGAGTTACCAGATCTCTGGTGGAGAGGCTAACTGGAATAGGAGCTCCCTCTCAGTATAATAGGGCCAGAGGCATGGATGGCCATGGATGCAGGTCAGTTTGGAGCCCAGGGCAGAAGTTAAAGAAATTACCCCCTGGTAAGTCTTCTTTTCCTTATAAAGAGAGTCTAGGTCAGCTGCTGGGGGTGATTGGGGAAGCTGTGGTATGGAAAAGCAGAGGGGTATGTGAGAGCTCTGAAATAGCTGGGCGGGGGTGGGGAGTGTGTGGTTGGAGTAGATGTAGACAGCGGGCCTGCTGGGCACTGCTGGGGTCTCATCTATGGACCATGAAGTTGGACCAGTGTCAATTCATAAAAGGATTCCCACCTCGCCCCCATCTCAGCCCTATATACCAGGACTGGCTTAGCAGGCAGTTACCACGTTCTAGGGATGGGGTGGGAGGCTATGGGGCCAGGTGGTGAATGGTGAACAGTTCAAGTAACAGGCCATAGTGTCCAGATTGGAGGGGAACAAAAGCTGATTTGGGGGGAGGGGGAAAGTAAGAGGTAGGAGCCTAAAGGTTTCTATGAACAGATATGGTAGAGGCAAGGGAGACAGAGCACATAGGAGGTACACAGAGATTAAAACTTCAGAGGTGGAATGGTTTCAAATGATGACCAGATCATGGTCATGGGTTGCTGAAATAGACGTTGACAGTCGGTGAGTTGAAGCAACAAGTAGCTCAGAAGCCAGGGTTTGGAGGACTGTCTTCATAGGCATGGAAGCCCCTGGTATGATGGTAGAACCTAGGACAAAAACTCTGTGACAAAATCCCTTTTCTGTCTGGGTCCTTACATGGCTGGATCATCTAACTTTGCCCTTAATTATGACTATTCCCAGCCTGCAGAGATACAGCCTTATAACTCGGCCTTCATCCTCGAGGCTGCCCAGCTCCTCCCCTCCCTTCTCCATCTAGTTACAGCCCCGTGTACCATTCTAGGACTGGCCACGCGTGAACCATCACGCTTCTTGGCACCATCTTGAATCACACAGGTTTTAAGGGATACTGGCAGGGCCTTTAAACACGGAAGAGCCGGAATGGTGTTGAGAGCCCGGGTCATGAGGCACTGATTCCTAGAAACCCAGGATTGCCAGGAGCACTCACCAGCTAGCCATCAGCCAGATACATAGTCACATCACAGCATGCTCACAGCCTCCGTCCACTAGAAGCAAGGTGATAACCAAAAGACCACACACTCCCAGTAAGCCCCTGGACTCCCATCCAGCAAGCTGGCTCTTTGGCCCTCAGTGAAGAGAAAGAGCCTTGAGTAGGGGGCCTGGGTTCTAGTCCTGACTCTGCCATGAACTTGCAGTGTGACCCTGCCCTGGGGCCTCTGTTTGCCTGTTCAACAAGGGCAGTGGGATCTCAAAGACTTGCAGTCTTGCTGGTCTACGGGGGCGGGGTGGAGGAAGGAGACGCTCATCAGCTCACAGCGCTCAGAAGGTAAGAGCTGCAGGAGACAAATGAGCAGAGGTCGTCAAGCTTCATGACAGTTATACACAGAGGCAACCCTCTGGGGTTCACTCCCTGCATCCCTCCTCCTCCTCCTTCCTGAGAGCCTCTGAAGTAAACTCAAGTGGCACCCCTCCCCCATGCCTCCCATCTTTCTCTTCATCAGATTTTCTTTAGGCTAAAAGGTCAACCTGGTTTGAGGCTCTGTTTTGAAAAGGAGAACACAGGAGGCCCCAGCCATGCAGCCATACCAGAGACCCATGGCTCTCCACAGAGCTTCCCTTTTAGGGCACATTCGTCACAAGCCCCATCAGAAGCCCAAGCCCAACATTCATGAGAACTCCAGATGCCCCCATATTTCTCTGGTCAGGTCCCTGGAAGGCAGGCAGAGCCCTCAGGTACCAGGAACCCTCAGCACCCCACGCTTCAGCTGGTGAGGGGACCCCATCATGTTGCCTCATGTGTACCCAGGACTGAGCCCCCTCCTACACAAGGTAGCTGTTTCTGCCTATCCTTTGGGCCAATGATACATCCTAGAGCCCTTGACATCAGTGAAGAACAAATGAGGTCCTCTTAGGAGTCTTGGGAAAGACCCACTTTGTGACTGTAGAAGACAAGCTCGGGTTTCCAGCCTGGTGCAAGTCACATGGGGGGCTGGGTATGTGGACAGCGGGAAGGAATTCCCTCAGTGGTCCTGGGCCACAGCTTGAGGACACCTGCTCTCTGGGGAAGGCCTGGCCCGGAGTCCCAGGATAGGCTGGGGAGCAGAGCCTGGGACTCTGGGCAGCACTACCTGGCTGGAGTAGGGCAGAAGGACCACAGAGGGATCTAAGAGGAACAAACAAAGCTCATAAGAGCCATAGTGAGTATGGCCTTTGCCTGGGGTCACACCTCCCCTAGGCCCTATTTCCCAAACACCCCCAGCATGTATGGGGTCCATGGCCACAGAGCTGCCCATGTTCTCCCCTCCACCTCCCTTGAGTCTCCTGTGAATGGCCCTCTCCCAGCCAGCGCTCCCTCTTCCCCTGCCAGCTCACCGAGCGATCTCCCTTCCTTCCTTCCAGTACTTCCTCCTGGTTGTTCTCCTGAGGGGGAAAAGAAGGGGTGACTCCCCGCCCTTGTTGCCTCCCTTCTTCATTCCTGCCCCTTGCCTGCCCAGACAATGGTCACTCAAGGTCTCTCTCAGGGCCTTGGTCTTGGCCACTTCAGCTGGGAAGCCAATGGGATCAGGTTGGGGGTGCTCTGGGACAGCAAGCAGGCAGCCCAGAATGAGGACAGTAATGAGCAGAGCTGGGGACAAAGCAGGGGGGCCAGGTGGAGACTGGGAAGAGGAACCCACCAGAAGAGACAGAGGGCAGGAGTGCAGAGCTGCCAAGGGCCGAGGCCTCGCTCCCATGATGGAGGAAACCTCTCCGATCTGGGGCAGGAGGAGCAGAGCCTCCCTGTTCTCCTGTCTAGAGCCTGAGGCTGTGGGAGGACTGCGGGACCCCATGTGGTGACGGGGAAGGGGTGAGGTCCATGAGGGTGGGTGGGCAGGGTGGACCCAAGGGTGGGGTCCTTGGGCTAAAGGCAGGGGTGCCGAATGCTTACCGATCTCCTCGGTGGCCCCGTTTCAGGGGCCCAGCCTTCCTGTGTCGCTTTGAATGCTGAGATCCCATGGGCCGGGGAGTTCCTCCTGGGAACAAAACCCCTGTCTCGGCAAAACGGTGCAAACCCAGGAAGAAAGCAGAGGGTCCTGCCCTCCATGGCAGCCAGAGGCTGGGAGAGTCCAGAGGCTGGTGCTGCTTCATGCTGCACGTGAAGACGTGGGGCCTGTTGCCATTCCTTCTACTACTCAGCTCCCCACTGAAGCTGCCACAAGCCACCTGGGTGTCTCCCTCCATCACCATGGCAACGGTCACACTAACAACAGCCATCGAGGATTCACTGGGACACAGAAACCCTCTCAGCTGGTCACAGGTCCCCTCCCAATCCCTTCAAGACCAGCCTGAATCCCCAAGGCCTCAGTGGCCATGCCACTCAGGGACACCCAGCTGCTTGTTTCCATGGCAACACAGAGACCCTGTACGCCTACATCCATGGTTACTATAGCAACTCAGGCAGAGCCAGGTGCCCTGAGGACAAAGTCCCCATCTGGAGGAACCACAGCCAGAAAACACATTCCCTGTGCTCTCTGTGGCCTGCCTTGGGTTGGTAGCCGGCTCTGCGCTGGTGCGTCTTTGAGAGACTGATGGGGTATCTGTGTCCTTAGCCTCTTGTCCTCCCCCTCCCCCTAAGAGGCACCTGAGTGATCTTCCCCCTCACAGGGCTTCACCTCCCACAACCCCCCCCCTTTTTTTTGAGAGACAGAGAAAGAAGAGAGAGGGAAAGTGGGAGAGAGAGCATATGTTGGAGGAGGGAGAGAGAGAGAATCTGAAGCAAGCTCCACACTCAGCACAGAGCCTGATGGGGGCTCGACCTCATACCCCTGAGACCATGATATGAACCCCAGTCAAGAGTCGGATGCTCAACCAACTGAGCCACCCAGGCGCCCCCACGTCCCATAGCCTAAGAATGTCCATGCCTTCATGGTGGGCCCTCTCCTCTCCTAAATTCCAGAACCCTCTATCCACCTGCTCTCTGGACACTTCCCAGTGAAGTGTCCCGGTGAAGCAGCTCACAACTGAGGTATGCTGCTTAGGACTTCCAGTGAATCTTATCTTTTACATAAGATTTATCTTATCTGCTCCATCTCCATCTGCCCGTGAGTGACACAGCAGGCCCTCAAGGCGCCAGCATAGCTTCCTGCTTTTTCCTTCCATCTTCCCCACCCAGGCCTGCAACCATGAAGCCCTTTTGATGTCAGCCATCTGTTTACTCCCTTCCCTAGGTCCACATTTTCAGGAGGGCATCCCTGTTGCTCAGATCTTGGCTTCAGGACAGTGTCTGTCTCCAATTTGCTCCCCTCAAGGCCCTCCTCCACTGGCACGAGAGTAAAAGTTCTAAACGCAAATCTGATCCTGTCTCCAGACCCTGCTTAAACCCTTTAGAATCTCCCTGCTGCCTCAGGACAGAAGCTAAGCCCATGTACTCTGCCCAAGCCCGGCAGACCCCTCCAACCGTCTTAGACCAGGTGCCCACGCTAACTCCCGGATCAAATCACCTCTCCTCTCTCCCCTACCTCCACCACTCCACTTCCCCTTTCTTGCCCATCCCTGGCCATATTCTCGCAAAAATGATACCCAGACTTTCAATGAGGTGCCTAGATCGATAATGAGGAATCTTTGGGATGTAATTTCAAACTTCTAAGGGGAAAATGATGTCTAGATGCAAAACTGGACATTGCTGACCTCACTCTGACTAGATCTGAAAATCTCGGCCCCTAGAGGTCTGCCCAGCAGACAGACAGAGACTCATGTAGATACCATAAGGGGCCACGGAGGAGATGCAACTCTCATGGGCTCCAGAAAGCTAGAGATCCCAGACCATCAGCTGAGAGGGCACCTCAACTCCTCCCCGTCATGTCACAGATGGAAAAATCAGGCTCAGAGGGAGGACGCTCCAAGACAGGTCTCCCAACTCCATGCCTATGGCTCTTTCCAAAGCCCGTGTGAGGAAGTTAGCACGTAGGGTTTGTGCGCAGATGTGCAGCATGGGGCAATTTTCAGGCAGGGGAACATAATGTGTGTGCCCGTCTGGAGCTCGAGACCCCATCCCTCCATCTCTCCTAACTTCTCTTTCAGATGTCTTCTGTCCTATTGCAGGCAGAAGAGAACTTTCCAGTCTGAGGGCATCTCAAACCCATGCTTAGGTCAGTACTTCTTCAGACACAAGGTCCTCCTGTTCTCATTCCCACTCAAGTTCTCTGGTTTCTACACTGGTCCATACAGGAAGGCAACAGCAGGAATATGCAACAGGAAAAAGCCAGTGAAGCCAGCGTCCTCACCTCTAGGATGATGGGGGTGGAGGTGGGGTTGGTGTTGGGGTGGCTTCCGGACACGCTGGGAGAAGTCACAATCGAGGTCACACTCGGGGCAGGAAGTCCCTGGAAGCTAAGCTGATGGACAAGTGATAAACCCCTCCACGCACATTTCCAGCCTCAGAGCGCTCACACCTTCTAGAGTGGTCCCTCCATCTTGGGTGTTAGAGATTTCTTCTTCACTTCAACCCAAACACACTTCCCTTTGGTTCCAGTTCTGTCCTCCAGAGCCCCACAGAGCGTGACTTCTCCATCTGTCACGGTGCTTTCCAGGTCAAAGCGCCGTTACCTAGGTTAGCTCTTACCGGTAAGCACAGCCCTCGAGAGAGGGCACGATCACCCATATTTCTCACAAGAGGAAACTGAGGCCCAGAGAGGAAGTGACTTGCTCAGTAAGTGGCAGAGGAGGTGCTGGGTGACAGACCGCCAGGCCAGGTGACAGAGACTCTGTGGTGCTGTGGAGGCCTGGGAAGGGAGCTTGCAGGAGTGCTTCTAGCAAGACTCTCCTGAGACACTCGGGCATCCTCCAGGGACAGCAACTGGACACAGAGTGGCTGAACTTCCTGGCTCTGGACCTTGACATGACAATGCCCCAAGACCCAGAGGGGACTGGGCATCCTGGGCACCCCTTCCATGTTGATCTTCCTGAAATGTTTGTTTCGCCCTGAGGCAAGCTGAGCCTGGCCTGGGTTTTGGGGGGGAAGGGCAAGGGGAGGGTGGGCAGCCTTCCATGCAGGGGGGTCAGCCCTCAGCTTCTGCTCTGCAAAAGGAAAGCCTTCAGGGAAGCAGGCCTGCCCTCTGCGGGAGCCTGGTAGCCAACACCCACACTTATTTCAGGGCTCTACCTCCCTGTCACAGACCTTCATGGCCTTCCTTTAGCCCCATGCTGTCCTCTCCCTGGGACGGATTCCGAAAGAGGGGACGCGCTCCCTCTCCACACACGGACAGAATGTGTGAGCTGCCTCTGAGATTCGCGCATCATGGACTCTGTCAGGCATGCAGGCACTTACCCAGCCCTGGCTGGATGCGATCATGGGATGGGAGGGAGACCTCCAGGTTCTGTCCACCCATGACTGCTGCAGGTACTGGCAGTTACCATGGCAACCTGCGGGCCTCTTGGAGGGGTCTGAAGGCCGAAGCAAGTCCTGAGGGATGGAGGAGAGGATGGGCACCAGGAAGCCAGCCCAGGATTGGGGCCCCACTCAGAGAGAAGCTGAGCCCTGACCAGAGGCAGCAGACAGGAAGAAACGAAGGGAGTACGGGTTAGGGCCTGACAGGAAAGGAGGGGGAGCTGAATGAGGTACCAAAAGACTCAGCCATCTGAGTCTTTGAAGATAATATTTCAAGTCGAAATGAATGTGAAATATACCCCCCATACACACAACAACCAAATTTTAAACAATGTCAGGGTCCTACGGGGGCCGGGCCGCTGGAATCAATGTGAGGCAGTAAGGCCAAGTCCTGCAATCAAGGGTTAGACCCTCTATTCACATTCTGATTTCATTTTTTGCATTAACTTTGTTTTTGCATTAACTTTGATGTTTTTGCATTAACTTTGATTTTCAAAAGTATTGTATTGAAATCTTAGTTACATCAATCACTGAGCTTTTCAGTGGCCCCCTAAATTTTGTACCTGAGGTAAATAAAGGCCCCACGCGCCTCACGCTAGTCTTGGGCCTGAAGGGGAGGACAGAGGAGTCAGGGGCAAGAGGGCCCCTGCTGCAGGTGGAAATATGTCATAGGACAAGGAGCAGGGATTCCTCTCAGTTCTGACAGAGTCGGATTCAGACTTCCAGAGACCCGGCAACACCAAGACGGCCGATGAAGAGCCCAGGTGCCCAGTGTGCACGTGGGTCCCTGCCTGTGAGGGTGACGGTGACTCAGAAGATGGTTCCCTTGAGCTGGCTGCTTAGGGGAGGGGAGGGGAGGAGAGAGGGGAACAGGGAATGGAGGGGGCGGGCAGGGAAGAGGCTGGCAGTTCCCTGCGACAGGGAGCAGGAGCAGCAGATTAGCTGTAATTGCCTGTAGCTGAGAGAGGCTGTTGATAAATGTTACTAATAATCAACCTTCAGATCTGACACCCGGCTCAGGCTGGGATGACTGTTTTGAATGGAAATCGAACCCAAACCAGTAATTACCCCAGTGAACGATGCCAGTCTTACGGTGGAGACTGTTCCAGGCAGACAAATGGCACCTGCGTGTCATTGTCAGTCCCTCAGGGAGAAGAGTCTGCAAGGGGCCCCTTCCCAGGGTCATACCCAAGAGCACAAGCTGGCGTGGCCTCCGCTGCCTCAGTGGGACATGGTCTCCACCCTCCTTCCTAGGAACTGCGGTGGGTGAGGGACGCTTGACAATCATCCTTAGTCTCTAGGCAGGATCCAGAACTCACACCTCGCTGGCACTGTCCATCACCCCTGGGGCTGGGTGCAGGTCCCTTGTCGACATCACCCCTAGCTAGCAGAAGCAGATGCTTGGGGATGGGGGTGGCTGTCCTCCCCAACACAGATGCAGCCCTCCAGACCTCCAACTGGGACACTAGGACAACCAAAGAGTTGGGCGCTGTTGGACTGGGAGGCTCCTGGAATGGCCTGAGCTGGGGCCAGGTGAGAGGCACAAGGCCACCATCAATGTGAGAGTCTGTCCCAGCCTCTAGCTCTGTTTCTGACGAGCATGTGCTTGCTCCCAGTGCCAGACAATGGCAGGTATGCCTGGAAACTCTCCCCAGAAACAAGCAACCTCCTAGGGCCCCAGCTTGTGTCCCCTGGGCACCTCTTCCTCTCTAGAGGTCCCCTAGAATGCTGGCACCAACAGAACCAGACCAGAGGGGGAAAGGCTACTCCTGTCTCTGAAGCAGCTCCCCTCCCAGGTGCCTAGATCCCTCAGCACCCACCCAGCTTCCCAGCAGGATAGCCAGGGCACCTGGCTCAGCTATAGTAGAAACTGCCCGGCAGAGAGGCACAGCAGGCTCACGGCCCCCACCGCACCTAGTCTTGCACCAGGGGAAGGGGGATTGGACCCGTCCTCCCCCACTTCCCAAGGCTCAGGGCAAGAAGAGGGAGGGAGAGAGCAAGCCAGTCTTTCCCCACCCCTGCCCCTCACAGAGTCAATTCTCTCCAGCACACCTGCCCCAGCAGTGAGCAGTGATGGGGACACTCTCTCTAGTGTCCATTACTCCCCACCACACACCCTCTCTGCTGTGCCCAGCCCTGTGCTCCAGAGACTAAGACGGTCCCTGCCTTCAGGGAGCCCTGGGGAGGATGAGGATAAGAAGGTAATAATCAGCGGGACTGCAAGTCATCCCTAATGACCCCTCTGACTCTCAGGTAAAAATGCCCTGAATGACAGAGTCTGGAGCTATCATTGAGCTGCCTCAGTGGGCAGACAGAGCTGGGCAGGCCTGGCGGGATTCAGAATGTGGGGACCACATCCTTGCAGGCTGTGGTTAGACTTAAGAGTTGAGGGTCAGAACAGGCGGCTCCCTCCCCAGCAGGCGCCGGCGGTGGTGCCTCGAGGGTGCCACCTAGTGCTGGCGCAGCAGGAATGCAGCTCTGTCTCTAGGCCCTGGGCTTTCCCTGGGCTCCTGTTCTTTCCCTGAACTCAGCTGTGTGAACAGGAACTGAGGAACAGGGTTTAAGTCTTGTTCACAGAGACTTGAGGATTGGAATAAGGAGGGCACAATGGGCCCCAGGAGTCTGGAAGCTATAAGACAGCAGGCAGGGGAAGGCCCCTGCCTCTGGAGCTCCCTGGCTCCCTCCAGAGCATTCTGGTGCCCTATAATTACCTGTTCACACAGCACTGTCTCCCCACCATTCCACTGGGACCTCAGGTGTCACCTGCTCCTGGCCTGGCCCACAGGGAGAGGAGACAGGAAGCCCACATCAAGAATTGGCCTGCTCAGCCTCCCGGGTGCCAGAATTAGGTGCTCGCGGTCAGCTCCCCCACCCTGCTCCTGTGGCCTAGAAATTGGCTCACTTTCAGCCTAGAGTCAGGCAGGGGTGCTGCAGGTCTTAATCCTCAGCCAACAGGTAACCTACCGAATCCGGAAATACTTGTGGCCCCCAGTTATTTTCCTTTCTTAACAGGGAAAGTAGTAGTGACAAGATGTGAAGGGGTGGTCCCCAAAGTCTGTGTTCCTGGGTGTGGAAAGCACTCAACCTGGGTGCACTAGTGGTGTGGGGCATGCGGAGGAAGGCAGGAGGGAAGCCCAGGTGAAGGGTAAAAAGGAGAGAGGACGGCAGACTACGTAATGGGGGCGGTGGGCAAGCGTTTTCTTAGAGGGCCAGACAGTACCTATTCCGGGCTTGCAAGCTGAGCTGTACTGAGCTCTGAGGCCAAGGTGGGAAAAGAGCCAAATACAATATGTAAAAGAACAGGAACTCCCGTGTCCCCTTAAGCTGTTTTACAAAGACAGGCTGCTGATCCAAACCAATCTCCCCGCCCACCATAGTGGTTGTCCATGTTGGATCCCCCAAGGCCACAGCCCAACATGCCAGTTTGTAGCAGATGCTCTGTGGAGCACCGGTCCACTTCTTGGGCGCTGCCTCTTAGGGCAAGGCTGGGTGTGGGGTCACAAGGTGTAAGGTGTGGGGGCTGGAGTAGAAAAGGTCGGGGTGGTGAGCAGCATGGCCAGTGGGGACCCCCAGACCTCAGTCCATCCCTCCCCTTTCCCCAGCCCTGCACTCAGGGCTCTGGACACTCACCTGCAACGGGAGGCTCCACGTCACGCTGCGACTCCCCTTCCTTCCCCTAGGGGGTCTCTGTCCCTCTAGCTGATGCCCCTCCAGCCCCTTCCTGAGAAGGAAACCCCTAAAGTTGGCTGGGGGGATGGGACTAAAACGCCCTAAGAACACGTCACTGGACAGATGACACCCCTGGGACCACGAGGTGGCCTGAGGTGGGAGGAGGTGTAATCCGGCACAGGGACTCAAGGGCTGCGGAGGCCAGGCTGGAACCAACTGACTCCCCTGCCCAGGCAGGGCCCAGCTGGCCCCCACCCGGTCCTGGGACAGTCCACCAGAGCCGCCCCGGCCTCCCCACTCCAGCTGCCGTCCCCCTGTGGGTGGTGCCGTGGTGAGAAGATCACCAGTGGTAGACTCGGGCTGAGCCCTGGGCTCTCCAGTTACACTAAAAGTGAGACCATGGAAGATGGTATCAAGGCCGCGCAAAGGCTACGCGGGCTCATCCAACATTGATGCGCCCCAGATTGCCCCAGAGCCCCTCGTGGCAGAGGCAGGGTTCCCACTCCCAGCTCCTTTGGGCTGGACTGGGAGCGCAAGGCAGGTTCCTCCACCGTCCTCCCCCAAAGCTCATCACCCAAGGTCACAGAGATACCTATCAGCTCCCCTGTCTAAGTGGCCCCTCCTGCATCCCAGTGCCTTGCTTAGTTCCCAGGTACTTCTGCAGCCCCCCAGCCTCGCAGAAGCTGCCCAGGCTCATGACCCCTACTGCACCTAGTCTTGCAGAAGGGGAAGGGGGTGTACACGTCCTCCCCCCACTTCCCAAGGTGCAGGGGAAGAAGGAGGGAGAGAGCAAACCAGTCTCCCCTTCCCACTGCCCCCCCCAGTCAGTTCTCTCTGGCACCCCTGCTTCCATTCATATACATGACACACACGTCCACATCACCACTCCTGGTGGCACACAGGCAGCTCCCTGCAAAGGTGCACAAACTCATCCATGTACACTCAGTGTGCACACACACCCTGGCACAATGTGCTCATACCCCAGATACACAATTACTGGTGCACACACTCAGTTGTATGAAAAACACACTCTCAGAAGCCTTCTCCCAGAGGAGCCCAGACCATCATTGCATTGGCTCTCTGACACTTGGCGATGGAGAGGAGGGAATGTCACCCAGACTGGGTACCTCCCCCCCCACCCCCCCCATCCCCGGCCACCCAGACTGTGGAGGGAGGGGCCGGCGCTGGGACAGTGCCCTCTTGGTGCACTGTGGTGTTCCCTGCATGGTGATTAGCAGGGCTGCAGGGCTGGAGAGGGCCCAGAGGTAAAGCCGGGGTGGGATTAAATCTTTGCTGAGGAATGTGACCTTGCAAGAAGATAATACTGGGTCCCCGTTACCCTGATGCAGGCCTTGCCCGATTCCAAATATTCTTGGATGCAGGACCCTCTTCCCCCCCAGCCTGACTCTGTGCCCCTCATTCTGACACTACATTCCAGTCGGCTGGCACAGTTCTAGCATCATTAGATGTGCAGAAGTCTGCCACCTTTAGCCGCAGCATGAGCAAGCTGTTCCCAAATGCCCACTGACTTCCCCACAGCTTGGGCTGGCAGGCATCAGACACACACACACACACACACACACACACACACAGCTAGGGTTTTCTTTGTTACTCTTTTTTTTTTTTTAAGATTTTTGTTTATTTATTTATTTATTTGACAGAGAGAGAGAGAGAGAGAGAGATCACAAGTAGGCAGAGAGGCAGATGGGGGTGGGGGGAAGCAGACTCCCTGCTGAGCAGAGAGCCTGATGTGTGGCTCCATCCCAAGACCCTGAGATCATGACCTGAGTTGAAGGCAGAGGCTTAACCCAATGAGCCACCCAGGCACCCCGTTACTCTTCATATTAGAGGAGACCAAACCATTTGCTCAGAGTTTCCGAGCGGGGCACAGATTAGGAGAACACACCTGAGCCAGGAGCTCTAACTGCTCCAACTTCAGGACAGCCCACGTTGCTCAGGATGGAGAGAAAAGGTTTGTGCAGTTCTCCCAAGTCCATGCTGGGTCAGAATGACCCACACAATACCCAGTCTTGGCATTTATCTGTCATCAGGGCACAAGATTTTTCAGAATGAAGGAGTCAGGTATCCACAGGTTCCTGTGAGTCCCTGCTTAAAAAGAACTGTCCTCCAGACTGTGTCTTTCTTTCTACCTTTGACCACAGAAATGATGTCCACACCCCAGGGTCTTTCTGGTTGTTTTTTTTTTTTTTTTTTTTTAAAGCATCCTGTCACCCCACCTGGGAAACCATACTGCCTGACAACGTCAAACTTCAGCGTGGGTAAGGTTCACCTCCATGACTTGCTCCTGTCTTGACTCCCTTATCACCCCCAGCCCCAATCACACCAACTGCCTGGGAGACAGAACATCCCCCATACCCCTGCCCCATCCCTCCCATCTGCCCCACCCAGTACAGTCAGTTTAGTCCTATTTAGCCATAAATCCAACAAAAGAAAAGTAGCTACATTCCAAAGCTCTGCAACAAAGCAGGACCTCCAATCACCCGTCCCAGGGGTCCACATCCAGCCTCCCTTGCCAGCAATCCAGAAGCTGGGACTGCTATGGTCAGGACCTCTGATCCCAGCCTGCCCCATTCTTGTCCCCCCAGCCTGGCCTTGTCAACCACAGAACACACAGCAAGGCCATGGGTCATGTGCTCACAGCACACCAGAACTCCAAGAGGGCTCAGTCAAGCAGTCCAGCCTCTTCAGCTTCAAGGGAAACAGGCGCAGAGAGCCAAGTGACTTGCCCAGAGCCCGAATGGGAATTAATGGAGCAGCCAGAATGAAATCCTGGACTCTGAGCTCCCGTCACAGCACTCTCTCAAACATATGTCCCTGCTTCATAAAGCCCAGGAAAAGCATCACCTCTATCTCAGAGTAAGCTGCTTGTGAACTTATTTGCCCCAGTGGTTGGTCTGCTGCCCCCAGGTCTGGTCTGCGCCTCTAATGCCCAGTGTCTCCCACCTTCTCTGCTCATTCTGACTCAGCAGTGGTAGGGACTAGAGTCGGCTGGCTGGGCCCTATGGCTCCCTCCATGTGATCTCTCAACAGCTGGGGCATGAGTTCCAGTCTGAAGGGAAGGGTCTGTTGCACTTCTGATGTGCTCGGGAATTCTTTTTTTTTTTTTTTAATTCTTTTTTAAAAATTCTTTTTTAAAATTCTTTTATTTTTTTATTTGACAGAGATCACAAGTAGGCAGAGAGAGAGGAGGAAGCATGCTCCCCGCTGAGCAGAGAGCCTGATGCGGGGCTCGATCCCACAACCCTGAGATCATGACCTGAGCCGAAGGCAGAGGCTTTAACCCACTGAGCCACCCAGGCACCCCGTGCTCGGGAATTCTTCACTGGGGCTCAATGTCTGGCCCTCCGGAGGAATCTGAACCTTGTCACCCATGCCTCAGGTGCTGGCTAAGGTCCCCAGACCCCGAGTTCTCATCTGACTCTGGAGGTCCTGCCACAGTGCCCCTCTCACCCAACTGGTCCCAACTAGTGCCCAGCAGGTCCCTGGACTCCCTCCCTCGGTGCCTCAGCCTCCTCCCCTCACCTGCCCACTTTCCTCACACAGCTCCCTCGAGGGGCAGGGCCTGCCTGGGCCACCACACCTCTCCCTGTTCCAGGAATGACTGAGCTTGCAGGTTCAGCAGGAGAGGAAAGTCCAGATAACCACAGCCAGATGGTAAAGAGCACTCGCCACGTGCCAGGTGCTGTCCCAGGCGCTCCTTTTATTAAGCCTTACAAATACTAAGTCATTACAAATGCTAAGTCACTGAGTCCTCACAATGATAAGTACAATTTCCTGAAGGTACTATTACATTCATTTTGGTGATGAGGCCACGGAGGCTCATGGCGGTTAAATAGCTTTCCCAAGGTTACACGTGCACTGTGCAAGTGCTCTGAATACTGTGAAGGAACAACTTTCTGGAAAACTAGGAAGCTGAAGCTGAAGCCATCGCTCGGGGAGCACAGACACTGCCTGGCTTCCCCTCTCACCCTAGCCCCACTCTGGCCAAAGGTATGCAGCTTCGCTGATATTGAGTTGGTTTAAGAACAAAGAGAGCCTAACATTTCTTTCTTGTGAGAAGAGAGACTGCATTTTGAAAACAGAAACACACATTCTGTTGATGTCAAGTACTCTCGGGACAGTGACGTGAGTGCTCAGTACAAAAGGCTACTTTTACAATAAGAATTTGGCTACTTTCTCAACTTGGCAGAAACCTACCTTTGCCGAGAGTATCACCAGTGCTGCATGTCCTGTGTGGGAACCAAGGAACCAAAAGAAACTTGCACCAAGGTGTGCTATAGAGACTCCTGGCCAGTGTGGTCCCCTTGTCACCAAGAAGCTCCAGGCCAATTAAATGAGGAGCTTCACTTTGCCTAACCCTAGGGTAGCTATGCCTGTGGTCTGTTTCTAGTTCACAGCCTACCCAAGAGTGTACACAATTCAATTCTCACTATGACCCTTCACTATAAGAAAATCATCACTCTGATTTTACAGATGGGGAAACTGAGACTAAAGGATATTAAGTAACTACTTGATACACTTATGAACTGTTCCAACTTTGCTTCTTCTATTTCTACAAGTGGCACACATGATTTAAAAAAATTTTTTTAAAGATTTTATTTATTTATTTGACAGACAGAGATCACAAGTAGGCAGAGAAGCAGACGGGGTGTGTGTGGGGGGGGGAGCAGTCTCCCTGCTGAGCAGAAAGCCTGATGCGGGACTCCATCCCAGGACCCCGAGATCATGACCTGAGCCAAAGGCAGAGGCTTAACCCACTGAGCCACCCAGGTGCCCCAGCACACAGGATTTTTATAATCAACACAAACAATAAGGATTTTCCCACCTGGGTTACATTTACATAGCTAGTAAGAGGTGGAGCTGGGATTTGAACCAGGTCTGTAATAACAAAGCTCAAGCCTTCTACTGCTCCCTCTGTGCCATCTCAGCAACCCAGTCTCTTGGGAGTCCAAGCCCTCCCTAGACATGTTTAGCACAGGCCATGTCTTGCTTTCTTGCCTTTTGCTCCTATTCAAAATTTATTGGCCACAGCTGGTTAAGCATCCGACTTTTGGTTTCAGCTTAAGTCATGATCTCTTGGTTGTGAGATTGAGCCTTGCTTCAGGCTCTGCATGGAGTCTGCTTGGGATTCTTTCTCTCCCTCTCCCTTTTTTCAATACAACCCCCCCACCACCACCATGGTCTTGCTCGCTCTCTTTCTCTCTCCCCCCCCACCCCTTTCTCTCAAAAGAAAACAACTTATTACAAAGCTGCAAGAATCAAAACAGTGAGATATTGTTATAAGGATAAATATACAGACCAACTGAAAATCCAGGAATATACGCATCTATGGCCAATTGATTTTTGACCAAGTGCTAAGTTCTGTAGTGTCTTCAACAAAAGGTGCTGAGACAACCAGATACTGAATTTCCACATGCCAAGGAATGGAGTTGGACCCACATCTCACAAAAATGAACTCAAAATAGATCAATGACCTAAATATATGCTCTAAAACCACTTAGAAGAAAATGGTAAATCTTCATGATTGTGGATCTGGCAATGAAATTGCAAATATGACACCAATAGCATAAAAGAAAAAAATAGATAAATTGGACATCCTCCAAATTAGAAACTTTTGCTTCAAAGCATATTATCAAGAAAGTGAACGTTTTGTTCACTCTCGGTGGGACTGTAAATTGGTAAAACCACTATGGAAAACAGTATAGGTTTCTCAAAAAGTTAAAAATAGAGCTAGAACTACCATATGACCTAGCAATCCTGCTTCCAAAGGAAATGAAATCTGGACCTCAAAGGGATATTTCTACTCCCATGCTCCCTGCAGCATTATTCACAATAGCCCAGATATGGAAGCAACCTAAATGTTGTTGACAGAGGAATGGATAAAAAAAAAAAAATGTTGGGGCCGCCTGGGTGGCTCAGTTGGTTGAGCAACTGCCTTCGGCTCAGGTCATGATCCCAGAGTCTGGGGATCGAGTCCCACATCGGGCTCCCAGCTCCATGGGGAGTCTGTTTCTCCCTCTGACATTCTCTCCTCTCATTCTCTCTCTCTCTCAAATAAGTAAATAAAATCTTTAAAAAAAAATGTTATACACACACACACACACACACACACACACAATGAGATAGCATGAAAAAAAAAAGTTGCCATTTGGGACTACATGGATGAACCTGGAAGACACGATGTTAAATGAAATAGGTCAGACACAGAAAGACAAATACTGCATGATTTCACTTATGTGGAATCTAAAATAGTTGAAGTCATTGACACAAAGAGTAGAACTGTGGTCGCCAGGGGCTGGATAGATGGGGGAAATGGTGAAATGTTGGTCAGAGGGTACAAAGTTTCAGTCATCCAAGAAGAATGAGTCTAGAAATCAGATGTACAGCATGGGGACTGTCATGAACAATACTGTATTATATCCTTGAGATTTGCTATGAGAAAACATCTTAAGTTCTCACATCATAAAAAAAAAAAAAATTCCCATCACACACACAGGAAAGAAAGAAAGAAAGAAAGGTAAGTGTGTGAGCTGAGCTGATGGGTATGTTAATTAGCTTGATTGTGGCCATCACTTCACAATGTGTACATACATCAAAACATCGAGTTGTACTCTTTACATATATATAATTTCTATGTGTCAACTTTACCACAATAAAGCTGAAAAAAAATCAAACCAACAAAGAATATCAACCAAAAGGCATGCATTAAAATGTCCAGTGTTAATAACCAAAGCTGGGAACATCTCAAGTACGCGTCACAGTGGAATGGATAAGTTATGGTAAATCCACACAGAACACTACCCAGGAATGGGAGTGAGCAAAATGCAATTTCATGGTTTTTGCAAAAGCACTGATGCAGCCACAGTTAAACTAAAGAAGGAAGACACAGAATAGTATCCCTGGTACTCTTAAGTTAAAAGCAGACAAAACTGGGGCACCTAGGTGGCTTAGTGGGTTAAAGCCTGATCCCAGGGTCCTGGGATTGAGCCCCACGTCGGGCTCTCTGCTCAGCGGGGAACCTGCTTCCCTTCCTCACTGTGCCTACCTCTCTGCCTACTTGTGATCTCTGTCTGTCAAATAAACAAATAAAAAAAAATCTTGAAGAAAAAAAAAGGTAGACAAAACTAATCTCTCCAGTTCTAAATCAGTCTAATGGAAGTCAGGTTGGAGGTAGTAGCCCATGTGTTAGAAGGCAGACGTAAGGAGGGGCTCTGATCACAGAGTGTATTCACTTTGTGAAAATTCAGCAAATTCTGTACTTATGACTTGTATGCTTCTTCCATAGCAGGTTAAATACTTCAATAAAAAGTTTATTTAAAAACAAACAAATGACACAGGCAAAGGACTTGAGCAGACATTCCTCCAAAGGAGATCTACGAATGTCTAAGAAGAGCCTGAAAAGATGTCCAACATTAGTCATCAGGGAAATGTCAATCCGAACCACAGTGAGAAACCATTTTGCCCATCCCAGGATGGTTTAAAACCAGGAAATGACAGGTGTTGGCAAAGATGTGGAGAAATGGGAACCTCAGGCACCACTGCTGGGAAGGTAGAATGGTGCAGTTGCTGTGAAAAACAGCTGAGCTGAGCACCTGGGTGGCTCAGTTGGTTAAGCACATGCCTTCAGCTCAGTCATGATCCCAGGGTCCTGGGATCGAGCCCCCCGCTTCGGGGTCCCTGCTCAGCGGGGAGTGGGGGGTGGGTCTGCTTCTCCCTCTACCCTCCCTCCTCCTCATGATCTCTCTCTTACTCTCTTTCTCTCTCAAATACATAAATAAAATCTAAAAAACAAACAAACAAACAAAACCAGTTGGGTGGTTCCTCCAAAAGCTAAATATGGAATTCATATATGATCCAGCAATTTCACTCCTATTATACACCCAAAAGAGTTGAAAACAGTGACTGGAACACATACTTGTACATCAGCATTCGCTGAGCCATTTTCACAATGGCCAAAAGATGAAAACAACCCGAGTGTCCACCAACAGAGTGAAGCAGAAACAATAGGTGGTGTAGGCATCCAGAGCAATGTTATTCAGTCAAGAAGGGAATGATGTATCCATGTACTTTACAGCATGGAGACACCTTGAAGACTTCACATTTAGGTGAGGTGGCAAGACACAAAAGAAAAAACAGTGTACGATTCCACTCACATGTAATATCTAGAATAGGCACTTTATAAAGACAGAAAGGAAATTAGAGGTTACCAGGGGCTGGGGAGAGGGGCCAGTGAGGAGTTATTTCTTACTATGTACAAAGCGTTTGGAATGATGAACGAGATTTGGAAATAGTGGTGATGGTTACACAGCATTGTGAATGTACTTGATGCCACTGAACTGCACACTGAGAAGTAAGGAAAACACAAAAGAAGTAAAAAAACACAAAACATACTGCTATACACTAACAATTAACTACTGGAAATTGAATGAAAAATATACTATTTACATTATCATTGAAAAATATTCAATACTTCAGGATAAATCTTATGAAAGAGGTAAAAGACTTATACTCTGAAAACTACAAAATATGCCTGAGAGTAATGAAAGGTGATCTAAATAAACAGAAAGATATATCACGTTTATAGGTGGAAAGCCCAACATTACCAAGAGTCAACTCTCCCCAAACTGATCTACAGATTCAACACAATCCTAATTAAAATCCCAGCAGGCTTTGGTTTTGTTTTGCAGAGCTTGAAAATACCTTTGGTATTTTTTAAATTTATTTTTTTTTAAAGATTGTATTTATTTACTTGACAGAGATCACAAGTAGGCAGAGCAGCAGGCAGAGCAGCAGGCAGAGAGAGACGAGGAAGCAGGCTCCCTGCTGAGCAGAGAGCCTGATGCAGGTCATGATCCCATGGCTCGATCCCACGACCCTGGGATCATGACCTGAGCCAAAGGCAGAGGCTTTAACCCACTGAGCCACCCAGGCCCCCTTGAAAATGTCTTTGTAAAAGGAATGTGAAATTAACAAGGACCCAGAAGAGCCAAACAGCTCTGAAGAAGAAGACCATCCTGCTTTCTCCAGGGCTTGGGTGAATGACTGTCCAAGTCATTCCTTTGGTCTTGCTTTGACACCACACTCACCAAGCAACCTTTTGATTTTATTAGCCAAGTAGCTGGAGGATGAGGGATGGGCCCTGGGCAGGACAATAAACACTGCAGTTACTGCAATGATCTTCACAACTCTAGAGTAATAAATGGGTCTTCTGGTTTGGGGGAGAAGGAGAAGGAGGAAGAAAAAGGAAAAAGAAGAAGGAGGAGGAGGAAAGGAGGAGGAGGGGGAGGGAGAGGGGAAGGAGGAGGAAGAGGAAGAACAAGAAGTGGAAGGAACAACAACAATAACAACAAAGTTGAAAGTCTGAAACTACCTGATTTCAAGACCCTTTACAAAGCTAGTCATCCAGATAGTGTGGTATTGGCATCGAGGTAAGCAAATAGATCAATGGAACAGAACAGAAAGTAGAAAAATAAATACGATGACAACTGGTTTTTGATAAAGGTGAAAAAAAAGTGAAGTCTTTTCAACAAGTAGTCCTGGAACAATTAGATAGCTTTCTTTTTTTCAATGAACCTCATTCCATGTACAAGAGTTGAGTCAAAATGAAGCACAGACCTAAAATGTTAAACCTAAAATTAGAAAATTCTTAGGAGAAAACTTCTGTTGCCTTGCATTAGCCCATGATTTCTTAGATAAGACACTAGAAGAATGATCCATACCCCAAAGATACAGATGTAGTGAAAAGAAGGGGCACATGAACCCCAATTTTCATAGCAATGTCCACAATAGTCAAACTGTGGAAGGAGCCAAGATGTCCTTCAACAGACAAATGGATAAAGAAGATATGGTACATATATACAAGGGAATATTACTCAGCCTTCAGAAAGGATGAATACCTACCACTTCCATCGACATGGATGGAACTGGAGGGGATTATGCTGAGTGAGGTAAGGAAGCAGAGAAAGACAGTTATCATATGGTTTCACTCATATGTGGAACATAATAGCATGGAGGACCACAGGGGAAGGGGGGGAAAATTGAATGGGAAGAAATCAGAGAGGGAGATGAACCATGAGAGACTCTGGACTCCAGGAAATAAACTGAGGATTACAGAAGGGAGGTGGGTGGGGAGAAGGGGTAACCGGGTGACGGGCATTAAGGAGGGTACATGTTGGGATGAGCATTGGTGTTACACACAGCTAATGAAATCACTGAACACTACATCAAAAACTTATGATGTACTAAATGCTGGATAACTGAATATAAAAAAAAGAGAATACATTGACAAATTGGGCTGCAGAGAGCAAGACTTCTGCTCTCCAAGATATATAAGAGACTAAAAAGAAAGTCACAGATTTGGAGAAAATATTTGCAGGTCACATATTTGATAAAGGACATACATCTAGAATATGCAAAGAATTCTCAAAACTCAATAGTAAGGACACAAATCACCCAATAACAAATGGGAAAAGATTTTAACAGATACTTTCCCCCAAAAGAAGCATGGATGGCAAATAAGCACATGAAATTATGCTCAATATCATTAATCACTAAAGAAATGCAAATAAACTCAAAATAACCCATCACTACTACATAATTATTAGATGGCCAAAATTTAGAAGACTGACCATACCAACATGTCCCAAGGATATAGAGGAATTAGAACTCTCATACACTGCTCAGGGTAATGCAAAATGGTCCAACCACTTAGGAAAAGGTGCAGTTTTTAAAAAGTTAAATGTATACCTCCCCCACAAAACCAACCAACCAACCAACAAACCCAATGTATGCCAACCAAGTGATCCAGCCAGCCCATTCATAGGTATTCACCAAAGAGAAATTAAAAAAAAAAAACTTATGTCCTGTACATAAACAATCACAAAAGTTATATATAATTGTAATAGCCAAAAAGTAGAAACCACCCAAGTGTCTACGACAGAGGAATGGCTAAGCAAACAATGGCATCTCCACATAATGGAATACTACTAAGCAAAAATAAGAAATGAACTCCTGAGTCATGAAACATGGAAAAATATCAAAATAAGTACAGTTGCATTAAAAAAGCCAGACCAAAAAAAAAAAAAAAAGTACACACTGAATGATCCCAACTATACAAAATTCTAGAATATTCAAATCAGATCAATGGTTCCCTGAGGACAGAAGGGGGATAGGGGTTAGTGGAGGAGCCCAAAGGAAGTATTACAAAGGGACACACTGGCCTCCTTGGTGTACTGAAATACACTAAGTACGCTCTTACCTTAGGACATTTTCACCTGCTGTTCCCCTTCTGTGGAACATTCTTCCCCATTCACTTCCTTGCTTTTTATATATCTCTGCTGAAATATCACCTTATCAGAGTTTCCCTAACCAGACAATTTCATATATATATATATATATATATATATATACACACACACACACACACACACACACACACACACACACATAACACAACATATTCACCCCCATCCCAACCTCCACATAGTCATATTCTCTCCCTTTTGCTCAGCTCTATTTTTCTTCTTTGCAGTTAGCATATTAGATATGTTAGATATCACTTAGCAATGATAGGTCATATGCACATTTTCGTCCGTGTCTATTTCCCCCCACGAGACAGTAAGAGTTGTGGGACTAGAGAGTTTGTTTTGTTCACTGCTCCGTCTCCAGCACCTATAACTTTCTCTGCCATTCAGGAGGGGCTCAAAAATATATATATATTTATTTTTGTGAAAAAAATATTTATTT
Source organism: Lontra canadensis (assembly GCF_010015895.1). NCBI lineage: Eukaryota > Metazoa > Chordata > Mammalia > Carnivora > Mustelidae > Lontra > Lontra canadensis. The sequence continues at coordinate 31,438,205 of NW_022631001.1, read as the reverse complement.
TTGTGAAAAAATTTTTTGTGACAAAAAAAATTTTTGTGACAAAAAAAATTTTTTTGGTGACCAAAAAAAAAAGCCATTTTGAGTGAACAGATGACTACCTTCAAAGGCAGCTACTATTCTTATTATCTTTTTGTAGGTGGAAGTTAAGTCGCTTGTCAAAAGTCACAAAACCAATTATGGAGGGAGCTGGGCTTCAATATCATGTCACTGTGACTCTGAAACCCAAGTTGCAAGCAGTTATGTACATCGTCTCAGAGTCTGGGGGGCCACACTCAAAACAAAGAGATCACCATGAAACAACGCAGTGAGAGCCTGGGACTGTGAGAACACACGTCAGTTCACTCCTCCCGGAGGATCATCTGGCAACAATCACCCAAACCTGATACCAGCAACCCGTCTTCAAGTAGTTCTTGCTAATCAAATAATCCAACACGAGGGAAAAATATTACACATATAAGGATGTTTATCATGGAATTACTTATATTAAGAAAGAATTGGAAATGACGAAAAAGTCCCTCAAAAGGGAGTGACAGAGGGGACGCGGCAGTGATGTGGAGTCAGGAAGTTACAGAAGATCCAGCCCGATGTGATCATTTTTCACAAAGAAGGTTTTGGGCTTGGGGGTGTGGAATCGGGTCCAGTTAGAGGGGCCCTGAGTATGAGGCAGAAGAGCTGCTGGGGTGGGAGGGGAGTGAAGCTAAGCAGGGAGAAGGGAAAGACAGCTGACAGCACAGCTGGAAAGGAAGCCCCTGAACTGTGGGGACAGTCAGCAAGGCCATGCAGATGTTGCGGCAGCGTTCTGATTCCCTGATGACCAAAGAGGTGGGGGTTCTATCACTGGTCCACGCAGGGCTGGAGTTGCGGCGAGCATGTGCAAGGAGACAGAAGGTGATGGTAGTGCGTGAGTCACGATCTCCCACGTGGTCCAGGCTGGGAAAGGAAGAAGAGAGCCCAGAAAAAGGCTGGCAGGAGAAAATGCAGACATGAAGGCACCAGATGACTCGATAATGTGGTGGGAAGAATGTATGAGGGAGGTGCAGAAGGCCAGAGATTGGGATATTAGCATGTAAGATTTCAAAAGTGAGGCAGTCTCGGGGGCCAACATCTAGGAATGTATCCTGTGAACAACCAAAGAGAAGTTTTTAGAATGGCGAAGGTCCAGAAATTGTGAGTGAAGAGTGCTAGTTGGTAATGTACATAAGCCCTGAAACCTCCAGGATCATGACTGGAGCGAATGAAGGCAAGAAGGTTAACCAAGTGCCAAGCTCCTGAGAACGCATGGACTTAAGGGTACATACTGCATGCTGGTCATCTTTCGAAAATTGTTTCATTGTATCTTCATAAAATCAGGGATATAGATAAGAAGAGACAGATGGAATGGTTAGACTTGGGGAGTTCAAGGCCACTGTCAAAGTTTTGAGTTCATTTGGCTAGAAGGATGTCGAATAGAGAATACAGCATTATTGGTGAAGGGTCTGGCTTTGAATCTGTTGAGTTCAGGTGTTGGTGGAACATATACCTGATGTCCACAAGCATTTAGAGACGTGTGGTTCAGCCTCAGCAAAAAGACTGGAGTCAAAGATATGGATTTCTAGTTTAAACTGGGTGATAAATGGGACCAGGGTATATAGCCCGAGAATAGAATGGAACAGAGTAGAATGGAAGAAAGGGGAATTTTGGCATGTGCTCATGTTGGGACAGGAGGTACCAAGAAGAGTGATCAATTAAAGAGATGTAGGCTGCATATTGGGGTAGATTGTAAAAATGGCCACAAATTCTTTACAGCTCTTCCCTTCAAAAGCTGAAACTTATTGCCCTCTCCTGAATGTGGGCTGACATTTTGACTTTCTTTGACCAATACAATGTGGCAGAGTGATGTGCACGTCCCACTCCTAGGCCTCAAGAGATGTTGTAGCTTCTGCTTTCTCACTGGGAATCTTCTACCAGCATGTGAACAAACTGGGGCTAGCCTACAGGAAGATGAGAGAGCATCTCTCTCCCTCTCTTTCTCCCTGGAGAGAGGCTCCAGATGTGCTAACCCTCACAGCTGAAGCACCACACGTGTCAGCAAGTGCCACCAAGAGAAGCCACACCTGGGCCAGACCACAAAAACTGCCCAGCTGAGCCCAGCCCAGATTGCTGATCCACAGAATTTTGAGCTAGCCACAACAACTCGTATTTTAAGCCATTAAATTTAAGAGTGATTTGCTACATGATAATAGATAATTGATACATATATGGCCTGAGAAGCAAAGGCGGAAACAGATGAAAAGAACAAGTAATATAATGCAGAGAGGTCAGCTTCTATTGCGACATGAAAGACAGTGGTTTCCTGGGTTCATAGATGTGGTAGGGGCAGAAGCCAGAGAACAGGGTCAGAAAGTGTTAACTGTGAACACTGGGGCGGTTTGCTTCTACCGGGTGGGGATGGGGGCAGCAGGATCACAGAATTTTACTTTTAATACCTGGGCACTATGTACATGAGTTGCTTATATAATATTTTAAGGTTTATTGAGGACTGTACAATTTTTAAATAATTCAATTCTTAAAAATTTTTAAAAACTAAGTACTAACTAGAGAACGGAGGTGGGTGATATAGACCAATGCTTCCAGAGAAAAAGCCGAACCAGCCCTAGCCAAGTCATCTGGGAAGGATTATGCAAATCTTGACTCCAGAGTTCCATGTCTGGATATTCAGATTCAGTTAGTTTGGACATAGGCCAGGGAAGCAACTTTCTTCCCATGACTCTCCAGGTGCTGAGACTGTCAGGGTGAAAAGAAAAGCGCGTTGAGGACAGAACCCCAGGAAAGGTCTTGATTTAAGAAGCTAAAAAAGAGAACAAAGATTTTCAAACTAAGCCTCTATGCTCCCAGAGACTTTTACAATATTTATGAATAAAACAGCAATGGGTACCACTTATTACTATGTTACCTCATCTAATCTTTCTAATCCTTTCCATTTCACAGAAAAAAACCGAAGCCTAGAGAAGGAAAGTGACTTGCTCCAGGTGAGTTAGGTGGAGTCAGAATTTGAACCCAGGCTGTCTAATTCCAGAGTCTTGCTGGTTTTGTTTGTTTTTGTAGGGGAAAAGTTTAGTTATATAGAATTATCTCAATTTAAAGTTTACCTCCCATGTATGTATTAAGCCTTCAGCATATACCACCACTGATTTCTGCTAGAATCTAGACTGTGAGCTGGTCTGGGGGAAGGAATTGTGTCTTTTTATCTCCAGGCGCAGGCAACCCCCCCCTCCCCCGCCGCCGCCAAGAGTTTGCCGTCAATACATACTGGTTGAATAAGCGAATGAATGTGTGGCTTGGGATCTAAACACAAGGTTGGAGGATTTGTTATTTTAATACTTGGATCATTTTAGAGTTCCCATCCATAGGAAACACTACTTTTCAAAAGGGCACTATCACTGGAATTGGGCAGTGGGCAGCAAGCAGATAGCTAGGATGGTGCAGTGCGGGGTTCAGGAGGAAACAGAATCAACCAGTTCAGACCACATTTCAACCCTAAGAAGGCGCTGAAAGCAAACAAAGGGGTGGAACAGCTGCATTCGTCTTGAGGAGGAAGGCTGACAAGCCTGAGTAGGTTTACAGGCTGAGAGATCGACAGTAGAGGGAAAGATGAAAAAGCAAAAAGATGGGATCAATTGGGAGAGAGTTAATAGGGTTCTAAGGGGATGCAGCTGGGGCAGGAGGGACACCTGTTCCTTTGAATCTCTGGAAAGACCTAAAAGACCCGCTGTCATAGATGCAGCAAGGTTTTCAGCAGAGTGAAGGGAAGGAGCGCGCCAGAAGCAGGACTTGAGGGAGGGGAGAGCAGCCCAGTTCATGAAGTTTCTCTTCCAGCTCTCACCATTTAGGGCCATGGATTGGAATATCTTAACTCCAGAGATCCTCATAGAGTTATGAACTTTGAAAACAACAGTAACAAAAACCTATCTACTATCATCATGGCTTCATTTTAAAAAGCGAAATGACATTTAGCACACCAAAAATAGGCAGAAAGGACAAAAATCTCAGAATAAATCTCCGCTTGACGACCAACTCATTCCCTTGTCCTCATTTTTCTCATTTCACCTGGAAGGATGATTGCTCCCTGCAGGACGAGTGCGTGGGGAGCTCGGCGCCCAGCCGCCCACGCCGGCAGCCTCTCTGGGTCCCCGCGGGGCGGGCAGGGAGCCTGGCAACCCGGCGCGCGCCCAGACAGCCGACCCCCGGCTGCCCTCCCGCTCCTCCCAGCAGGCGGCCGACGACCCGCAGGTCGGGCGGCGAGCGGCGCCACTCCCCGCACCGCAGGGGTCCCTCCTCGCCCCACTGCGCGGAGGGCCTGGCCGCCCCTCCACGCTCCCTCAAGCTGTTGCGGCGCTGGGGGCGGGCCACCGCAGGGCAGCGGGACTGGGATGGGGGTGGGGGGCAGCTCGCCGGTCCCGGCTTCGGATATCCGCGGCTCCGGGTTCCCACCACCCGGACGCCCGGGGGTCTGCTCGCTGCCAGCGCCGCTTCTCCCGCCGGGGTGCGCGCGGGGGAGGGCGCCCACGTAGGGCCACGCGGAGGGCCGTGGGGAGCCCACTTTGCAGGCGGCCGCCCTACCTGTCGTAGCTCCAGCGGCTGTAAGACAGGGTCCGGTGGCTGCTGACTCCCTCCATCGCAGCCTCCCGGCTTGGCTCCGGGCTCCGCGACGGCGGCAGCGGCTGCGCTGGGCTCTGCGCTCGCTCGCTGCGGGCCGGGCAGGGGCGCGGGCGGAGGACTGTACCATTCGCCCCCCCTCGGGGGGTGGCCCCCCCCCGGCTCTGCCAATGACGGGGACGCGCAGACTGCGGAGACCCGGGCCCGCGGGGCCCCCTCCCCCGCGCTCCGGTCCCGCGGGGGCGCGGCTGCTGCAGCCTGGCGGCTTATTTATTTATTTCCGATGTGTGCTCCGCGTCGCCATGGTAACCGCTCCATCTTCCCCGGCGTCACTAGGGCACCGCAGCTTTTAAACCTTCCCGGGATAGGGATTCCTAAGAGGCTGTCCCTTCTGCTCGCCGTACTCGGGCTCCCTCTGCAGAGACGCCTCCTTCTTCCTGGCGCGGAGTCCCATCCATTCACTACCTCCAATCTTCCGCTTCAATTACCCCCTTCTCAGGAATGGGAAGAGTAGCCCACCCCACCCCCACCCCGGAATTTTGAGGACTTCTGCCGCTTTCCAGCCCCTTTTCCCCTAGCACATAAGTCCTTTACCGGAGTCCCCCTCTCCTAAAAGTGTCGAGACTCAGCCCCCTCATTACCCAAATGAAAACACACTTCTTCCCTATTCCCCCGGTTCCCTTGGCCCCGCTATTTAGCATATAGTGGCACCCCTTGGGTTTGGAGGACCAAGCTCTGACAACACACCCATTTCTAGGCCGGCTCTGTGTATTTTCCTTGTGCTTTCACTTCATTACTACTAAAATTACTTTGGAAAAAATCCAGCTGTGTTGGCTCAACTAGCATAGTGTTTTCTTCATCCATACTTGGAAGAGGACAGCCCAGGGAAGGCCCTGGGGAGAGAGGCTAACCCCTCCCTCTCCTCCCTTCCCCCACCCTGGGCTGCTGGCTGTGGGGATTTACAGGTATAATCTTCTTGCAGAGGTCGTGAAAGCCTAAGAAGGACCTTTCAGTGCAGCTGCTGGGGGATGCTGAGACCAGGGGCAGGGCGGAGGGGGCCAGAGTTCCCTGAAGGGGGAGCGCTGGGCAGTAGCCTTGGGGCTACACTAATCCAAGGATCAGGGCCAACTGGGTGAAACCAGACTTGGTGTGAACCCTGCAGGTTACAGGCCTCCAAGTGGCAGCACACCTGTGGCATCCAGCCACAAATGTGCTTTTGTTTTTCACTAAGTTGACAACACTTAATGGAGAGATTTAATAGATTGGCCTTTTTGTCCTCTCTTGAAAACTAAGAAAATCTGGCAACTCTTGGACCGGCCTGCAGCATGGCAGGCATAGAGCCGAAAAGTGGCTGCTCTCCTTACAAGGCGCATGTGCTCTCCTGCGGGCCTCTGGCCCCTGCCAGCCCGCTGCTTGCACTTATAGAACCTGTCCCTGCAGCTTTGGAGTTTGCCACCCTGGGCAACAGTCATCTCTCCAACCCATGGTTTCCCATGGCCCTCAGAGTTGGGCAAATGCATCATTATCAAGTATTTACCAAGGATCTGGTCTTCAGCAAAGTGTTGTAAATAGCAAGCAGACACTGTCCTTCCCTTGTGGGGTTTAGAGACTGGCATGCATGGACTGACTCCCAAGGAGAACCCCTGTTTCCGAGCCACATCTTGATGCTGACAGTCTTGGCATATCTGTGACCTCAGGAGTGCTGGGTTGGGACTCCAGAATCAAATTGTTACAAGTGTGTGAAGGCTTATTTCATTTTTTGGGTAATGGTGAGAGGAGAATGCCCCTATCTGGAGAATGTGTGGAGTTTGTGGGATCTCCCACAGTCACTGCAGAACCAAAACCCACAGCTGCTGACTTGCCCATTATTAGACAAGTATCCGAGGATGTTCTTTCTCTGAAGGACTGATGGAAGAGCAGTAGAACCTAAGAGGGAGACACCCTCAACAAGAAAGGTCCTGCATCGCCCCACTCCAAGCCATGCTGGCTCAGAAACAGGAGCCACAGAGACCCCTGAGGCTGACACTGGGCACTGGCTGCCAGGCCCCTGCAGACTGCCTTGGTGAGGCCATGGGAGGCAGTAGAAAGAAACACTCCACATCATCATCAGGGAACCAGGCAGTTGGCATAAGGCAGGAGGATTATAGCTATAAGAGCCAACTATAAGATCCAACTTATAGCTGTAAGAGTGGGTACGCTGGATGCCCAGACCCTCGCCTCCAAATCCTATTCTGTGTATGAAGTCTCAGCTGAAAGGGTGTATTTTATGGTAAAGGATGTGTGACAACGGTTTTGTAAAACAAGGGGTCTTACCGTGTACTCCATTACTTGGAAACAAAGGGTAGAAGGTGGGAATGGCCTTTTAAATTAAAGGTCCAGGCAGGGCCAGAGAGCAACAAGTGAGCCACATGAAATACCCAAATGCAGGGTCTGCTACCTTATAGCAAGGTGTGACCCCTCAGCCATGTGAGGCCATACTGTCTAGCACGTTTCTCGAAGAACAAACAAGCAGTGGAGAAACCCAAGACTGGAGCTCAGGACCAAGAGTCACTACAGCAAAATGAAGAAGAGGGGCCTAGGAGTCTACATCCCTGGTGAATAAACCATGGAAGGAAAAATCCTTTGGTGTAACAGAGGTGGAAAGCTATAAAGGGAAACCACTCCTCATAGTACAAGTTCTGTACTCTCCAGAGTAAGACTCTGGAAAAAAGCACTGCTGGCCAGAACCACGTACACACTACACTGTGCCCCTGAGGCCCACCTTTTCCCCACAGTTTCAATTCCCATTGTTACCAACCACATTTTGCCCTAAAAGGCAATGCTCCCCTTTAACGCTTGGGTCCTGGTAGACACAATCCCTATGTTCTCTTAGGGTACCTAGAACAGACTAGATCTTTAAAGGCTTTATTAATTTTAGAGGAAAGACAACAGGAAAAAAACAAACAAACAAAAAAATGAAGCCATCACATGAAATACCCAAATGCAGGGTCCAGGACCATGCACCATCCCCCTGGCCATTTACAGATGTCTATACCCTGATTCCAAAAGGCGGGCTTTCCTCTCAGATTTCTCCCATAGACATCCTGACACCTGCATACCTACTGTCAGGAGGTGAAGATACCCATTTCCTCTCTGAGAGATGGGCTTCATCCCCAGGTAAATGGCACTTTGAATGATGTCACTGATGTGATGGGCCATCCCCTCTCCTCCACCCAGAGTGTGGTTTCACCTTTACAGGCCCAAATGAACAACCACAATACAGTCTCATCCATTAGCCTCCACCTCCCTTCTTCTCCATCCCAAACACACAATGACAGGGGACAAGAACACCCTCTCAACCCTACTTTGAGTCCTCAAGGCTTTCTATATGTGAACAAAGGGGTGGAGACAGAGATCTAAGAAGCCCACACAAATTGACAGATAATCTTTCTTGATTCTGCTAAGGCAGGAACAGGCCTTTATTTATCCCCAGGTATGTGGGCCCACAGGTGCTAACTATGGCTCTCACTGGGTTGGGAGATGCTTGCTTTGGACTATTGGGAAACCCGAGCAAGGGGCCAGGCAGGGCTGACAGCTGGTTGTAAATCAATGTCAGTGTTCAACCATTAAGTTCCAAAACCGACCCACCAACCAACCAACCAACCACCATCCCATCACCACCACCAAAATGCTCTTAAAATTCATGGTAGAGATTTTAAAAGCAATTGCAGGAGTCAGACTGTATACGCGGTGAAAAGTTTGGTTAAGTATCAGGAACTGCCAGCTGTCCTAACTCTTGTTTCTGGGAACTGGCGGTCCATTAGTGCTAGAGGTTCCTCTTAGACAAGAACACTATGTGGAGTCTGTGGAAAATTCCAGTAGGAGGTCTTTTAGGCTTGAGAGCTAAGCCGTGCCTTCTATAGCATAGAATGACTCATGTCTGAAAAAGCAGCTCATGGTGCGCTGGGCCCAAGCAGAGATGTGAATATCTGATAATGGGATATCAAGACACTTTATGACTAGAAATGCCCATTGTAATCTGGGCCACCAGTCATAAACTGGATGATTTATGTGGACTAGTTCACCAGTCTTAAGCAGGCAGTTCATTGTATGATGACAACAGTATATGTGGAATTGGGTCCAGGCAGGGCCAGAGAGCAACAAGTGAGCCACATGAAAAGGTGATTTAGACTCCGTGCCACATAGCCCTGTTGCCCCACTTGCTCCCTTAGGTCATATTCACGCTTGTAGGGGTGTTCCCTACAACCACTGCCACAGGAGGAAAAAAATTTGAGCCTGGAGTATGTTTGGGTTGACTTCAAACAATGGTACAAAACAAAAATGAATTGTAGCCATACCACATACCCACTGAGGACAAGTGCAAAAGGCGAGTGGTGAGGGAAATCCTCCTAGTGGGCAGTATACTTGTCCATTAACCTTGCATGTAGGGAGGCATGGCCTGAGGCAAGAATGTACATGGACCTCTGGGCAGTGGAGAATAACTCAACTGGTTGGTCAGAGGCCCGGATGAAGCAAGACTGGAATAGTAGAGAAGGAAGCCTGGGGAAAAGGTGCATGGGTGGACGGATAGGAGAGGTGTCAGGTTATGCAGACCTTTGAGTGTCACACCAGTGCTCATCAGAAAGCTTCTGCTGCAGAGGAAGCGTCGATAACGAGGTACACAGAATGACCTGTCTACTGGTTTCTGTCTCAGCTAAGTGCACAGGCCCATGAATGGAGTGGGGGTGTGGCAGAGTTGGAGGCTCTGCATGGGCCCGCCAAACATGGGCTCTCCCTCAGCGATGCTGACTTACCTACTGCGGCTGCTCAACCTGCCCTCGTGGAGGCGCGGCCCTCAGTATGGCGTCATTCCTTGAGCCTACTGCCCCAGCACGTGACGGCAAGCTGATCACATCAGACTCTTCCCACCCTGTAGAGGGCAGTAGTGAGTTTGTTCTTCCTGGAACTGAAATCTTTTTGGAATACGGGTTTATCTGCCATGCTTGTAGTGTTTCTCCACGGGCTTGCGGGGTATCTAATTGTCAACCTGGAATTCTGTGTATGAAGTCTCAGCTGAAAGGGTGTATTTTATGGTAAAGGATGTATGACAACGGTTTTGTAAAACAAGGGGTCTTACCGTGTACTCCATTACTTGGAAACAAAGGATAGAAGGTGGGAATGGCCTTTTAAATTAAAGGCCTAGCTAAGGAGCCAGTTTGGAGTGACATCCTGTGGAAGAGGTCACCGGCCTCCAGCGTGTAGTATATGCACTAAACTATCAGGCCACATAGAGTGCTGTCCCCAATAGTTAGAATACACAGGGCCAAGTAACCAAGGGCTGAAAATAGGATTGGTTCCTTTCATTATCACTCTGGTGAGCTTACTTTACAGAAACTGTTTCCCATTTCTGTGACTGGCTCTGTTGGATTAGAGATCCTAATTCTCCGGGGATGTCTTCCACTGGCTAACACGGGATTTTTCCACTTTGGGTTCCTCAAGGCAGTGGACCATCAGGTACAAAGAGTTTTATTATAGGAAGGGAGCAGTCATCCCTGACCGTCCAGGGGAGCGAAGGATGCTGCTGCATAATGGGATCAGGGGAGATTCGTCTGAAACGTGTGTGCTGGACTGTCTCCTGATGCTTCCAGCCCTGGGGATGATGGTAACTAGGCAATCATGGCCAACAAAGCCTGGTTAACAGCAAAGCAGACAAGGGCTCAGCCCTCCAGGAACAGCAGCCCAAACCAGCTTGTTGTTGTTGGGGCTGTGGGGGGAGGAAATGACGAATATTACTTGTCACTTAGAAGTAGGTGCAGCAGGGGAACTGCAGTTCATTCCACTAACAGTGGAAAGCTTTAAAAAAAAAAAGAGCTTGCAGCTGACCGGTGCCTTAAAGAGTCAGCGAGAAAGTGGAGCAGGAGGAGGTCTTAGCAATGCAGAGTGCACCTTTGCAGACAATTTGGTGTCCTGTGCCATAGCACAGGGCCTCCTGACTTCTACACTCGGACAGTTTCATGCATTTGCTCTCATGTCATGTCATGTCCTCCTAACCAGCTAAGAAAGGACACTTTGCCCACCTGTGGATGGAGCCTACAAGTGGGAAGAAGTTAACCTCCTGAGAAATTCTTTGGCCAATGGGAGAACTGGTTAAATGTCCCAGTTTTCAAGTCTTTCAGTCAAGTCTTTCAGAATTCGGAGGGCTATTTTACACAGTTCATTAAAGGATTCTCAGTGGAATGGGAAAAAACTAGTTTAAAACCTTGGATTGTATTGGTTTTCCACCCTTCCTCGTCTTCATTCACTTCTGTTTCTTGGATCGTATTATGGGTTGATTGTATCCCCCCAAAAGATACATTGACATCCTAAGCCCTAGCACTTGTTGAATATGACCTTAAATGGAAATAGGATCTCTCCAGATGTAGTAAAATTAAGATGAGGTCATTAGGGTGGGCCCTATCCAATATTACTGGTGTCCTTATAAGAAGGAAATGTGGATACAGACACCCAAAGAGGCCACATGATGACAGGCTGAGATAGAAGTGCTGCAGTTATAAGCCGATGAACATCCGGGGCTACCAGCATGTGGAAAAAGTAAGGAAGGATCCTCCTCTAGAGGCTTCAGAGGGGGCATGGCCCCACAAACACCTTGATTTCAGACTTCTGGCCTCTATAAATTGTAAGAGAATAAATTTCTACTGTTCTAAGACATCAAGTTCGTGGTACTTTTTCTAATACAGATCACCTTCCACATGAACTATCTTCTTTCTCCAAGTCCCTGTCACGTATTCTGCTCTCAGGGGACCCAAATTAAGTATGTTCCCTCTCCAGCTGAATTTTTAGGTCTAAATTTGGGGTTCCCATCCCCAGCTAACCTTTACCTCAATGAATCTCTTGCCCCCTTAATTGGCTGAGCTGTCTTACCTGGGACCATTTGGACACGATCCTGCCTTGCACCTTCTCCTTCTTCTAACCTCTAGAGTTTGTTGCAAGTCCCTCACTCACCTGCCAAACACTCTAGTACCATGCCAAAAGGTTATATTCTTTTATAGGGGTCCCGGGACTGTACAGTAGCTCTGGCACCACCTGTTCCCTGGGTAGAAAGCCCCAGAAACCTCATTTTGGTCTTTAGGTCCTGGGTCAGGGTTTATCCTGAGAAATGGCAGCTCCAGGATTTTTGTATAAAAGGGCTTGTATCTTATGATCTGATCAGAAAGAGAGTGGGCCCTAGGAGTTTTACTTAAAACTGTGTTTCCAAACCATGTTTTGGAAACTAGTGTGTGTTTAGAGTGATTGTGGGGTGGGAACAAAGTAAGATAAGATACTTTGGTGCCATCACTCTGTGGGTCAAAGATGACCAAAGGTAGTTCTGGAGGTGAAGCATCGCTAGAAGCTGTGGTCACTCATTTTGCACCAACCTAACCCCTCCAAAGCAGAAGGTGCTTTTTCTGTACTAGGCCCCCGGAAAACCCAGGAGCAAGGAATGTGAACTGGCAACCCATGGCCTTTAATCATGGCCAAGGTCGCCCTCTAGTGGCCATGATTCAGAAGGCCTCGGGCATAGAGCTGTGTGCTCCTTATTACCACAGACAGGAAGGAGGACAGAGTGAGACGATTAAAAAAGTGATCACCATCAACATGGGACAGAACATAAGGGGCGCCTGGGTGGCTCAGTGGGTTAGGCCGCTGCCTTCAGCTCGGGTCGTGATCTCAGGGTTCTGGGATCGAGTCCCGCATCTGGCTCTCTGCTCAGCGGGGAGCCTGCTTCCCTCTCTCTCTCTCTTTCTCTGCCTGCCTCTGTCTACTGTGATCTCTCTCTGTCAAATAGATAAAATCTTAAAAAAAGAAAAGAAAAGAAACATAAGCATGGGGCTGGCAATCCCAATGAGGCAGAAGATAAACCAGGACAGACCAGACAGATCATCCTAATCACAGCCTAGATCATCACCAAATGCAATTATTTTCTCTTTTGGGAGACACGCCAGGATAGAGGGAGACTATTAGAATTTTGTTAGCCCTATAAAGACTTGCATAACCAAGCATGAGTGGATTCCTAAACATTGCATTGAGAAGCAATGCTGTTCCAGTGATTTGTCCCTATTTGAACACTTCTGGAAATGCTGACCATGGCTTTCATGTGGGAGAAATACTAATTTCTTCATCAGCTCTGCTAGAACCTGATACCATAGTAATAAGCTGTGCCAAGTAAACTTCCAGTAAGAATGGATCCCTTGATTCTTCAAGGAGGACTAAGTAAGGCTTGTTGGGGTCAGCTCTAGCTGTTAGCTATTCTGTGGGTGTTGGAAGGTAAAATGGTCTCTCCATCCAGGATGAGCCAGGCAGAACCAAGCAAGATGCCAATTCCCCAATGAAGCCCTCATCTTATATACTCAGCCTCAGAAGAGCAGGAAGACTCAAGTTCACCTGTTCAACTACTCCTGGCCAGAGCAAGAATCCAGTAAGAGCCCACACCTGCTTCCCTCAAGGGTCCACAGATCACTGGGCCATATCCTTGCTAGAGATGTCTCTGTACCAGCCTCCCAGGACTTCTCTGGCCCACCAGGGACAGAGCCCCAAAGCAATCCTCTCTCTCAGGACTCCAGCAGAGCCCAGAGGCTTTCTTGCACCCAACCAGCTCATAGGCTCGGGAGAGCAGATAGGTTGGGGTTGATAAAAGGTAACCACATTCAGGTTTCCACATCCCTAGACTCTTCTGCTCTCCAAAGCTACTCTGAGTTTTCACAGGGACTCTGGTTTAGGCTGATGGAGGAGGAGAGGTTGGTGGCATTTATGGAGCCACAGAGGGCGGAGGAATCATATTTTCGCTGGTCCCCTCTCAGCTTCCCACTCCCTTCCTCTACAGTAGAAAGAGGGCAAGCAGAAGCTGGAGAGGTACTTTCATAATGGTCTCCTTCACATGCACTGTGTGGGCCTCTCAGGTGACAATGTGCTACACAGAGTAGAGGACGAAAATCATTCTAAAGAAACAGAAACTTAAGACATTTGTATCTGTACATAGCTGTTGACAGTGGAATGATGTATTTACACAAAGCTAAAAACAGCCTATACATTCAACACAAAAACTTGCTTAGAGTTTTTCTATATAATAGAAATTTATGAAACTATTTAAAATAAGATTTTTAAAGATTTGATGACATGATTATATAAAAAAACTAATTTGTAAAATTCTGTTAAAATTGCAAAATACAAAGTTGACTCCAAGTTCAGAACTTACACGCTACCCCAGACGACTTTCTGGAGGATCTATAGGCAGGTGTCCAGCCTCCCCCCACCCCGCCCTGCCCCCCCGAAGGTAGGAGCTGGGCGACAGAGATACTATTTTGTGGCTGTTGTTGCCACCTTATTTTACCTCTAGGCTGTTGTATCTTTGGAAGCACAACTCTCCATATATATATATAGGCCATTGTAAAATTAAGAGTGATATTTTGATGTCCATCCCTCATCCTTCAAAGCTCTTCCTCCTTTTTTGTGCCAAGGCACTTACTTACATCTCTTCCGTTCTTGAACCTCAGGCAGGTTTAAAGGTGTTCTGTACTGTGTCTTCCCAAGACTTTTTTCTACCTCTTTTATAGCAATTATTGCATTTTCTCATGATTGTTTACTTTTGTGCATCTCCTCTGTAAGACTGAAACCCACAGAAGGCAGAGAGCATAGTTTATTTACCCCTAGATCCCCAGTGCCCAACCCTATGGCTGCTGCAGAGCAGGCATCATTAAATATTTGTAGAATAAATGAGTAAAACAAATAACCTAATGTCTGCTGTGCTCCCTCCCTCCAGGCCCTCTCCAAAGGATCCTGATGACTCCTGATGAATTATCACGTCCAGAGTGCCTTGTGGTAATTATCCTGTAAGCCACCTGGTATTCCTTCATTCACAACACAGACATTTATTGAGAAGGTTATCATGTCTAGGTTGGCTCTAGGATCTAGGAATGTAATAATCAACAGGATAGACATTCTTGACCCTCATTGATCTTGTGCTCCTATAGAGTGTTAAAAACAGAACAGGTCCAAAATAGCCACTTATGCCAAGCCTACTTAGCATGTGCTACTCACCAAACTGAGGCTCCATTACAGTTTCAGCCTCTCCCAGAAACAGACCAAGAATCACCTGGTCAGCACTAGTGAGATAATCTGCCTCACAGACCCCTGCCATCCCAAAAAAGAAGGTGACCTTGCCATAACCAATCCATCAGTCCGCTAGCACCTTCCTTGTTCTCACTTCCTTCTGCCTATAAAATCTTTCATTTTGTACAGCTCCTCAGAGCTCCCTTCTGGCTGCCAGATGGGATGCTACCTGGTTTCTGAATCATTGAATAAAGCCAATAAGATCTTTAAAATTTACTCAGTTGAATTTTTTTTCCTTTCCCACGCTTGAATTTTGTTTTCTAATTAAATAGACAAGTCCAAATGGTGAGATAAATACTAAGATAGGAGCCTGTCATGCAATCATGGTGTAGGAGCACCTTCCACGAGGAGGCAACACCTAGACTAAAGCCTACAGAAGAAGAGTAGTAAGCCAGATAAGGGGGCATATATTCTAGGTGGAGGGCAGAGCAAGCGCAAAGGAAGCCCAGTTTCCCAGGTATGGAGGCAGAGTCAGGCAAGATCACGATGAGACTTAAAGGCTGTTGTTAAGAAATGTGGACTTTATCCTGGGCTGTGACGAGAATGGATTCAAGAGGGTGAACAGGAAAACTTTCGCTCTACTCTGCACTTACTATTCCCATCAAACAATTCTTTGACGAGATGTGTAGCTAATTTTCCCACATCAAGCAATTCACAGACATCAGCTGAGTGTCCTACAATTCAACTCAATTCTGACACTACAAACCTGGAGATTGTGTGAAATTCGAAGGTGAGGGGCTCAGTCCCACAAGAATGCCTTCCCCTACCCCCTTCAGATACCAGTCACAAGTCCAAGCTGTCCCCTGTGCTCTGACATACCAGCTGTAAATTGGATCCCCCCTCCTTGGGTTTGATTAATTTGCTACAGCACCTCACAGAACTCAGGAAAACAGTTTACTTACCATCACTGATTTACTAAAGAACATTAAAGGATTTGAATCAATAGTCAGGTGAAGAGATCCATAGGGTGAGGTCTGGAAGGGTCTCAAGGACAGGAGATTCTGTTTCCAGAGTTTGGGGGTACAGTACCTTCCTCACATGCATGTTGTTCCTAGATGCATTCTTACTCATCAACCTAGAGACTCTCCAAACTTTGTCCTTTGGGTTCTTATGGAAGCCTCCTTTCATAGGCATGACTGATTAAATCACGAGGGTGGAAAGGGAGGGGAGGTTCAAGGATTCATCCAAGATTTCTGGTTTTGACAATAGAGTACCTGGTATGTCATCACCTGAGAAAGGAAATTCAGTAGGTGATTTGTGGGAGAGGAAGAGATAATTAGTTCAGTATGGGGCATGTTGAATTTAAGATGCTTTTGAGACCTCCAGGTGAGATATCTGGTGTCCATTTAACTAGTCTGCAATCAGTTCTGAATATGGGCCAGTGCTAGAGCTGAAGACTGGCCATCTTTAACCAACTGGCAATAATCGCAAAGGATTTTAGGAGGGGAGGGGAGTGGGGGTTTGGGTGAGCCTGGTGGTGGGTATTAAGGCACGTATTGCATGGAGCACTGGGTGTGGTGCATAAACAATGAATTCTGAAACACTGAAAAGAAATTAAAAAAAAAAAAAAAGGATTCTAGAAAATCTTCCTGGCACAAGGTGTGGAGTAGACAGTGAAGAGGCCCAGGCTGGAAGTCTGGGGAATGAAACCTTAAGGGAGGCTCAGAGGAGGAAGTGATGTGGGAAACAAAGACAGAAGAAAAATTATTAAATTTCTTTACTACCTGCAGCTCATCGACAAGTCCTTGAAATAGGCAGCGTGACATTCCTCTAGGAACTTGGCTGCTTCAATGTTAATACTTTGCTAAGGGCAAAGGGCAATCCTGCCCCCCCAACCCCCACCCCAGGATCCTGTAAGTCTACTTTAACATTTAAAAATTCCTTTGAAAACTTCCTTTATCTCTACTCCCTCTCACCTTGCCCCCATGATACATGTTAGTAACCATCCTCCAAGCATATGGTCTGATATACATCTGAAGGGTCTCATGACTGAATTTTTATTGAACAGTAATAAATGACATTTTCCTAACCACAGCTAGCCTTCTCAGGATCCTGGAAACTTGTTTCCAAAATAATTGGGAGGCTTACGCTCTAACCCCCTCCCACCTTGAAAGTATATAATGGGCCACTCCTCGTGACCCCAGTGCAGCTTTCTGCCCATGGGTCCTGTCCCTGTGCTTGAATAAAATCACTTTTTCGCACCAAAGATATCTCAAGAATTCTTTCTTGGCCATCAGCTTCCAACCCTAACATCAGAAGGACCAGGCTAAAGTACAGAAAAGACTGGGTAAAGGGAATGGGAGAAAAGCAGAGGACTGTGGTGTCTTAGAACTTAGACAACACATACTGTCTGTCTCACCCAGATGCATTCTCAAGTTTTTAGCATATGCAAAACCACATACAAAGAGAATGTGTGAACACACGTTCACAGGAAAAGCAAACTTGTGCACATGTTAGCAGAGGCTGTTAAAAAAAAATACAGTACCATCCTTTTTCTGTCAACCTAGGCATGGAGTGCTCTTCCCTTATGAACAGCTCCTTAGCCAAGAGTCAGCAACGATGGAGCCACATAGTTGACACTGTCTCTGAGCCTTTGCCAGCTTTCTGTGCTTAGAATGCTGTTTTCTTCTCTCTCCTTTTTTAGTCTGTTCCCTCCAGCTTGGATTTTACTTCCTGACTGGAAGCCATCCATGACATCCAATGCCTTGTGATTCCCAATGCAATCACCTCTTTACTTCTCCTCCAGAAGACTTTAGCAAGTCCCCTCCAGAAGGTTCTAAGCAGGCACCAGGACCCCTTGCTTAGCATATTGTTGGCATTTGGTCAATATTACTTTACTCAAATGAGTATATTCTTCAGCCTTTCCTCAAACGCTTTAGTGCAGCCCCACAGTTTATCAGGACTTTGCAATTACTTAGCTGCATTCACGACTTCACCATTTGGTCTGCTAAGGAATACAATTCAACTGAGTAAATATGAAGATCTAATTGGCTTTGTTAAGCCATTCATGAGTTGGGCAGCATCCTAAGTAGCAAGAAGAGATGCTCCCAGGAGTTGTACAAAATGGAAGGTCTTCATAGGAAAGAGGGTAGGGCACATTATGGGCAAAATAAAAGGACTGTTTCAAGCCAGGACATATCCTTTTGGAGGGGAGGAGAAAGAAAGGGCAGGGTTTTTCATCATCCAAATTGTCTCACTGCTGTTGGTCAGGAAATTTCAGATTTGACTATTAAAATAAGGTGACATTCCTGGGATAGGCTGAAACTAATTAAATCTTGCGGGGGCGGGGGGGGGGTGCGCACAGGGCAAATGACTCCATTTTGGGCTTTTTGAACATGTCCTGACCTACCCATCTAACCCTTTTTCTGGACACATCTCTGTATCTCTAAACTTCTACCACTCTAGTAGCCAGGCTTTCCATATACTACCATCCCTTCAATCACATTTATCAGAAACCAGGATGCTAAACTCCCATGTCTCATCACTCAAGTTCAACCAGTCTCCCCACCAAACCTGAGTCTGCCTTATAAAATCCTCTTCAAATGGAGTCTTGTTACCATTCCCACTGCCACTGTCATCTGAGCAATCACAGAGGCCCTGACTTGCCTTCCTGCCTCTGCTTTTTTCCCTTCCATCCTTCCTCTACACTACCAGGTGATCTTCCTGAAATCTCTAATTATCTAGTGCCTTCCCACTTCTCAAATAATACCCAATCTCCATAGTCTGACGGCCTTTATGGTCTACTTCCTGTACTAGCTCCCTTAGGTTCTGAACAGGTTAAGGTTTTTTTAAATGTTTCCTCTGCCCCACTTATCCTTTCCTAATTTCCTTGTTAAAAATAAAGGCTAGCTCAGGTATCACATCCTGGGTAGAATCTTCCCAGGCTCACTGACAGAGCTGGTCAATCCTTGTAATATGCTTCTTTTACGTTGCATTTTCGCCCTATTAGTGATTTCATTGGGCCACTAAACTGTGAAGCAGAGGGCTAGAGAGAAAAGAAAAAAATCCAGACCCGAATTAAAAGCATTTCATCACTAATTGTGTTCCCTATCATAAGTAATGTACTCATCTCTCTGAGCCCAGCTCCCTCTGTAATGTGAACTGACTAAACAAGAGAGGTGCTCAGGAAGAGCTAGATCCAGCACTCCTTTTCTACTGTTTTGCAACTATTTACTTTTGCTTTCCCCACCGAGACATGAACTCCTTAAGGCCAGTAACACGGACTGCACATTATTCACCTAGTGCTGCATGGTATTTGGCAAGTACTAAAATCTTAACACTAAATGAGTAAACCGTGAACACACAGCAAATGGCGTGCCAGGCTCACTACCCACTCTTAGTGTGATAAGATGGCTTCAGAGACTCATTGCCACTTGGCATCAATCTGCCCATTGAGTCAAGGGGTCCAGAACCAGAGTTCCTACAGGGTTAAGTCCAGGGGCTCAGTGTACTGGAGGATCCACACCTGTGGGATTGATCCATTCTGAGTCATTGTGTACTTCTAGGACCCAGATATCCAAGGGCTCAGGGTACTTCATTTAGGGTTAGGCCATCCAATGAGGATTCTAAAGTCAAAATGCTCATGATCCCAGTGTAAATCGGGAAGACCTACAGGGAGGTAAAAAGGAAGGTGCAGGAATATGCCATCTATGCCTATGAAGCTGAAGTTCTCTATCAGAGCAACCATCAGAACGAAGCTCGTTGACACTGGGTAAACGATTACTAAACAGCTTCAGGGGGAAGAGGGACTCAGAAATGGGAGGGGTGGTGGGCCTGTGGCTTAGTAGAGCTACTTGGTTGGCATGGTTAGTAGGATTGGAAGGACTAATTAGTTTGGGGTGGCTAAGGTCTGTGGAATGTTTGGGCATGATTTGGGGGATAAGGAAGATGGGTTAGTATTAGAAGGTTCTAGCGTAGGAAATGCTTAGAACTGGCTGGGGGGTGCAGGGTCCTTTGGAAAGCTGTTTGAGTAGCGGTAGGGAAAGTTTGGCTAAGATTGTTGAAGAGCCCTGAACAGGAACTTATGTAACAGGGTGGCGAGTGGGCCAGCTTTGGAGCATTATCTTCGTTGGTATAGGCTTGTTCCAATTTTTGCTCAGACTGTGGAAGTCCCATCTTGGCCTTAACTTCCTAACCATTCCCAGTGGATTGCTGCTTCTCCTTCCAGTCACAGGATCCTCAGAACTGCTAGCAGTCACTGCTTCCCCACCCCACTCAGTACAGAGCAGGAATGTGTGCAGCAGCCACCAGGCAGGGCAGGTGGCAAAGAACCCTGTATCATGTGCTGAACCAAGGCATGCCAGGCGGTGGTTTCTCATGTGTTCTGCCTCATTTCCTGGGCCTCTTATGGTCCTAATTCATGCTACCTGCATTTCTCACTTGGACCACTCTACCCACCTTTCAGATGACCCATGGCATAACCCTAAAAGTTACTCCTGTCTCTTTCAGAAACTTCGTAGGTCTCCCTGAGCTATTCTGGTTCTGGCAAGCCTGCATCAACCATTCTCTTGCTAGCCGTCTTCTGCACCATGTCTCTTCACTTGTCCAGGCCATGGTCTACCTCTGCTCCAGTCTATTCTCACTCCCAAGAATGCCTCCTTGCCATCTTTCTAGCTCCATTCCTGGGGTCTAGGTTTACCTCCTCAGTGAAAATCTTCCTCAGTGACTCTTCTGGGCTTCTCTTAAGTTTATAATCTCAATTCCAGAAGAAATACTTTTGGCTGTCCCCGGCTTAAAGACAGCACACTTCTTGAGAGATGGTATTTCTTTTGTCCCCTGTCCTATGCCTCTCTAGAGGGTCAAAGGTGCAGGGCTCTGAGCAGCCTCTAAGGGAAGAGGAATGGTTAGATTTTGCATTTTGACTCTGTAACACTGCGCTGTCCTCAGAGGCTGTATTTTTTATTGAACATTTTAAGACCACGCCCTGCTTATATCTGCCGGGCGACTCTCCGCATCCATGTTTTAGTTGTGTCCCCAGCGAACAAAGGATGGCTGGGGTTTGCTTTAAAATTCAATCTTTTTTTCCCTCATTACTTTAATCCTTTTTACATTTCTTGTTACTGTATCTCGACTTATTTTTACCATCTTTATTAATTTACTTTAACCACTTTTTTCATGCTTTCTCATTTCTCAACTTAAAAAAAATTTCTTTCCATTTTCTTATTCCATTATTTCCTATCACTTTCATTTGGAGGTTATATATGTTTTCAGTGATCAACCATGGCATTTTAGCAAGCATATTTAAAAAAACTCAGTTGGTATTAAACCACCCATCCAAGAAATAGAATGCAAACACCTGAACTCTGATCAACCCTTTTCCCATTATGCATGTTATTTTTAACCTTACAATCTGGCATAACTTTTATCATCTCATGTATTTATGTTTGCCTACACGTAAAAAAGTATCGGGACGCCTGGGTGGCTCAGTGGGTTAGGCCACTGCCTTTGGCTCGATCATGATCCCAGGGTCCTGGGATCAAGTCCCACATGGGTCTCCTTGCTCGGTGGGGAGCCTGTTTCTCCCTCTGCCTGCCCTGACTGCCGCTCCCCGTTTGTGCTGACAAATAAATAAAATCTTAAAAAAAAAAAAAGTATCAATACTATACCTATCTTACAACCCCAAGAACTTGTATTTCCTAAGGTTACGTATCAGAATCAGAACTGGGATCCAGGATGGAGTTCCTAAGTTTATTACTTTTGAACTGCTCTCAGTTTCAGACATAATAGCTACCACTTCCCGTATGCTTTCTGTCATCAGGCACTATATTTGCACGTTAACCTGATATTCCCTACTTCATCAAAATCACACAATATTCTAATGGGCTATGTATTGTTACTATCTGCACCTTACGACCCTCAGATTTTGTCTTTCCTAAGGTTATAGATCTCAGAACCAGAATCAGGACCAGGCCTTTTTGATACCCACTTGCCTTCACTTGCCTTTTCACTTCAATATGTAACCAACCTTCAGTTCCTGAATAACCCATTTCTTTCTCAACCTAAGACATCTAGCAGTGCCCAGGTAGAACACTCTAGGAAATCAGATGAAAGGGCTGTCAGATGTCACTGCTATCTCACAAAATCCCTGGGGAATGTCATCTAGTCTTTGCTTAGATTCTGCCATTGGCACATCTCAACATAACCGAAAGAGTCATCTTATGTTACATATTACCCAAGAAATTTGGAGTTTTGGGGAAATCTCCTTAATCTATAGATACTAAATTTGCCTCCCCAAATCATAGTGGCAAATAGCTCTTGAAATAACTATTCAAGTAGTTTACAACTCTGACCACACTCACTGCTCTTTCAGTTCAGATTAAGTATCCAATTCTCTTAATTATTTTCCCTCCATAAATTCTCATTTTTACTTCCTGTGGAAACCACATGACCCATCGAGAAATGGTTCAGAGTACTGTCAGTGAATACCTTTCCAGACTGAAAGCCAAAAGAAAAATTTGGTAAAGTGCAGTTAATCCTCAGAAGACTGTCTTTCCACCAGCATAGACTCACGGATCCCAGGACTAAGATTTGTACCCACTCCCTTCTTTCCTTTCCACTCACTCACTAGCACATGCTCTAGGTACTCCTAACTGTGCACAGGGCAACACTTCGTACTGTTATTCGCTTAAAATGCTATGGAAGAGAAATGATAAAAAGCTATTTTCTGGAGGCCAGTTTGCTCTAATCATAGGCGAAAGAGTGGGAATAAAGTACCTTTATAAAACCAGTGTGCAAAGAAGGCTATCTGGTCTGAAGTCAGATGAAGATAAAGTGACTTGAGCTTGGGCTATGGGTGCAACCACTGATGGAGAGTCATAAACACACAACCAACTTCTACCCAGAGTATTCACTTCCTGGTTTCTGCGTGAGCTCTAGGACAGTCCCCCCTGCCCCCCCAGCAGTAAACTCATGTAAGATGGATTCATTTACAAAAGGTAGGCTACATTTATTTAGAGTCACAAGCACTTGACTGACTTGGTGTGACTCAAACCACAAGAAAACCATTCTACTTCATTCCACTCTGAGTCCTAGGGTGGCCCAGACTGGCAGGAGTGCTGCGTGGGGCCCATTCACAGGTTTACAAGTTTCTCATTGAGGGCAATCTGTGACTGCGTGAGATTGGCCAGGTAGGTCACCATCAGCAGGTCCTGGAAGAGGAAGAAGTCACAATGAGTGAGGGGTTGGGTGGAAAGGGAGAAGAAAGTCTGGCACTGGCCAGCTCCATGGTGGACACTGGCTATGAGGACAGTCCTGGATAATGACAGCTCAGGAAGAGACTGGGCAAGAGTTGAAAGATAAGAAGATATCTTTCTTGAAAGATAAGATATCTTATCTTGAAAGATAAGAAGGAAACATTTGAGAATACTTTTCATATCTACTGATACACTAATAAACTTGGGGTGCTTTAATCAAGATCTATGGGTAGAATATGGAGGGAGGAGTATCTGTGAACTAAGAAGGGGAAAATGAGAAATTGCATTTTCATTAACCTCTGGATTTAGCATTTTTTTCAACCATGAATCTAGGTAACAAGTCACAGTAGTATCAGCAGTTCCTGAGATAATGCAATCAAGGAAGAGAAGGTGGGGCAATCTCCAAGCACATTATACTATCTCTTCCTTTCTCCCAACCTGGACTGCAAGGGACCAAAGGCAAAGCCCCTCCTCCTCTGTTCCCCTCCAGGTCATCTCCCCCAATTCCCTTCACATCCATGCATGAGCTGAGGTGGGGGAAGACACAAGCTCCCAGAAGCCTAGGGATAGCACTCACATTGATGTTGCTGTTGAGCATGGTCTCAAAGTCATCAGGAACTATCTTGGGTACTTGGTTAACCAGACTCATCAAGAAGCGGCCCACGGTATTGTCAGCTGACACCTTTCCAGACTGAGCACCAGAGAAAGATTCAATGAGGCACATTTAATTCTCACCACCAAGGACTGCCATTTGTCAGCACACCTCTCAGTGACCTTGGAGTGGAGATCTATGCCCTCCTTTCTTTCCTTCCCCTTCCTCACCAGCACATCCTCTGCATACTGCAACACTGTGCTCAGGGCATCCTGGATGCGAGCTGATGCCCCTCCCACTTGCTGCAAGTCGCTTGAGAGTCCAATCACCCGGTTGGGGCTAAAGCAGGTCTTCATGATCAGGTCAACTGTGGGAGTGGGATGGGGAATAGAAGAGGCACAGAGATTTCAGTCATTCCACCAAGAAAGAGATGATCTCTAATCATTCTGTGAACTCTCCCACCTCCTACTGGACACAGCCAACTTCTCTAAACTCCCCTGCTCTGCCCTTATTAACTTTTCTTCCTATGGTTAGAGCTCAACTTCTGTATGCAGTATGCTAATCACTGGGTTTGCTCTCACATGAATGTCATGTAAGAGCATGTCATGTAATGCTCTTGTATGAATGGTCACATAGCCTCTGGTACTGATCATTTTCCACCTCTAATAATTCCATAAATAATTCCTGGAAGCCCATTTATACAGAAATATGACTGTGACTTTAATCACAAATCTCAGATCAATGGTTCCTCTTCAACCCAAAGCCCTCCACTTGTTAGAGAGCGGCAAACCCCTCCCCTGAAAAATGCCAGACCTCAAAAGAAGGTATCAGAAGGTTACTCACCTCCAATACGTTCAGTGTCATAATATGCATATTTCACTGTGAGAGGTGTGAACATCACCCCCATGGTTCTCCCAGGGACACCCATTAAAGTGCTGGGGAGAGAGAAGTCAAGGTAAACAAATGGACTTGGGAGAGAGCTTTCTACTCTAGGCTGGGAAAGCAGTTATACCAAGAGTATGGGTTCCCCAGTTCTGAGATAAGAAGGCTAGAACCATCTAAACCTGAGATCTCATGGGAGCAAGTCACTTTTTTCCCTCTAGCCCATTCCATATACAAACCTTGGCCTGGAAGAGGGCACTCAGCGTTTAGACGTGACCTGTCCCTTCAGAGGACTGCTTCACTCACTGTACACCTCAGTGATGAAACAAGACATTGGATTTCCCTGTGGAGCTGGCTGCCCAGATATCCACAGAAATATGAGATTGAGCCCTTCATCAGCATGAAAAAAGCCAATTAACTCCAGCCCACCAAGACTAGATTGGGTGCTGTAAGTCATCTCACTAAAGGTGACTGCTTCCACTACGTCAACAACATTATTTTCAACTGGACCATGAAGAGTCTGAAATATCTGAAAAGGCTATGAAATCAGGCAATGACTAAAGCTTAGTGGTACACCAACTCGCCCATAAGCACTTGGCATCCACTATCATTGTCTCTCCGCTTCGTGGCTAACTGGTTACATCACGATACACACACAGCACAAAGCCAAACTTGTAAGAGAGGCACTAACAACTGCCTTCACTCTAACCTGAAAAGATAATCCTTCCAACTCCTCCAGCAGCCCCTTCTTTGGCATGCCAAGGGGGCCTTTCCCAATCTTCGCCATCAATGGGCATTTTAACCACCTGTAAGCTCAGTGTGTCAAAACTATAATGTTATTGTCATAAAAACTGTACTCAACCCTGGTAACAGATGTATTCAAAAAAGCTCAGTCATCTTTTAACCCGCACCGCTCCAAGTCCTGTGTTCAGTTCTCAGGCTAATGGCAAACTAAAGGTGGACTCAGAGAAACAGAACGTGGTGAAGGATCGTGACCAAAATGCCACGTGAGGATCAGCTATAGGAATCGCGAAGAGTTCGTTTATAGAAAAGATGACATGAAAAACATGACAGTGTGTGTAACTACCTAAAGCGCTGTCATTTGAAATTGGTTAAGAAAATGGATACCACAACTGGTGTCAGTGAGTGGATATTTCAGGGACAGATTTTGTTGCAGAGTAAAGCCGTTCTAATGATAACTGCTGAGAGTGAGAAATGGGCTTCCTTAGGAGGCAATGAGCTATACACTGAAAGATTAAACCTGCTTTGGGTGGAAGTGGGTGTCATCCAGGCATGGTATGAACTAGATAGATAAGCCTTTTATACCCTTGTGTTCCAAAACACTGGTCACCTGACATAGGCCTTGATGCTCATGCGGCCATTCTGGAGGCTCGTGTCCACAGTGAGGTGAATGGGGTTGGGGGCTTCCCGGCTGTAGTACTCATGGATCAGTACAGAGTGCTCTGTGATGTCATGGCCTGTAGCATACCTGGAAAATGGAACACAGTGTGGATTCATGTCTACATGTGACATTAAGACCAAACATGATGGTGACATTGGTGTCTCTAGCTACCTGACACGTCTATGGTAATGTTACCCCCAGTGACACCCCAAATGTAAAAATAATAGATAAACTGGAAACTAGATCAAATCAGATCAAAAGCTGACTCTCAGAGCTCTTGCAACATTTTAAGTCACCAACAAGGCAAAAATACTTGCTCAGTAAAAGCTACATTTCAAAGTAAATATTCCTGGCCTCATGAGATCAGAACTGCCAGCAAAACACACTAAATTCGTAGATCCTCGAGGTAATACACTTCCAACATTCTGTCTCCAAAAGAGTATAATGCTTAGTCTGGTGGCAAAAAAACCATGGCAATCACCAAAACTTTCCATTCCCCCCACTTCAACTTACCAGCCCAGGATAAGCTCATTTGGAGAGACTTTCTTGTGTAATTCATACATGTTCTTAGCAAATTCCATGTCAACAGCCACCTAAGAAGGCAGGCAGAAAAGGAAGCTAAGAAGCTAGAAGTTCATAGAAAAAAGTGGAAGAAAAGGACAAGGGGCCACCCCCCAGCAGACAAAAGAGCCCCAGCAAGTATGTAAACATAAAAAACAGCTCTTTGAACTGCTGGACTTCCAGTGACGAGCTCAACATACTGTGCTTAAGGAGAGCCTAGCGAACAAACAACTACAGATCACACAATGGCAGCTCAAGCTCCCACTCACCTCATCTTCTGACTCGTTGTGCGGCACTGAAAAGCAGTTAGTCACCTCCACTGAATGCTTGTCAACGGTTCCTGTGAGAGAGAATTGTCCATGTTTTATAAAACCCTAGAGCTCTCAACAGCTTCTGACCACTTTCCAAATGCTTTCAGAGGCTTCCTCAAAATCAATGAATGAAAAATTGAACTCATAAGCTCCAAGTTCAGGCATGTGCATCAATGGAACCAGGATTCTCCAGAGAACTGAAGCTCTGAGTGGTCTTTTTCCTTTAACCACCAATGAACGGGTCTATTCTTCTTCCTTCACAAGCTCTTCTGCTATCTGTTCTTTCCTGCTACCATGCTGTGCCAGACTGTGACTCTGTGATCTTCACTTTTCAGCCACTGGATTTTCTCTTATAATTCAATCTGCAAATTACCTGGAAAATTCTGACAATGTCTACAAAGGCCACCCATACAGAAGCCTAGCCTCAGAGTACAATTTTAGGGAGTTTCACCTGTACCTCCCTTCAGCCATCTAGTCCCATGGTCATAACCTTAACCCCATCATCATCCAGAAACCTTCTACCTGTGAATCTTAAACATTAGTATCAGTCTTTTACCACAAGCTCCCATTCTAGTTCTGATACTCTTAACTCCTACTACGTTTGTTTCTTGACCTAAGATTGCTAGTCCCTTCGGTTCTCCATCTTTCTCTAACTTACTGGCACCATCCACACAAGGCTTCAAGGACTTCCCCCTCTGCCACAGACCACAATGCTTCCTGGTGTTGAGGCTGGGGTCTGGCCAGGGGCTGCAGCTATCTGTCTGTTTTATTCCACTTCGTGATGGTTTCTGTTCCTGTAGCTGAAACAGTCTCCAAACCCAATGGATATATATGTTCTATTTTATTTGACTTTTCATCAGCATTCAATAAACTTGACCATTTCAAGCTTCTGAAGCAGTTTTAATTCTTCTATAGTTCTATGCCACTAACCTTCATCTTGAATTCAAGGTTAGAGAAGTTTTATCCAACTCTAAATTCTAAATACCTAACAGTTTTATGGTACTTAAGTGGTTCCAGTGACTTCATTTAACCAAATTAAGTATGTTTCACGAGAAAATTTTAAGCTCCCAGTGAGTAGTCTATGTTTCATTCTTCGGTAAGTACCGTCTTTATAACCCCTAGCACTGGACCATGATCCCAGTCTAGAGGAAGGATCTAAAGATCTAGATTACAGTTGGTCTAACAAGGGTCACTACAGTATCTGGGGCACTTAGTGGTCTCCCCAGGTGAAGAACTGTTTCTTTAGTTAAACACCTCCAGTGAGTTTGGAACATTTGGTAGTGCAGCTAAAAGAGTAAATTAGTATTTGTCAAGTGCAAAGTTAGTGTTGCAAAAATCATTTACAACAGAAGCTCAAAGCAGGACACAGTTACAGAATGCTATTACACTTTGGGAGGTTAAGAATGGAGGTGAGGGTAGTAGTGTAAGATGAAGAACTGACACTTAACACTTTTCCTGGGATCCTGGAAAATGAGTGGAACTTAAATGACGGAGAGCAGGGAAGCCACTTGGGGCAAACAGAATACAAAGACTTGGTTTGAGGAAAATCTTGACAATGTTTGGAAGATAACGGATCAATTGAAGTTTCTGTAAATTGCCAAACCTTCAAAGACAGAGAGTGGGAGAGAGTGAGTGCACGTGTGTATGTGTGCATGCGCGCATGCTGGGGGGGGGTGTATACAGCCCTGATGTGGTAGACTGCAACCAACAGCCATTTTGTACCTCATGTGTGCCAGCAGTTAGATGTTTATGATAATAATTTAGTTCTTGCAAAGACTAAGTCTAAGTAGCCCCTGAAAGACCTAGACTTTAGGTAATTTGTCCCAAGGCACATGGTTAATATCTGGTGAAACCTACTTACAAATCTTGTCCTCTTTGCAACACACCACTTGTCTTCTATGGTGGAAAGACAATTACATATTTAAGAATAAGAAAAATGAGGAATAAGGCTAGAGTGGACTCACAAAGGTATCTAAAATGAGTGACAAAGATGGGGTGAAAATGACTTTGATGGGATCAACAGTCCCCAGAGAAAGGGGCACGTTATCAGTAATCCTTCTTTACTGCTTCTCAGTTTCACAAATTAACATTTTCACGGAGACAACAGAACAGAAGACCAGGATTAAATGTTTAGGAAAGCAAAATATTATTGAAACCCTAAATGAGTTTCTGCCAAACTGGTTTAATTGTTCAAAGGAATGTCTTTTTAAAGATGTCATTACTCCTTTGCCAGGTGGTTAAAAACGTCTTTGTAAACACCTGGAATATAAAAGACATTTAGTCCGTAAAAGTGTGTGGGGGTGGGGTGGGCGAGGTCACTGGGTTTAGGGAGTCAAACGTTTTTGACCTCTTAGCATCCGAACTCATTTTTGGCAGTTTGGGACTAATCACGCTTGACCTGAAATAATACTGGTAAGATTAAAAATAAAATGTAAATCATTCGGCACATGGTATTTATTCAGTAACTCCGTACTGCTTACGTATTTTATGTCGACCAAAATGACAGCAGTCTGGCAGGAAAGTAAAAATTCCTTAAGGAATAAATCGCGGCCTGAAGGTGGGATGTAGAAATAGGTAAGAGGTCAATGCGGATGGGACGAGCAGTGAACGAGATAAAAGGGAGATGGGAGGCGGAAGAAAATGTCAGTTCGGTGTGACCACTTACCCAGCAGGGTCCCGATAACTCGGGCAGCGCCCTCGTTGCGTCGCTCGTAGCTATCCACGATGGAGGCCAAAATGACAGGATGCAGCCGGACCACACGGCCGCCGGGGAAGGGGCCTGGGAGGGCAGGCCCCGGCAGCGACTGCGCGGGAGTCTGCGCTGGGGCTGGCGTTGAGGCCGGGGTCTGGCCCGGAGCCGCAGTCGTGGCCGCTGCAGTTACTGAGTCTGAGGATGAGGCTGGAGCCGGCGCTGGAGCTGGGACCGGTGCTGGAGCCGGAGCGGGCCCTGGCGCTGAGGCTGGGGTTGGGGCCGGGGCTGGGACCGAAGCTGGGGCCGCGGCCGCGGTCGGGGCGGGGGCTGGAGCTGGAGTGGCGGCGGGAGCACTCGCCGGTGCAGCCGGTGTGGCCATCTTGTCGAGCGAGAAGGAGGCAGGAGCGGAAGGGAGGGAGTTGAAGAGTATTAGGAGCACGATAGGCTGAATATGCACCACGTGAGCTAGATCTTTGCGCGTACTGGTTACGGATGATGCTTCTCCTGGCGCCACAATTTCCTGCTGTGAGTTTGTGCTCTTTGATTTCTGTCCGATGAGCATTCAGTGGGAATGGAGCTAAGTAGTTCCGAACAAACTTGGGAAGGCGCGGTCAGAAGAGGAACATGTTCGTCTGCTCAGCTGCCGCCAGATGGACCCAGAGGGCGGAGAATGGGTCGCAATACCTGTTTTCTGACTTCAAAGGAACGGGGAATGTTAAAGTGCGTCTATTTATTTATTTGTTTGTTTGTTTATTTATTTTAAAGTGCGTTTTAGATAGCATCATGAGATGTCAGTGCGGTGACTTACTCATTCACCAGTTTGAATATCTACCAGACGCTGTTTTAGGCGCTTGGAATATACACCGTTGAACAAAACGAGGATCGTTGCCCTGGAAGAATTGACGATCTAGTGCAGAGAGACAAACATATTATTATATAGTATATTAGAAGATGATGAGGGCTATGAAAAAGGAAAAATTAGCGCGGAATAAGGGGGACTCAGGAGTTAGGATAGGTAACAATGAGAACGTGAGATTTGAGTGGATTTAAGGAGGGGAGGAAGGTGGCTAATTGGTGGGGGAGCCTTCAGGTAGAGGGCTCAGCTAGTGCAAAGGCTTTAAGGCAGGAAGGAGCAGACCTGGAGTGTGTGAGGAGGCTATTTGGTGTCTGGAGTGTTAAGATCATGGCAGGGAAGAGCAGGAGGTGGACCTTTGGGTCGGGGTTGTGGAGCACATGATTAAGGACGTCCTAAACCACGGTAAGGACATTGACTTTTAGTCTGAGGGAGGTGGGGAGCCATTGCAGGCTTTGGAGCAGGGCAAAGTCATGATCTGAGTTTGTTTTTTTTTTTTTTTTTTTTTAAAGGATCACTCTGCTTTGAGAAGAACAGAATGGGCTGGGGTGGGGTGGTTGCTGAGGAAAGAAAGGTGAGTGAGAAAGAGCAGGGAGACCTGTTAGGAGATTAGCAGGTAACCAAGGGAGAGGGGATGGTGGAAGGGACCAGGCCAGTAGCAGTGGAACTGGTGAGAAGTGGGTAGAATAGGGATACCTTTAGAGACAACAGGATTTTCTGGGCAATTGCATGTGAGGTGTGAAATAGAAGAGTCAACTCCGACTGTGTGTGTGTGTGCTGAACTAGAGTGAAGAAGTTATCATCAATTGTGATAGTGAAAGCTACAAGTGGAGCGATTTTTTGGGAAAAGATCCTAAGTTCAATTTTGGAGATGTAACTCTTGAGATGTTTATTAGACATCCACGCAGAATTGTAGAGTGGTTAGATGGAGATGCCAGTCCGTACTAGCATCAGTTTCAATGAGCAACCCTCTGTAAAGCTCTTAGCATGTGCCTGATATAGCACAGTTATTATTATTATTTTTTCATTGTTTTGTAATAAAGATTATTGGGTGAATTCACACAAAGCCACTCTAGCACATCATTCTTTTGTGGAAACTGAGAGCCAATGGAAGATATGATCCTAAAACATAAACTAGGAGATATATCTATATAATAAAGATATATAGAGAGCCTATATATATATATATATATATATATATATATATATGCCAGTCACAACCTCTTATTTTATCTCCTATCCAAATGGGGATGGAGAAATGATCATAGAATGACATGGATCTCAGGCACCCTGCAGGGAATACCCCCCCCCGCCCGCATTCTCAATGACAGGGATCGACTCTCCCAAATTCACACCTTGATAAGTACCACAGTTATTATTATTAAGTGGTAGGTATTATCACTGGTGTGTAATGGAAGGAGCTTTGATTTCTAACATACCGTATAACTTTGGGCAACATATAATTTTTTCTGAATCTCAGTTTCCTTCATGGTACAGTGGGAATGATAATATCTTCTTCTGAGGAAACCAATCAACTTCCTTAATTAGGTCAAGTCCTGGCATCCAGTTGGCAAGGTGCGTGAGTGAGGTTGAATTTCTTAGCCCCAACTCTCATGTCCAAGAACCGCTTTCTCTTTGGAGCTATCTTCCATAATTATAATTCACATGATCCAGCTCCCCCGTCAATGTTCTGGGCAGAAATACGTTCTTTCTTTTAATTCCCCCAAAATGCAACTGAATAGCCTATCAGAGCAGGATTGAAAAGGGACTTGGATTTGGTAACCTGGATCTTTACCAACCCTAGCAGAGCAGTGTCCATGGAACCGAGGGTGCGGTGGGCATGGAAATCAGAATTCAGGTGTGAGAATGGTCAGTTTGAACTGATGGCAGTGAGTGCCGGCTACTATTTCAAAAGAGTTGGTGGGAAGGAGAGGAGACATTTAAGGCAGCAGCAGGGGGGACGGTGGGACTGAGAAGGGGACAACTTAGGCTGGAAAAGTTTTAAGGATATTTGATACCAAGGGAAAGGATCTAGAGGAAAGAGAAAGATTGAATATACATGTGAGAAGGAGAACCATCTAATGAAACAAGCAGTGGGGAAGGAGGGTCTGAATGAAGAAGGTAGATGAAAGGCATGGTCTTGCACACCATGAGTGACATGCTAGAGAGGCTGCCCTAGGCGGGGGCCTCCCGTATGGGAGCCTAGTGGGAGTCTGCCTTAGCAAGGGGTGGTCCCTTGAGATCATTCTGTGGGAAAAAGGCCAGAGGAGAGAAACACCTCTGATGAAGAGGTGTTGCTGCCCCAACTGATCATACACACCCTAGGGGCCTGCTATCCATGTATTTGAGCTGGGTATGGATACTTCACCACCAAGAACTTTGCCTTTCCATCAATGGCCTAAAGACCTTTCTCTCTGGGAGGAAAAGAGAAAGAGGTAGATGAGGAATCAGAGACACTTTTTTAAAATTTATTTATTTTATTTTATTTTTTATAAACATATATTTATTTTTTCCCCAGGGGTACAGGTCTGTGAATCTCCAGGTTTACACACTTCACAGCACTCACCATAGCACATACCCTACCCAATGTCCATAACCCCCCCTCCCAACCCCCCTCCCCCCAGCAACCCTCAGTTTGTTTTGTGAGATTAAGAGTCACTTATGGTTTGTCTCCCTCCCAATCCCAACTTGTTTCATTTACTCTTCTCCTACCCCATTATCCCCCCATGTTGCATCTCCTCTCCCTCATATCAGGGAGATCATATGATAGTTGTCTTTCTCTGATTGACTTATTTCGCTAAGCATGATACCCTCTAGTTCCATCCACGTTGTCGCAAATGGCAAGATTTCATTTCTTTTGATGGCTGCATAGTATTCCATTGTATATATATACCACATCTTCTTTATCCATTCGTCTGTTGATGGACATCTAGGTTCTTTCCATAGTTTGGCTATTGTAGACATTGCTGCTATAAACATTCGGGTGCACGTGCCCCTTCGGATCACTACCTTTGTATCTTTAGGGTAAATACCCAGCAGTGCAATTGCTGGGTCATAGGGTAGTTCTATTTTCAACATTTTGAGGAACCTCCATGCTGTTTTCCAGAGTGGTTGCACCAGCTTGCATTCCCACCAACAGTGTAGGAGGGTTCCCCTTTCTCCGCATCCTCGCCAGCATCTGTCATTTCCTGACTTGTTAATTTTAGCCATTCTGACTGGTGTGAGGTGGTATCTCATTGTGGTTTTGATTTGTATTTCCCTGATGCCAAGTGATATGGAGCACTTTTTCATGTGTCTGTTGGCCATCTGGATGTCTTCTTTGCAGAAATGTCTGTTCATGTCTTCTGCCCATTTCTTGATTGGATTATTTGTTCTTTGGGTGTTGAGTTTGCTAAGTTCTTTATAGATTCTGGACACTAGCCCTTTATCTGATATGTCGTTTGCAAATATCTTCTCCCATTCTGTCAGTTGTCTTTTGGTTTTGTGAACTGTTTCCTTTGCTGTGCAAAAGCTTTTGATCTTGATAAAATCCCAATAGTTCATTTTTGCCCTTGCTTCCCTTGCCTTTGGCGATGTTCCTAGGAAGATGTTGCTGTGGCTGAGGTCAAAGAGGTTGCTGCCTGTGTTCTCCTCAAGGATTTGGATGGATTCCTTTCTCACATTGAGGTCCTTCATCCATTTTGAGTCTATTTTCGTGTGTGGTGTAAGGAAATGATCCAATTTCATTTTTCTGCATGTGGCTATCCAATTTTCCCAACACCATTTATTGAAGAGGCTGTCTTTTTTCCATTGGACATTCTTTCCTGCTTTGTCAAAGATTAGTTAACCATAGAGTTGAAGGTCTATTTCTGGGCTCTCTATTCTGTTCCATTGATCTATGTGTCTGTTTTTGTGCCAGTACCATGCTGTCTTGATGATGACAGCTTTGTAATAGAGCTTGAAGTCCGGAATTGTGATGCCACCAACTTTGGCTTTCTTTTTCAATATTCCTTTGGCTATTCGAGGTCTTTTCTGGTTCCATATAAATTTTAGGATTATTTGTTCCATTTCTTTGAAAAAAATGGATGGTACTTTGATAGGAATTGCATTAAATGTGTAGATTGCTTTAGGTAGCATAGACATTTTCACAATATTTATTCTTCCAATCCAGGAGCATGGAACATTTTTCCATTTCTTTGTGTCTTCCTCAATTTCTTTCATGAGTACTTTATAGTTTTCTGGGTATAGATTCTTAGTGTCTTTGGTTAGGTTTATTCCTAGGTATCTTATAGTTTTGGGTGCAATTGTAAATGGGATGGACTCCTTAATTTCTCTTTCTTTTGTCTTGTTTTTGGTGTAGAGAAATGCGACTGATTTCTGTGCATTGATTTTATATCCTGACACGTTACTGAATTCCTGTACAAGTTCTAGCAGTTTTGGAGTGGAGTCTTTTGGGTTTTCCACATAGAGTATCATATCATCTGCGAAGAGTGATAGTTTGACTTCTTCTTTGCCAATTTGGATGCCTTTAATTTCTTTTTGTTGTCTGATTGCTGAGGCTAGGACTTCTAGTACTATGTTGAATAGCAGTGGTGATAACGGACATCCCTGCCGTGTTCCTGACCTTAGCGGAAAAGCTTTCAGTTTTTCTCCATTGAGAATGATATTTGCGATGGGTTTTTCATAGATGGCTTTGATAATATTGAGGTATGTGCCCTCTATCCCTACACTTTGAAGAGTTTTGATCAGGAAGGGATGCTGTACTTTGTGTCAAATGCTTTTTCAGCATCTATTGAGAGTATCATATGGTTCCTGTTCTTTCTTTTATTAATGTGTTTTATCACATTGACTGATTTGCGGATGTTGAACCAACCTTGCAGCCCTGGAATAAATCCCACTTGGTCGTGGTGAATAATCCTTTTAATGTACTGTTGAATCCTATTGGCTAGTATTTTGGTGAGAATTTTTGCATCTGTGTTCATCAAGGATATTGGTCTGTAGTTCTCTTTTTTGATGGGATCCTTGTCTGGTTTGGGGATCAAGGTGATGCTGGCCTCATAAAATGAGTTTGGAAGTTTTCCTTCCATTTCTATTGTTTGGAACAGTCTCAGGAGAATAGGAATTAGTTCTTCTTTAAATGTTTGGTAGAATTCCCCCGGGAAGCCGTCTGGCCCTGGGCTTTTGTTTGTTTGGAGATTTTTGATGACTGTTTCAATCTCCTTACTGGTTATGGGTCTGTTCAGGCTTTCTATTTCTTCCTGGTTCAGTTGTGGTAGTTTATATGTCTCTAGAAATGCATCCATTTCTTCCAGATTGTCAAATTTGTTGGCATAGAGTTGCTCATAATATGTTCTTATAATTGTCTGTATTTCTTTGGTGTTACTTGTGATCTCTCCTCTTTCATTCATGATTTTATTTATTTGGGTCCTTTCTCTTTTCTTTTTGATAAGTCTGGCCAGGGGATTATCAATCTTATTAATTCTTTCAAAGAACCAGCTCCTAGTTTTGTTGATTTGTTCTATTGTTTTTTTGGTTTCTATTTCATTGATTTCTGCTCTGATCTTTATGATTTCTCTTCTCCTGCTGGGTTTAGAGTTTCTTTCTTGTTCTTTCTCCAGCTCCTTTAGGTGTAGGGTTAGGTTGTGTACCTGAGACCTTTCTTATTTCTTGAGAAAGGCTTGTACCGCTATATATTTTCCTCTCAGGACTGCCTTTGTTGTGTCCCACAGATTTTGAACTGTTGTATTTTCATTATCATTTGTTTCCATGAATTTTTTCAATTCTTCTTTAATTTCCTGGTTGACCCATTCGTTCTTTAGAAGGATGCTGTTTAGTCGCCATGTATTTGGGTTCTTTCCAAATTTCCTCTTGCGATTGAGTTCTAGCTTCAGAGCATTGTGGTCTGAAAATATGCAGGGAATGATCCCAATCTTTTGATACCGGTTGAGACCTGATTTAGAACCAAGGATGTGATCTATTCTGGAGAATGTTCCATGTGCACTAGAGAAGAATGTGTATTCTGTTGCTTTGGGATGAAATGTTCTGAATATATCTGTGATGTCCATCTGGTCCAGTGTGTCATTTAAGGCCTTTATTTCCTTGTTGATCTTTTGCTTGGATGATCTGTCCATTTCAGTGAGGGGAGTGTTAAAGTCCCCTACTTTTATTGTATTATTGTCGATGTGTTCCTTTGATTTTGTTATTAATTGGTTTATATAGTTGGCTGCTCCCACGTTAGGGGCATAGATATTGACAATTGTTAGATCTTCTTGTTGGACAGACCCTTTGAGTATGATATAGTGTCCTTCTTCATCTCTTATTATAGTCTTTGGTTTAAAATCTAATTGATCTGACATAAGGATTGCCACTCCTGCTTTCTTCTGATGTCCATTAGTATGGTAAATTCTTTTTTTTTTCACCCCCTCACTTTAAATCTGAAGGTGTCTTCGGGTTTAAAATGAGTTTCTTGTAGGCAACATATAGATGGGTTTTGTTTTTTTATCCATTCTGATACCCTGTGTCTTTTGATTGGGGCATTTAGCCCATTAACATTCAGGGTAAGTATTGAGAGATATGAATTTAGTGCCATTGTATTGCCTGTAAGGTGACTGTTATTGTATATTGTTTCTGTTCCTTTCTGATCTACTACTTTTAGGCTCTCTCTTTGCTTAGAGGACCCCTTTCAATATTTCCTGTAGAGCTGGCTTGGTGTTTGCAAATTCTTTCAGTTTTTGTTTGTCCTGGAAGCTTTTAATCTCTCCTTCTATTTTCAATGATAGCCTAGCTGGATATAGTATTCTTGGCTGCATGTTTTTCTCGTTTAGTACTCTGAATATATCATGCCAGCTCTTTCTGGCCTGCCAGGTCTCTGTGGATAAGTCTGCTGCCAATCTAATATTTTTACCATTGTATGTTACAGACTTCTTCTCCCGGGCTGCTTTCAGGATTTTCTCTTTGTCACTAAGACTTGTAAATTTTACTATTAGGTGACGGGGTGTGGACCTATTCTTATTGATTTTGAGTGGGGTTCTCTGAACCTCCTGGATTTTGATGCTTGTTCCCTTTGCCATATTGGGGAAATTCTCTCCAATAATTCTCTCCAATATACCTTCTGCTCCCCTCTCTCTTTCTTCTTCTTCTGGAATCCCAATTATTCTAATGTTGTTTCGTCTTATGGTGTCACTTATCTCTCGAATTCTGCCCTCGTGGTCCAGTAGTTGTTTGTCCCTCTTTTGCTCAGCTTCTTTATTCTCTGTCATTTGGTCTTCTATATCACTAATTCTTTCTTCTGCCTCATTTATCCTAGCAGTGAGAGCCTCCATTTTTGATTGCACCTCATTAATAGCTTTTTTGACTCCAACTTGATTAGATTTTAGTTCTTTTATTTCTCCAGAAAGGGCTTTTATATCTCCCGAGAGGGTTTCTCTAATATCGTCCATGCCTTTTTCGAGCCCAGCTAGAACCTTGAGAATCGTCATTCTGAACTGTAGATCTGACATATTACCAATGTCTGTATTGATTAGGTCCCTAGCCTTTGGTACTGCCTCTTGTTCTTTTTTTTTGTGGTGAATTTTTCTGCCTTGTCATTTTGTCCAGATAAGAGTATATGAAGGAGTAAATAAAATACTAAAAGGGTGGCAACAACCCCAGGAAAATATGCTTTAGCCAAATCAGAAGAGATCCCAAATCGTGGGGGGGGGGGAGGGGGATAAAAAGAGGTTCAGAAAGAAAAAATAAAAAGAAAAAAGAAAAAAGAAACAAAAAAAGAAAACCAATAATGAAAAAAATATAAAAAGGAAAAAATATATATATATATTAGATAAACTAGTTAAAAAACGTTAAAAAAGAAAAGGGTAAAAGTTAAAAAAATTTAGCAGAAGAAGAGAAAAAAATTGAAAAAGAAAAAAAAAATTAAATTAACTGCAAGGCTAAAGAATCATGGGGAGAAAGCCATGTGTTCCGTGCTTTGCTTTCTCCTCCTCTGGAATTCCGCGGCTCTCCTTGGTATGAAACTGCACTCCTTGTAAGTGAACTTGGTCCTGGCTGGGTTTCTTGTTGATCTTCTGGGGGAGGGGCCTGTTGTAGTGATTCTCAAGTGTCTTTGCCCCAGGCGGAGTTGCACCGCCCTTACTAGGGGCCGGGCTGAGTAATCCACTCGGGTTTGCTTTCGGGAGCTTTTGTTCCCTGAGCGCTTTCCGTAGAGTTCCAGAGGACGGGAATAAAGATGGCGGCCTCCCAGTCTCCAGCCCGGAGGAGCCGAGAGCTCGGGGCCCCACTCCTCAGTGCGCCCTCAGAGAACAGCGCCCAATTACTCCCGTCTGCCTGGCCTCCGGCCGTGCT
Source organism: Lontra canadensis (assembly GCF_010015895.1). Lineage (NCBI taxonomy): Eukaryota > Metazoa > Chordata > Mammalia > Carnivora > Mustelidae > Lontra > Lontra canadensis. The sequence goes on along the minus strand of NW_022631001.1, from coordinate 31,399,641 downwards.
CCGAGCTCACCGAGCCTGCTACCGGTTCAAGGTAAGCCCGAGCTGTGAGCTCACTCCTCAGCTCTGTCTCTGTAGCCGGCTTCCCTGTTCTAATACGTGCAAGCTCTGCGACACTCAGACACCCCGATCCTTCTGTGATCCTGCGGGACCTGAGGCCACACTGGCCCCGCGTGGGCTTCACCCCAGTTAAGCCTCTGGAGCGATGTCCCTCAGTGGAACAGACTTTTAAAAGTCCTGATCTTGTGCTCCGTTGCTCCACCGCTTGCCGGGAGCCGGCCCCTCCCCCCGGGGTCTATCTTCCCGTCCCTTTGGATTCACTTCTCTGCCAGTCCTACCTTTCAGAAAGTGGTTGATTTTCTGTTTCTAGAATTGCTGTTCTTCTCTTTGGTCTCCTGTTGGATTTGTAGGTGTTTGCACTCTTTAGATAAGCTATCTAGCTGATCTCCCGCAACCTGAAGTATTCTCAGCCTGCTACTTCTCCGCCATCTTGACTCCTCCCCCAAGAATCAGAGACACTTTGAGTTGGGGAATAAAGGGAAGTTGCAGGACTTCCTGTTAAGCGAGGTTTTTTCTCAGAGAAGTAGAACCAAGTTGATCTGTTAAGAATGATGGTGCAAGGGTGAGGTCCAGCCTTTGTGTGGTGGAAGAGGGACCAAGAGTGAGCCATCAAAGGCATTGGTCAATTATGGGAGGGCCCCACTGAGCCTGGAGACCTCAAGGATCTGGTCAACTTCAGTATTTTTCTCCAGCCATATAGCTAAGAGGCAGGTGGGGAGAGATCATCAGCATGGTCTTCCTGGGAATGCCGACCAGCCAGGACAAGGAGATACATACATTCAGGATGCTGGCTTTTCAATCATTGACTGAGGGATCCAGGCAGGCTGAATGCTACAATCAGACTCTGAGGCTTAGGTTCATCAGGAAAGGGCAGAAGGCATGGAGAGAGAAAATGAGCTATCCGGTTGAATACAGAAAATGTGTTGTGCACATGGTATATTGGTCAGGATTCTCTAGAATAACCATGTATATATTAAGTATACATATATATATATATATATATTTTATTTGACAGACAGATCACAGGTAGGCAGAGAGGCAGGCGGAGAGAGACAGGAGGAGGAGGCAGGCTCCCTGCTGAGCAGAGAGCCCGATGCAGGGCTCGATCCCAGGATCTTGAGATCATGACCTGAGCCAAAGGCAGAGGCTTTAACCACTGAGCCACCCAGGTGCCCAAATATACATATATTTAAATAAGGGATTGACTCATGTGATTATGGAAACTGAGAATTCCCAAGATCTTTAGTCAGCAACCTGGAGACCCAAGAAAGCCAATAAGTAGTTCTAGGCCAAAAGCAGGCAGACTCAAGACCCAAGAAGAGCCTATGTTTCAGTATGAGTCTGAAAGTTAGAAAGGATCAGTGTCCTGCTTAAGCAGTCAGGCAGGTGAAGTTCCTTCTTACTCCAGGTAGGGACGAGCAATTTGTTCTATATAGGCCTTCAACTGATTGGATGAGTCCCACCCACATTAGGGATGGCAATCTGCTTTATTCAGTCAATCAATTTCAATGTTCAACTTAACCAATTTTAGTATATGTGCTGCCTAAGAGAGCACATGTTCAACTTAATCAAAAGCATCCTCACAACACACCTAAAATAATGTTTGACCAAGTATCTGGAGATCCTGTGCCCTAGTCAAATTGACACATAAAATTAACCATCACACCTGGGATCATGGCTGTCCTCAGCAGTATGCTTGAGAGTCCTTCCTAAAAAAAAATGAAGGTCATAGCTACAGGCTCATGTTAACACTGGGGACTGTAGCTTGATAAACTCCTCCCACATCTTCAGTGACCAGCTGGAGTGAAGGGAGCTCTGAGTGTAGCGCCAGCGATGGGAGGCCCACAAGGGGGAGCTCTAGGCTCTCACAGCGCTGCAAGAGGGACCTAATGAGGCTTCCTTGGTGGGGCAGGGCTGAGCAGGAGCCATACCTGGGTAGTCTACCACCTGTCCTTATGCCAACGGCGCCCACAGGCAGGCTTGTAGGCTTCCTTCACGGTTTGTCTCTGCTCACTGCCAGCAGGTTTCAGGAAGTTGGGTGCCTTATCCAGGCTCCACCAGTGCCGGGACACTCCTCTGCTACGTTGGATTTGGCACAGAAGGCCCTCTGTCTGAAAGCCCTTTCTGGCTGGGGTGGTGAGGAACAGCTGCCACACAGTATCACAGACCTGAAGCCTCACACCTGCATGGTGAACGTTCACCTTCACTGGGCTAGACATGCCCATCATTTCGTTGCTGCAGCCTGGTGTGTTTCTCTGAGCGTGGGATGGGACTTTTCAGGTGTCTGTGGACCACATCATTAGTAGAGGTTCTTTTGACACTTGATATCTCCCATACAGAAGAAATTTAGTGCTCTTTTTTTTTTTAAGATTATATTTATTTATTTGACAGATAGAGATTACAAGTGGGCAGAGAGGCAGGCAGAGAGAGAGAGAGAAGGAAGCAGGCTCCCTGCTGAGCAGACAGCCCGATGCAGGGCTCGATCCTAGAACCCTGGGATCACGACCTCTTTAATAAATAAATAAAATCTTTTTTAAAAAAAATTTTTAAATAATGAATGAGTGAATGAAACAATAAAAGAAGCTCATGAATGAGCCAAAGTGTCATGAACCAAAGAGTATGATTATTACAATTCTGTGTACCTGTGGTAGAAAAAAGAGCACTGGGGCACCTGGGTGGCTCAGTGGGTTAAAGCCTCTGCCTTCAGCTCCAGTCATGATCCCAGGGTCCTGGGATGGAGCCCCACATCAGACTCTCTGCTCAGCAGGGAGCCTGCTTCCTCCTCCTCCTCTCTCTCTCTCTCTCTCTCTCTCTCTCTGCCTTCCTCTCTGCCTACTTGTGATCTCTATCTGTCAAATAAGTAAATAAAATCTTTTAAAAACAAACAAACAAACAAACATGGATCTAACATCCAACTAAGGTTTAGAGATGTTATTTTGCTTAGGATTCATGTTCAGTTTAAAGTAGGTGAAGCAAAAATTAAATGACCCACTGCATTTTTTAAAGATAACTGGCTTCTAGTTTTAGCTATGTCGGTTTTTTTTTTTTTTTAAGATTTTATTTATTTATTTGACAGAGACAACGAAAGAGGGAACACAAGCAGGGGGAGTGGGAGACGGAGAAGCAGGCTCCCCACTGAGTAGGGAGCCTGATGTGGGGCTCGATCCCAGGACCCTGGGATCATGTCCCAAGCCAAAGGCAGATGCTCAATTACTGAGCCACCCAGGCACCCCTTTCTGGCTCTTTCTAATAATGGCATCAAGGCTTTCACTCTCTCTCCCCTCTGTTGCTCTTTTTACAGTTGCCCTTTCTTCTTATTTCAGAGAGTGACTCTAATGTGTCAGTGAAGATGGCCATATGGGTTGTCAACTTAAATCACCCTTACAGTCAACAACCCAAAAGGAACAGAATTGTCTTTGCCAACAAGTCTAGCAGAGAAATTGGGAGTGGCTTCTGACCTGACCCTGGGTATGTGCTAAGTCTTGAACAACCACTGTGATCTGGAAGATGAACTTCTCTGATTAGACAGGACTAAGTCTGATGGTCTAGGTCACACCCCCAGGGCTACGTAAGAAAGGATCAATACCTCTTGAAAGGTATGGAATGGGAGAATGGCTCCCCAAAGGAAAAGATCCTGAGTAGACAGAATGATATGTCACAGAGACGTTACATAAATACTGTTAGGGCCAATTTAATGTTAAAACCGGTTTAACTATTAGGGCCTGCTTAGCCAGAGCGACTCCATATTGCCTAGGTAGCCATATTGTTGTTTACATCCACGAACTTCATTCCAGGAATAAACACCCCTGTAGTTCCTGGTATGGTTCCGGGTATCGATTCTGGGAGTAAACGCCTTAACAATAGAAGCCACATACCTTGGGTCTGCAGTTATGCCCTATAAAACCAGCCTGTGAGATCGGAGGGGGTCTCTCTCTTCGGAGGCGGCCCTGGACAGTCAGTCTGACTTCTAATGCTTGGCATGGAATAAAGCTTCACATAACTTTCACTTTGTCTCAGTCTCATTCCCCTGGCCAGTCAGTCTAACTTCTAATGCTTGGCATAGAATAAGGCTTTGTATAACTTTCACTTTGTCTCAGTCTCATTCCTTTGATAATGGATCTCAACATTCTGGGGGCTCGTCCGGGATCTAATGACGAAAACTGAGTCGGCATCAGAATTTCTGGGAAAAGCCTCTGGAGGTAAGATCTCGAGATTCTATCCTGTAGGATCTGGTCTGTCTGTCTGGTTGCAGAGCTCCAGGGTATAGTCCACCGGGGAGAAGCTGGACGCAGCATTGCTCCCTAGGGCTGGAGTGGATGCGGGGATGCCCCATCCCTCCACTGGGATGCCTGGGGTTCGAGTCCCCCTAGGTGGTCAGGGGACCAAGAAAATCCCCACCAGCAGCAGGTTGTATTTTTGAGTTGGGATTATATCTTGCACACCCTTAGACTTGATATCTGGTTGAGGAAGTGCTGCTGGGTCTGGCCTGCGGTTGTCTTTGTCTTGTCTTTTTGTTGTCTGTTGTGTTGTTTGTTGTGTTTGAAGAAATGGGGCAAGCAGAGAGTAAGGGACCTATGACACCCCTAAGTCTTGTTCTCCAGCATTTCAAGGATTTTCAAGGTAAAACCACCCAGTTGGGTGACAAGGTTTACCCAGGAAAACTCTCTAAAACTGGGAACCCTTTCTCTACCTTCTGGCAGCACTCCCCCTTCTGTTTCTGCACCGACTTGGGTGTAGCCTGCATAACTGGCCTCTAGACCGTCCTCGGTGCTTCCTGCACCATGGCTCCTTCCCTCTTCACTGTCAAGGATCAAGAAGAGCAGCCTCTGGACCTAACATCCCCCACTCCAGATCTTCCCACCCGTGTCTCAGGTAAACATTAAAAGTGGAGTGGGTCCAGGTGAAACATAAATCAGTATTTGAACTAAGTTAAGTTTCTTGGTTTAATTAAGATAGACATGTCTTTAAATTTACAGCAGTAAATGTGAAACTTCACTCAAAGTTTACTGAAGGTCAAATAAGCTCATGCTATTTGTTAAAATCTGTTAGCAAAGAAACAACTGAACTGATGGTTAATTGTCTCAAAGTTTTAATGGGTAATTGTTAAAGTAACTTTCAAAGTCTTTGGTAACCTGAAACTTCAAAGTTTTGATTGGATGACAAATGGAATTAAATCTGTTGGACATCTAGGTCTTAACCAAATGGGATAAAATGCTAAAGCATTGAGTACTTGATGTAGGTTTGTGCTTTTGACCTCTTACTGCAAAGAAACTAAGAATATTTAAATCTGTTGGTAAACATGTTTTGCGCTTAAATGATTCATAAATTTGCCATCTACAGAATTCTGTTGTAACTGTTCACAATTGGTTAATACTTGATCATCACTAGAAACTAAAATGTTTTTAAGAATAGAAAATTCTGCTAACTGTAACTAAGACTGATGGAAGTAAGGAAAATAACCCTATATGTAAAAAAGTAGGAGATACATAAGAAAGATAAGGAATGGGAATACATTTTGTTAAAGAAAAGGTAATTTTGTCCTAAATGAGATGGTTGTTTGAAAGGAAATGGCTTGGGACAAAACCTGAATACAAAAGAAAGTTGTAGAAGGTTTGTGAAGGGAAATTTTCAGAAAAAAAAAAATTAGGTATGGTCAGGACGGATTACCAAAAGAAATACGCCATAAGGTTTTTATTAAAAATTTTAATGTTGCCTGAAAAACCAGAGGAAAGGCAGTTGACTGATAGTAAGTTTAAAAAAAACTGTACACACAAAAAAGAGGGCCTAAGAGAGTAAATAGTTTTGTCTTAAAGTAAAAATATCTGGTTGCACCAGAACATGAAAGGAGATAATAGAAACTAAACTTGAGGGTATATAGTAAGTCGTAGAAAGCTTGGGATAGTGACTTATTTGCCTTGGTTTATAGGTTTGAAAGAAAACAATGAAATATGTTAAAAATTTGACCATATTAGATCAGTTTTGATGGATTTATTCACAAGAAGGGAAAAAAGACTAATAAATCTTTTCCTGTAAAATGTTTCTGTTCAAATGAGGCAGAGTATTCAAGGAAGGAAGACTAAAGCCCTGTGTCATGGCAAATCTATATTGGTGATCCATTCAAGTAATTTAAAATCAGAGGGCAGTAAATCTTGCCTTTGCCAGTCAGTCAGCCCCATATATAAGGAAGAAACTTCAGAAAATTGAAGGATTTGAAGGAAAGAATCCGACTGAGTTAGCGGGAATAGCAGAAAAGGTGTTTAACAACATGGATACACAAGAAGATGAAAAACAGACTAAAAAAAGAGTTAAAGTTTTGACATTACATGAGGCGGGAAGGAGACAGGAAAAAAAAGGTCAGTGGAAAAGAAAAAGGCAGGTAGGAGATGGTCAATGGAAAAAAAAAAAAAAGGCCTAAACACAGAGAAAGCAGGTGGGAAAGCTTAGATTCAGATCAGTGTGCTTACTGCAAGGAAAAAGGACACTGGGCCAGAGAGTGCCCTAAGAAGAAAACAGCAATGCTGGCCACCAAAGACGGAAGGGGCCATGGTTCAGAACCCCTCCCTGAACCTCGGGTTGAAATTGAGGTGGAGGGGAAATCAATTGATTTTTTGGTGGACACAGGAACCAAACTTTCATCATTACTAAAGCCTATGGGAAAACTATCTGGAGAGGAAGTCTGGGTACAAGGGGCAAATGGCACAGAAAGACAGAAATGGACAATAGAAAGGACTTTAAATTTGGCCTAGGGAGTGGTCAAACATTGATTCTTGGTCCTTCCTAATGCTCCATATAACCTGATGGGAAGAGATCTCCTCCACAAACTATGGGCTGGCATTCAGTTCTTGGAAGGAGACATGACTGTGACTTTGAGACAACCCACTGTGCAGATGCTTGTGGCAGCAGTAGATGAACATTTCCTTTACAAGCCAGTCTCAAAACCAGAGGAGATAAGGGGGGGAAGCCTTCTCCAAACCCTACAGGTTGAGTTTCCCGAAGTCTGAGCAGAAGGGAGGCCTCCTGGCCTGCCCAAGGGACTGCCTCCAGTAGTGGTACAGTTAAAAGCAACAGCTATGGCCATTCGAGTCTGGCAGTACTCCCTCCCCTGGGAAGCAAAGGAAGGGATCAGAAAACACATTAACCGCCTCTGAGGAGACGTGATCCTAGTTCCTTGCAAGTCTCCATGGAACACACTTTTACTGCCCATCAAAAAGGCTGAAACTGGGGAGTACCGACCGGTTCAGGACTTGCAGGAAGTTAACAAACGGGTTGAAGATATCCACCCGATGGTGCCCAACCCCTATACCCTACTCTCCCTCCTAGGCCCCAGAAGAACTGTGTATACCGTCTTAGATCTCAAGGATGCATTTTTCTGCATACCTTTGGCAAGGGAGTCTCAACTCCTCTTTGCTTTTGAGTGATCTGACCCACAGGAAGGGTTCCAGGGCCAGTTCACCTGGACAAGACTTTCCCAAGGATTCAAAAATTCACCCACCATCTTCGACGAGACCCTACACGAGGATTTGTGTGAGTACAGAATCACCAACCCAGGAGTCACTCTGTTACAGTATGTTGCTGAGGACTATGAGTCATGCTTGCTGGGGGTGGGGGATGACGAAAACTCTCTTACAGACTCTGCAGGAAAAAGGGTAGCGGGTGTCAGCAAGGAAAGCACAGCTCTGTCAGAGCCACGCCACTTATTTAGGCTTTGATCTCCACGAGGGAGTGCGTTCACTGTCTGAGTCCAGGAAACAGGTGATCACCCGATACCCCTGCCCCACCATGCCCCAACAAGTGAGGGAGTTTCTTGGGACGGTGGGCTACTGTAGGCTGTGAATACCGCAGTTCACGGAGATTGCCCGACCTCTCTATGAACTGATTAAGGGAGGGTTCACTACGGTAGAGTGGACAGCTGAGGCAGAAGGAGCATTTTGAAAATTACAAACAGCCTTACTGAGCGCCCCAGCACTGGCCATCCCAGATGTTACCAAGCTTGTATGTGGATGAAAAGGCAGGGGTGGCCAAAGGGGTTTTGACTCAGACTCTGGGGCCTTGGCAAAGGCCAGTAGCCTATGTTAGCAAGAAACTAGATCCAGTAGTGCCTGGGTTCCCCCCTTGCCTCTGCATAATTGCTGCCACAGCCCTCCTGGTCAAGGATGCAAGTAAATTGACTTTGGGTCAAAATCTCATCTTGACCACTACCCACGCTATCAACGGCCTTCTCTGGACTCCACCAGACCGATGGATGACAAATGCCTGAGTGACAGGGTATCAAGCCCTCTTCCTCAAGGAACCAAAAGTGATTTTCAGGCCCCCAGCAGTGCTAAATCCAGCCACGTTGCTGCCAGAAAAGCTAACTGACCACCCACACGACTGCGGGGAGGTCCTAACCCAGATCACAGGACTAAGGCCTGACCTCAGAGACACTCCCCTCCCGGAGGTGGAGATGACTCTGTTCGCAGATGGGAGTAGCTACATGGCTGATGGAAAGAGGTATGTGGGGGCTGCGGTGGTTTCTCCTGAACAGGAGCTCTGAAAGGCAGCCCTGCCACACGGAACCTTGGCGCAAAAAGTGGAGCTGATGGCACTCACCAAGGCACTGCAGATGGCCAAGGGTAAGACCTCCAACATCTATACAGACAGCAGGTACAGCAGGTACACCTTTGATACTCTCCATATACATGGGGCTATTTTTTTAAAAAATGGGCCTATTAACAGCAGAAGGAAAAGAAATCAAAAACAGAAAAGAAAATATTGGCTCTTCTCCAGGCTATTTGGGACCCAAAAGAGGTGGCTGTTATGCATTGCCCGGGGCACAAAAAGGGGACTAATCTGGTTTCAAAAGGAAACCAATTAGCAGATCGAACAGCAAAGCAAGCCGCCAGGGAAACGGCTCAATAACTGGTTACACTCCAGGCTCCAGCCCTACCAGAAAACCCGGATTATTCAGAGGAAGGTTTAAAACATTTCCAAAAATGGACTAAATTAGACTATGAAGGGGATTGGGCTAAGACTAGAGCAGGAGAGTTAATTCTTCCTCAAAGACTAGGAAAAAAAAAATCAGTAAGCCAAATACATCAGGGCACTCATTTAGGGACATGCAAGCTTAAGGAGCTCATGGGTAAACAGTTCCAGGTTTCTAAATTAGGGCATATAGCTCAGGATATGGTTGATAGATGTGCTCAATGTCAGGCGGTAAATGCAGGAGGAACTAGGTTGGGAAGAGAAAAAAGAGAAAGAGGAAGGGAACCAGGAATTTATTGGGAAGCAGATTTTACAGAGATGAAACAGGGAAAGTATGGACACAAGTATATGTTAGTTTTTGTAGATGCCTTTTCAGGCTGGGTAGAGGCTTTTTCCGCCAAATATGAAATGGCAGGAATGGTACCAAAAAGCTACTAGAGGAAATAATTCCTAGGTTTGGGTTGCCTCTCGCAATTGGGTCAGACATTGGCCCTGCATTTGTGAATTCAGTCTCACAGGCATTGGCCAAGGCTATGGGCACTAATTGGAAACTACACTGTGCCTACCGGCCCCAGAGTTCCCGACTAGTAGAGAGAATGAACCGGACTCTTAAAGAGACCTTGACAAAGTTAATTCTGGAGACTGGCAGTGGATGGGTGGATCTTCTTCCCTTTGCCCTCCTTAGGGCGCGGTGTACACCCTACTTAAATAAGGTTACCCCATTTAAAATAATGTTCAGGAGACCCTCTCCACTCTGCCCACGGCTACAAGAGGTTGCCCTAGCAGAAATGACTGATCAGTCTGTACTCCAGTTACTGCAGGCACTACAGTCTGTCTTTAAAAAAGCCCACGCAGGGATCCGAGCTGCCTACACTGAGACGGAGACTGAGATGGAACCACATCCTTACCAACCCAGAGACTTGGTTTAGATATGCCGCCACCAAATGGAAAACTTGGAGCCTCATTAGAAGGGACCATTCACTGTCATCCTGACCACCCCCACAGCAGTATGCATGTCATGTCAAATGAGCCGAAAACAAGAACGCCTCCCAAAAATGGGAGCCACTGCCGGTGGACCCCACCAAACTGTGGACTAAAACTAAGACTCAAAAGGGTTTCATAACTTGGTCACTTTTAACCCTGTTCCTACTCAGCAACATCCAGGGGACACCTCATCGGCCTAAAAACAGCCCAATGGAAAATCAGAAAGACAGAGGATGGAACAACACTCAAGGTTAACAACCCCTCAGGTCAGCCTGTTTTCACCCTTGAGAACTGGCTGAAGAGTCAAAGAATTGAATAATCTCCAAAGAAAAGGGGGGAATGTTAGGGCCAATTTAATATTAAAACCTGTTTAACTATTAGGGCCTGCTTAGCCAGAGCGACTCCATATTGCCTAGGTAGCCATATTGTTGTTTACATCCACGGACTTCATTCCAGGAATAAACACCCCCGTAGTTCCTGGTATGGTTCCGGGTATCGATTCTGGGAGTAAACGCCTTAACAATAGAAGCCACGTACCTTGGGTCTGCAGTTATGCCCTATAAAACCAGCCTGTGAGATCGGGAGGGGGTCTCTCTTCGGAGGCGGCCCTGGACAGTCAGTCTGACTTCTAATGCTTTGCATGGAATAAAGCTTCACATAACTTTCACTTTGTCTCAGTTTCATTCCCCTGGCCAGTCAGTCTAACTTCTAATGCTTGGCATAGAATAAGGCTTTGCATAACTTTCACTTTGTCTCAGTCTCATTCCTTTGATAATGGACCCCAACAAATACAGGTGTGTCTAATGGTCTGGAGCTCCCTGAGGGGGCTGGGTAAGAGGAAGAGGCCATGAGACTCCTGTGTGTAGAAGTCTGAAAGAATGGGTCCCACTGGGCTCTAGGGCTTGGTGGTTGAAGGGAGCAGGGATTCCAGGAGCAGGGAGATGCTAAGTTCCCTTGGTGTCGACTTAGCCTCCCTCTGGGGAGTGGGAGGTACATACTATGGGAAAGAGAAGGCTGTGTTCAAAGGGAGGAGCACTGTCCCTGGGAACAGCCATGGGGACCCCCTCTGAAAGAGCAGGCTATGAGAATGGCAGGTGGAGGAAGGTCATGAGAAAAAATACAAGATGTCCAGTTACATTTGAATTTCGGATAAACTAAATTTTTTTTTGCATGGGATACACACTAAAAGACTACTTGTTTATCTGAGGTTCAAATGTAACTGAGCATTCTATATTTTATTTGCTCAATCTGGCAACCCTAAGTTGAGGAGGGCAGCAGGGAACAAGCAGCAACCATGAGCCCCATGGAGTAACACATCAGCTGCTGTAGCTCCAGTTAGTCCTGATATTTTTCCCATCTCTCCTCCCCTTCTCTGTACTCTTAAAGTGGCCTTTTGTAGAACCACAGACTTGTGGGACTCCCAAGCAGGTTAAAAATGTGAGTATTCTTGGGAATATGTGGAGAACATTTGCTGGAAAAAGACAGAATTTATGTTAGTAAATCTGTGGCAATTTTGGGGTTGGATTGGTGCGCAAATCCATTTTCATCACAGTTGTCACTGACTATGCTTTCTCTCAGACAGGTTAGAATTTGCTCTTCCCTTTTTGGAACACTGGCAGACATGCAACTCCCTACTTACCCAAACAAAACAAAACAAAACAACAACCAACCCCAAAAAGCCCCACCAAAAACCCCCCACACAAGACAAAACAAAACACGCTTCTCAGGAAAATGATAGTATCTGTGTTTCACAACATCCATGTTGGGCTCTTAGCAATGCTCTTCACAGTCAGACTCACCCTGAGTGAAAGGATGGTGACTGTCAGGAAGGTCTCCTCCTTAGTAGGTGTCTAACTACTCACCCGTTTACTTCTCTTATAATCGTTTCCCCCCTTTTTTTGTTTTTGTTTTTTTTAATTTTTTATTTCTTTTCAGCATAACAGTATTCATTGTTTTTGCACCACACTCAGTGCTCCATGCAATTGGTGCCCTCCCTAATACCCACCACCTGTTTCCCCCAACCTCCCACCTCCTGCCCCTTCAAAACCCTCAGGTTGTTTTTCAGAGTCCATAGTCTCTCATGGTTCACTTCCCCTTCCAATTTCCCTCAACTCCCTTCTCCTCTCCATCTCCCCTTGTCCTCCATGTTATTTGTTATGCTCCACAAATAAGTGAAACCATATGATAATTGACTCTCTCTGCTTGACTTATTTCACTCAGCATAATCTCTTCCAGTCCTGTCCATGTTGCTACAAAAGTTGGGTATTCATCTTTTCTGATGGAGGCATAATACTCCATAGTGTATATGGACCACATCTTCCTTATCCATTCGTCCGTTGAAGAGCATCTTGGTTCTTTCCACAGTTTGGCGACTGTGGCCATTGCTGCTATGAACATTGGGGTACAGATGGTCCTTCTTTTCACTACATCTGTGTCTTTGGGGTAAATACCCAGTAATGCAATTGCAGGGTCATAGGGAAGCTCTATTTTTAATTTCTTAAGGAATCGCCACACTGTTCCCCTTTACTCCTGGACTTGAGAACCAGACCCCAAAACATGTAAAGTCCTTGAAGAGATTCATTTACAGAATTCCCTTGCCCTGTTTCTATTCACTCTGCATCCTTCCACCACCAAGATTTGAAATCCTGTCTTCTTCACCCACTACATCCATGTCCTTCAGGACAATCAAAGTACCCTCCGCAAGATTTCTTGTTTTACTCACCCATTCCATCCTATTTATACTTCCTTCCAATCTGTCTTGCAAAAACAAGACAAAACTAAACTAAACAAATGAAATTTGTTTGGGTTTCTTTATATTCATGCAATAATTAAGAGTAGACAATGTGCCTTTTCATATATATATATATATATATATATATATATATATAAGGGGGGCAATTAAGTGTTGACTCATCATTACTCATTAGTCTCCTTCCTCTGCTAACAATACCTTTATTTCTCTCCAGGAATTTTTTTCATTAAATTTTTCAGGTTTGCACATTTGGGATAGATGGTATCCTCAGTTACAGGGTAAGTACCGTAAAGTGCATATTTGACAGTATTTTCCATTCTCATCAGTCATGTTGTTTGGTTCATGGTTTCTCATGTAATCTTACCACAGCAAATGATATGGGAAAGGGTCCTTGAATTTTTTTGTGTGTGTGAATAAACACCTTTTCCCCATGGAATAACTGGTATGTTTCCCACTGGGCACAGATTAGCTAAGCATTGGCAGTCTTATTGTCTCTAGGAGGGGAGAGCTTCCTGGAGAATGGAACCTACTCTAGGAAAACAGAGATGAAAAATAAAGAAAGAGAACCCAGATCCTGTTCACCTTATCTTAGTTTAGGATAAAGCCAAGCCAGCAGAGTCATTCATCCCTACACTCTGCTGGGACTGAGCCAATGGTCTCATTGATTGTGCAAGTCAGTATAAGCTAATCTATGAATCCTTTGGTTCTTACACATACCTTGTGAGATTAATAATCTTATTTTAGCAGAAAAGTAATAGAGACAGAGAAGTTACATATTTGCTCAGTCATACAGTTAGTCCAGATGTTTTCTCTTCAAGGTAAAAAACACCAACTATAAAATCACCTGAATGACTAATGCCCCTCCACCCCCACCAAATTTTCAGTGTTTCCATATTTCTACCGGAAAATTAAAAAAAAAATGGTAATGACATGTAGGCTTCCCACAAAGTAACTTCAACCTGCTTGTCTTAACATGTGTCCTATCACTGCAGAAACTGTCCTTCCCATGTAGTCCATCTAGATAAACCTGCCTTTGCTCATGCCCCCATCCTTTTCTCTCTTCTTCACTCTGTTTACAAACATTCACTCAGCCTCTGCTTTCATTCCTTAATGGGGGGGGGGTGCTCATCATGATGGAATTGAGTCTCTTGAGTGAAGGGATATTTATCCCTATAGAAACCTGAAAGATTGTTGTTTCAAGTTAGAGCAGTTGAGTTTTCTTATGTCCATAGGGGAAATTCTATATAATTTTGAGTGTAAGTTCTCCAGAGAAGAATTCTCCAGGGGCAAGCATTCAGTGCCATATAAAGGTATAAAAACAGTACATTTATTCTCTGAGTTGTATTTATGGGAGAATTGGTTCTTTTCTTTTCTCTTCTTTTCTTTTCTTTTTCTTTCTTTCTTTCTTTCTTTCTTTCATTTTTCTTTTTTTTTTTAACAAAGGAGGTGAAATATCTGATTAAATGGGATGAAAGTCAGAGGTAAGGAACTGAAGGTAAAGACCCAAAGATTCTGCTTATGTACCTGTTATCGGGTTTTCCATTTATAATTCTTCTCACTGATAATTGAAGATGCTTATCAGTGCTTGGATGGGAATGCCAAGTACTCTGCCTTTTGTAGTCACATAAAACTTCAGGCAATAATTAGAGCTTTAGGGGCATCTAGGTGGCTCTGTGGGTTAAAGCCTCTGCCTTTGGCTCAGGCAGGGTCCTGGGATCGAGTCCCACATTGGACTCTCTGCTCAGCGGGGAGCCTGCTTCCCCTCTCTCCCTCTGCCTGACTCTGCCTAATTGTGATCTCTGTCTGTCAAAGAAATAAATAAACTCTTTAAAAAATAATAATTAGAGCTTTAAGTAGTTCGCTCACACTAATCATTGATTCATAGAGCTTTGTAGCTGGGGTGGGTGGTGGTCAGAAATAAGGCCAGTCATGCACAAAGATGAAACCCAGAGGAAAGAATGATTTGTTCAAGGTCGTACAGAAAGTTAACAGTAGAGCTGGAAGGACATGTCATTGAATCAGTCAGGTCAGCATTAGGGTACCTCATGCAAAAGGGAAAAGATGGAGCATTTGAGTTCAATTGTTCTTTTTTCTTTCCTTTTCCTTCCCTTCCCTTCCCTTTCTTTCCCTTTCCCCTTCCATTCCTCCTTCCCTCCCTCCCTTCTTTCCTTTTCTTTTTTAAAGATTTTATTTATTTATTTGAGAGAGAGAGAGAGAGAGAGAGAGCACAGTGAGGGACATAGGGAGAAGCAGACTCTCTGCTGAGTACGGAGTCTGATGCAGGGATCATGACCTGAGCTAAAGGCAGACGCTTAACCACTTAACTGACTAAGCCACCCTGGCACCTCTATCTATCTACCTTTCTTTCCTTTCTTCCCTTCCTTCCTTTATCCTTCCTTGCCTCCCTCCCTTCCTTCCTTCCCCTCTCCCTCCTTCTTCCCTCCCTCCCTCTTTCTCCCTTTCTTTTCTTTTCTCTCTCTCTTTCTTTCCTTCATCATTCATGAAGACAGTGATTTAGATTTGTTCTAAATTTTGATAAAATTTTATCAGCCCCCTGAAGTTCATCTTTTTTTAATAAGATACTCTAAAGTTTCATACTTTTAAAACTTACTGGTTTTATATACTTGGAACTTAATATATATTTTTCTCTACTACAAATGGTACTTAATTTTTTTTTCCTACAGAGTCCACCTTCCTAATTTTAGGAGATTTTTTTTGATATCCAAAATGTAATTATTGAAGTTAATACAGACATTTGATTTATCACCATGGTTAAACTCTTTAAATCACCTTGCCCTTTACTATCTGTTAATGTCTTAATAATCTGAGCTCAAGACAATAATACATATCCTCAGCTTGCTTGTCCTTCTGTGGGCCTGGATTCTTCATGTCCCACAGTGAAATTCTGCCAGTTTTCAAAACACCCTCCAAAGGCCAGGAGGCCTCCATTCTAGTACTAAGATGTCATCAAGCCCCTTTGATTTGAATAAGTCAGGTTACCTCCCTCTGTCGTCTTCTAGTTCCTGGCTCTTCCACCCATAACACCCTATGATTATGGTTGTTTACTTCCCCTCTCCATTCAGAAGTAATTTTTCCCTTTTAAAATTTCTAAAGAATTTGTTCCCATCTCATTTCCCTTAAATGCCAGCCTGAGAAATGGGCATTTTATTTTACAAATAAAAGGAGACCCTGAAGGTTCTGGGAGGGAGGATGATATTATTTTGGCAGAGGTATGAGGGACAGATTGGAAGAGAAGTCAGAAAACATGGAAAAGCCAGCTAGGAGACCATTAAATGGTCAGGGTGGGTGGGGAGGAAAAGGAGGAAGAAAAGAGGCCATGACTCCATGATTTTAAAGACCTGTGGGCCTGACAGTGAGTAGGACACTGGGGCCAGAGAAGAATTGGTCTGGGTGGCTGGGGAGGAGAAAGGGGACAAGTGAAGTGCTCTTCCCAGAGAAGGGCTCAGAAGAGCAGCTAGATGGGGAGGAAGATGGTCAGATGTGCTTGGGACTGGTAGGTCCAAAAGACTCAGACAGCATGTGTGCCTCCTATGTGCCCACCCACCACTTTTCTATCTTCTCTTCAGCCTCACCCTCATCTGAGTGGAAGGGAAGCCTGCAATTTTCTACGAACAAATCAGAGAAACACTCATATCAAGTCCAGAAGGGATGCCCTGCTCCGAACCACACAGGGGAACTTGAGTACAGGAAGAGTCTGTCGTAGTAGCAGAGTCAGGATTGTGGCCAGACTCTCTAATCCACTGGTATTTCTAATCCTATAGGGGCTGCCAACATCTACAAAAGCCATGGATTCATTCTGGGGCTTTCTATTCTATTAATTATGTTTCCTTCAGACACCAGACTCCTTAAGGGCAGAATCCAGACTTCCAAACTTTAATATTTATTCTTCCATCTATTCAACAAATATTGGTTTAATATCTATTATATAACTTATTATCTGTTTTAGGCACAAAGAACACAAGAAAGAACAGAACAAAGTTCCTGTCCTCCTGGAGCTTACATTCCAGAAGGGGGAGTTAGATAATAAGCATAAGACCCAAATAAATATGTGTGATTTCAGATGGTGATAAGTGTTATAACAAAATATAAACCAAGGAAATGGGAGTCACAGGGTGCTGGAATAGGGGGTAGGGGCTGCTATTTTATGCTGTGCTGTCAAGGAAGATCTCTCTGTCAAACTTATGTCACAAATGTTTTTGAGGATACACAGGCTCCATCTGGTGAGTGCACAATCAGCGTTTACTGAATTGTTACTGGTTAAATGAACTTGCTAATAATTACGTGTGTCTTGGGTGGTAGGGAGAGGTAGAGAGAGAGATAGAGAGTCAGAGAGAGAGAGACAGAGAGAGAGAGAGAGAGAGAGAGAGCTTAAATCACAGGATCAGAATAGCCATAAATGGAATTTTGTACAGCCCCAAATCCATTTTATGGTCACAGAGATGGGAGATGGAGAACTGACCTCTAAAGTTTTTTATTCAGGCAAGTTTCAGTATAATTAGTCAGATCCATTCTAACCAAAAATTGATATACTTGAAACAAATTGTATCTGAGATAAGTGCATCTAAAATAAAACCCATTTTGAGTGTTTCTCTATTTGTTTGGGTGTATTGTTCATGTATCTCAATTTTAACAGGGCAATATAAATGTATTTTGAATTTTGTCTTTGTAATAAAATATTCATCAAAATTTGTTTTAATTTTGAATTAATAGTTATAAATTTTTGTCCTTTTTGTTGTTTACTTCAAAATCTTTGTTAGAAAAATCATATTAAAAAGAACAGAGATGCAAACATCAATGTGATGGACAATGGATTCTATGTTTTAAGAATAGGATTTATTTTCAATCTAGCAAAAAAGTTGCCAGAGGACACCTGCTATTTCAAACTTCAAAAGCAAGATTTCTGAGCCAAAATTCCTCATTTCATTTGTATTTGAAAGATCCTTTCTTACAATATATTGGCTATTCTCAAAATTTGCCAACTTGAAGGCTTGTCCAAATGAACTCATTATTACATCTTCTGCCAAGAATTTCCAGCTTGAACTCTCAGCTATTGGACTGTGACTTCATAATTTGTATACAATGTCCCTAAAAACAAAATGCTCTCCACCACTGAAATGAAAAGGCAAAATCAAAGCTCTGTGGCTGAATTCATCCTCCTGGGCTTTTCTAACTTTCCTGAACTCCAAGAGCAGCTCTTTGGGGTTTTCTTGGTTGTCTACCTGGTGACTCTGTTGGGAAATGTCATCATTATAGTCATCATCTCCTTGGAACAGAGCCTCCATGTGCCCATGTACCTGTTCCTCCGGAACTTGTCTGTGGTGGACGTGAGTTTCAGTGCAGTCATTATGCCTGAAATGCTGGTGGTCCTCTCCACTGAGAAAACATCGATTTCATTTATAAGCTGTTTTGCACAGATGTATTTCATTCTTTTTTTTGGTGGCACTGAATGTTTTCTCCTGGGGGTGATGGCTTATGACCGATTTGCTGCAATCTGTCATCCTCTGAACTACCCAATGATTATGAACAAAAGGGTTTTCATGAAATTAATAATGTTCTCCTGGGTCTCAGGGATCATGGTGGCTACTGTGCAGACTACATGGGTTTTCAGTTTTCCCTTCTGTGGTCCCAATGAAATCAACCATCTCTTCTGTGAGACTCCTCCAGTGCTAGAACTTGCATGTGCAGATACATTTCTGTTTGAAATCTATGCATTCACTGGCACCATTTTGATTGTCATGGTTCCTTTTGTGTTGATTCTCTTGTCTTACATTCGGATTCTCTTTGCCATCCTGAAGATGCCATCAGCCACTGGGAGGCAAAAGGCCTTTTCCACCTGTGCCTCCCACCTCACGTCTGTGACCCTTTTCTATGGCACGGCCAATATGACTTATTTACAACCGAAATCTGGCTACTCCCCAGAAACCAAGAAGCTGATATCATTGTCTTACTCACTTCTTACACCTCTGCTGAATCCACTGATCTACAGCTTGAGAAACAGTGAGATGAAAAAAGCTTTGATGAAACTGTGGCACAGAAAAGTGGATTCACACCCATTCTGATTGTGCCGAGAAGCCATGTGACATTTAGTCACTGGCTGAACTCTATTTAAATTTATTAAATGGCTAAACATTCTGCATTCCTTGGTATGATCATGCTTCATTTATTATTTTTCCAAGGTCAATAATATATTAGGGATCCATATTTTTGATAGTGTACTGTTGTCATTCCTTTTTTATATAATACACAGCAGTTAATCTGTTCCTCTACTATAATCATCTAGGTCATTACGGGATTGTCATTATAAAGACAAAACTTCAATAAACACCTAGTTCCATACATTGATAACTACTGATGTTTTATTTCTGATAATCTGATATCAATGTGGGTCTGATGGAAGGAAAGGCATGTGAGCTCACAAGTTTTAGTAGCTATGGCAGAACTGCTTTTCAAAGTCATTGTTACTTTTCAGGGTGACCTGAATGCACTAACTCTGCTGCACTAATGGGGTAGAGCTTCAAGACACCAGTATGTAGATGAGACTTTTTTTTCTGGAGTGGAAATCTATTCCGTGAATGAGTAGGGAAAATATGTATTCTGAGGAGACCAAACTGGTTCTACTTCACGGATTCACACAGATTATTATTCAAAACAGGAGTTCTATTGGTTTATTTCCAGATTTTCACCCAACGATAGTGAGCAAAGAACTACATGAGAACTTTCCTGAAGTCTCACTTCATACTACTAGTTATCTCTTTTCACTTTATAGACCACTGTTTTTAGAGACTTTTGTTAAACTTCCCTCTGTAGGCCCAATGTGCCCCTGGACACTTTGTTTATAAACATTGGATGATTCCTTTTTCTTATTGTGGGAAACCAAGTGATTATGAACTATTTATGCATATTTTCTGTGGTCCTGAGTCACATCACTAACTGTGTGATATTCCCTGGAATAATTTCTCATCTTGCAACATTTAGAACATTTAATGGTTGCTTGCCCTTTTATTGTTGGTATTCATAGATGGAGGGGGCTCTTTACTGAATCTATATCACAAGAGCTCCTATTGCCCTTAGTTTCTCTTCCAGGGATAGTAATAAAGGGGGAAAACACTATTCCTATTATCATTCAGCTGTGGGAAAAACAATTTTTAGTTAATACTGCCTCTGTCAAAAATGAGAAGTAGAGATGTAAAACTGATTGGATTTTCACAAAAAGAAATTTTGGTATCAAATGGCCCAAACCAGTTTGAATAACATTTAAATGAGGGGTAATCTTCTTTACAGTAGGGCACTAAACAGACACTTGGGAATCCTTTCATTAGTGTTTGTCCAGAAATTTCCCACTCATAGTCCTTAGGGGGATCAACTAAATAAGGCCATCCAGGAGGAAAAAAAAAATCCCTGGAAGTCTAAATCCCAAGCCAAATTCACTTTCTCTTTTTTTCAGGTTTTTATTTAAATTCTAGTTAGCTAACACACAGTGTAATTAGCTTCAGGTATACAATATAGTGATTCATCACTTACAATACCCAGAGCCCAATAGGATAAGTGCCCTCCTTAATCTTCATCACCTATTTCATCCATCCCCCCACACATCTCCCCTGTGGTGTCTATCTATTTGTTCTCTATAGTTAAGAGTCTGTTACCTGGCTTTCCTCTCTCTTTACCCCCGCCCCCCGATCATTTGTTTTGTTTATTAACTTCCACATGTGACTGAAATCATATGGTTTTTGTCTTTCTCTGTCTTATTTTGCTTCATATAATATTCTCTAGCTCCATCCACGTCATTGCAGATGGCAGCTGTTTTTTTTTTTAAGATTTTATTTATTTATTTGAAAGACAGAGATCACAAGTAGTCAGAGAAGCAGGCAGAAGAGAGGGGGAAGCAGGCTCCCCGCTGAGCAGAGAGTCCGATGCGGGGCTTGATCTCAGGACCCTGGGATCATGACCTGAGCCGAAGGCAGAGGCTTTAACCCACTGAGCTACCCAGGCGCCCCTGTTGTTCTTTTTGATAGCTGAGCAATATTCCATCACATAAATATAATACATCTTCTTTATGCATTCATCAGTTGATGGACATCTGGGCTCTTTCCATAATTTGGCTATGGCTGATAATGCTGCTACAAACATGCATGTGCCCCTTTGAATCAGTATTCTTGTATCATTTAGGTAAATACCTAGTAGTGCAATTGCTGGATTGTAAGGTAGTTCCATTTTTAACTTTTTGAAGAAACTTCATACTGTTTCCAGAGTGGCTATTCCAGAATGCATTCCCACCAAGAGCTTAAGAGGATTCCCCTTTTCACACTTCCTCACCAATGGCTATTTTTTCTTGTGGTGTAAATTTTAGCCATTCTGACTGGTGTGAAGTGATATCTCATTGTAGTTTTGATTTGCATTTCTCTGACTATAAGTGATGTTGAGCATCTTTTCATGTATCTGATGGCCATCTGGATGTCCTCTTTGGAAAAATATCTGTTCATGTCCTCTGCCCATTTTTTTTTTTAACTGATTAGTATGTTTTTTTTTTTTTTGGTGTTGAGTTATATAAATTATTTCTCTATTTTTTATACTAACACCTTCATTAGATATGTCATTTTCAAATATCTTCTCCCTTTCAGCAGGTTGTCTTTTTGTTGATTGTTTCCTTTGTTTTGCAGAAGCTTCTTATTTTGATATAGTCCCAACAGTTCATTTTCGCTTTTGTTTCCCTTGCCTCAGGAGACATATCTAGTGAGAAGTTGCTATAGCCAATGTCAAAGAGGTTATTACTGTTTATATCCTCCTCTTGGATTTCAGTGTTTTTTGTTTTTTTTGTTTTTGTTTTGTTTTGTTTTGTTTTTGGTCTCACATAAGTTTTTAATCCATTCTTTTTTTTTAAATTTAATTTCTTTTCAGTGTAACAGAATTCATTGTTTATGCACCACACCCAGTGCTCCATGCAATATATGCCCTCCATAATACCCACCACCAGGCTCCCCCCCCCAACCTCCGCTCCTTCAAAACCCTCAGATTGTTTTTCAGAGTCCATATTCTCTCATGGTTCACTTCCCCTTCCAATTTCCCTCAGCTCCCTTCTCCTCTCCATCTCCCCATGTCCTCCGTGTTATTTGTTATGCTCCACAAATAAGCAAAACCATATGATAATTGACTCTCTCTCTGCTTGACTTATTTCACTCAGCATAATCTCTTCCAGTCCCATCCACGTTGACACAAAAGTTGGGTATTCATCTTTTCTGATGGAGGCATAATACTCCTTAGTGTATATAGAACACATCTTCCTTATCCATTCGTCTGTTAAAGGGCATCTTCGTTTTTTCCACAGTTTGGCGACCATGGCCATTGCTGCTATGAACATTGGGGTACAGATGGCCCTTCTTTTCACCACATCTGTATCTTTGGGGTAAATACCCAGTAGTGCAATTGCAGGGTCATAGGGAAGCTCTATTTTTAATTTCTTAAGGAATCTCCACACTGTTCTCCAAAGTGGCTGCACCAACTTGCATTCCCACCAACAGTGTAAGAGGGTTCCCCTTTCTCCACATCCTCTCCAATACATGTTGTTTCCTGTCTTGCTAATTTTGGCCATTCTAACTGGTGTAAGGTGGTATCTCAATGTGGTTTTAATTTGGATCTCCCTGATGGCTAGTGATGATGAACATTTTTTCATGTGTCTGATAGCCATTTGTATGTCTTCATTGGAGAAGTGTCTGTTCATGTCTTCTGCCCATTTTTTGACATGATTATCTGTTTTGTGTGCATTGAGTTTGAGGAGTTCTTTATAGATCCTGGATATCAGCCTTTTGTCTGTACTATTATTTTAATCCATTCTGAGTTTACTTTTCTGTATGGTATAGGAAAATGGTCCAGTTTCATTCTTCTGCATGTTGCTGTCCAGTTTTCCCTGCACCATTTGTTGAAGACACCCTCTTTTTTTCCAGTGGATATTCTTTCCTACCTTGTCCAAGATTAATTGACCATATAGTTGTGGATTCATTTCTGAGTTTTCAATTCTGCTCTGTTGATCTATGTGTCTACTTTTGTGCCAGTGCCATACTGTCTTGATCACTACAGCTATGTAATATAGATCAAAATCTGGAACTGTGATGTCTCCAGCTTTGTTTCTCCTTTTCAAGGTTGCTTTGGCTATTTGGGGTCTTCTGTGGTTCCATACAAATTTTAGGATTGTTTGTTCTAGCTCTGTAAAAAATGTTGCTGGTATTTTGACAGGGATCGCATTAAATCTGTAGATTGCTTTGGGTAATATGGACATTTAACAATATTTGTTCTTCTAATCCATGAGCATGAAATGTTTTTCCATTTCTTTGTGTCCTCTTCAATTTCTTTTGTAAGTGTTCTACAGTTTTCAGAATACAGATTGTTTATTCCTCGGTACTTTATGGTTTTTGGTGCAATTGTAAATAAAATTGATTACTTGATATCTCTTTCTGCTGCTTCACTATGGGTGTATAGAAATGCAACAGATTTCTGTACATTGAATTTATATTCTGTGACTTTACTGAATCTGTGTATCAGTTCTAGCAAGTTTTCTGGTGGAGTCTTTGGGTTTTCTATATAGACTGTCATGTCATCTGCAGACAGGGAAAGTTTGACTTCTACCCTGTCGATCTGCATGCCTTTTATTTCTTTGTGTTTTCTGATTGCTGAGGTTAGGACTTCCAGTACTATGTTAAATACCAGTGGTGAAGGTGGACATCCCTGTCTGGTTCTTGATGGTAGAAGAAAAGCTCTCAGTTTTTCCCCATTGAGGATGATCCTGGGTGTGGGTTTTTCATAGACAGCCTTTATTATGTTGAGGTATGTTCCCTCTATCCCTACTTTGTTGAGGGTGTCTATTATGAACGGAAGCTGTACTTTGTCAGATACTTTTATTGCATCTATTGAAAGGATCATATGGTTCTTGTCTTTTATTAATGTGATCTATCATGTTGGTTGATTTGTGATTATTGAACCCCCATGCAGCCAAAGAATATATCCCACTTGTTCCTGGTGTGTGATTTTTTAAAAAAATGTGTCATTGGAATCTGATTACTCATATTTACTGAGAAATTTTGCATCCAGGTTCATCAGGGATATTGGCCTGTAGTTCTCTTATTTTTTATCTGTTTTGGTATCAAGGTAATGCTGGCCTTAGAGGATGAATTTGGAAGTTTCCCTCCCTTTTCTATTTTTGGAATAGTTTAAGAAGAATAGGTATTTAACTCTTCTTTAAATGTCTGGTAGAATTACTTATGAAACCTCTGGCCCTGGACTTCCGTTTGTTGGGAAATTTTTTTACTACTGATTCAATTTCGTTGCTGTTTATCAGTCTGTTCAAGTTTTCTATGTTTTCCTGTTTCAGTTTTGGTGATTTATATGTCTGTAGGAGTTTATCTATTTCTTCTAGGTTGTCCAGTTTGTTGACATATAGTTTTTCATAATATTCTCTTATAATTGTTTGTCTTTCTGTGGCGTTGGTTATTATTTCTCCTTTTTCATTGGTGATTTTAATTATTTGGATCCTTTCTCTTTTCTTTTTGATAAATTTGGCTAAGGGTTTATCAATTTTATTAATTTTTTTTCAAAGAACCAATGCCCAGTTTCATGGATTGTTTTTTTGTTTTAGTTTCTATATTATTTATTTCTGCTCTAATCTTTATAATTTCCCTTCTGCTGGCTTTGGGTTTTGTCTGTTGCTCATTTTCTAGCTCCTTTAGGTGTAACATTAGGTTATTTGAGATTTTTCTTGCTTCTTGAGGTAAGCCTGTGTTGCTATGTACTTCCCTCTTAAGACCAGTTTTCCTGTATCCCATAGATTTTGTACCATTGTGTTTTCATTTTCATTTATTTCCATGTATTTTTTAATTTTTTTTTATTTATTTTTTTCCATGTGTTTTTTAAAATTTCTTCTTTGATTTCCTGGTTGACCATTTATTGTTTAGCAGTATGTTGTTTAACCTCCATATATTTGTGGTCTTCCCAAATTTTTTCCTGTGGTTGACTTCAAGTTTCACAGCATTGTGTTCAGAAAATATGCATGGTATTGGGCACCTGGGTGGAATAATCAGTTAAGTGCCCAACTCTTGGTTTTTGCACAGGTGGTGATCTCAGTGTCATGAGATGGAATCTCATGTTGGTCTCTGTGCTCAGGGCAGGGTCTGTTTGTTCTCTCTCTCTCTCTCAAATTATTTTTTTAAAAAGATTTTATTTATTTATTTGATAGACAGGGATCACAAGTAGGCAGGGAAGCAGGCAGAGAGAGAGGAGGAAGCAGGGTCCCCGCTGAGCAGAGAGCCCGACGTGGGGCTCGATCCCAGGACCCTGGGATCATGACCCGAGCCAAAGACAGAGGCTTTAATCCACTGAGCCACCCAGGCACTCCTCAAATAAATTAAAAAAAATTTTTTTAAGAAAATATGCATGGTGTGATCTCAATCTTTTTGTACTTATGAGGCCTGATTTGTGACCTATATGTGATCTGTTCTGGTGAATATCCTATGTACATGTAAAAAGAATGTGTGTTCTGCTGCTTTAGGATGAAATGTTCTGCATATATTTGTTAAGTCTATCTGGTCCAGTGTGTCATTCAAAGCCACTGTTTCCTTGTTCATTTTCTGTTTTGATGATCTGTCCATTGATATAAGTGGAGTGTAAAATTCCCTAGACTAATTGTATTATTACCAATGAGTTCCTTTATGCTTGTTATTAATTGTTTTATATATTTTAGTGCTCCTATGTTGGGCACATAAGTATGTACAATTGTTAGTTCTTCTTGTTGGATTGTCCTCTTTATTATTATATAGTGCCCTTCTTCGACTTTTGTTGTAGTCTTTGGTTTATAGTCTAGTTTGTCTGATAAAAATACTGTTACTCTGGCTTTCTTTTGATGGTCATTTGTATGATGGATGTTTCTCCGCCCCCTGACTTTCAATCTTCAGGTTTCTTTAGGTCTAAAATGAGTCTCTTGTAAGCAGAGATGGGGGGTCTTGTTTTTATGTCCATTCTGACACCCTACGTCTTTTATCTGGAGTATTTAGTCCATTTAAATTCAGAGTAATTATTGATAGATAAGAATTTAGTGCCATTGTATTACTTGTAAAGTCACTGCTTCTGGAGATTTTATGTTTCTTTGTAGTATTTGTTGCTATTGGTCTTTCTTTCCCACTCAGAGTTTCCCTTTAATACTTCTTGCAGGGCTGGTTTAGTGGTCATTAACTCCTTCAGTTTTTGTTTGTCTTGGAAACTCTTCATCTTTCCTTCTATTCTGAATGATAACCTTCTTGGATAAAATGTTTTTGGCTGCATATTTTTCCTACTTATCATGAATATAATATGTCAGTCCCTTCTGGCTTGCCAAATTTCTTTTGAGAGATCTACAGCTAGCTTAATGGATTTTCCTTTGTAAGTTAGGGAATTCTTTTGTCTTGCTACTTTTAAGGCTTTTTTTCTTTATCACTATATTTAGCAAATTTAATTATAATATGTCTTGGGGTTGAGCTATTGATTTTGATGGGAGTTCTCTGTGCTCCTGGATCTGGACGTGTTCTCTCACCAGATTAGAGAAGTTTTCAGCAACTATTTCCTTAAATTAATTTTTTGCCCCCTTTACTCTCCTTTTTCTGTGACTCCTATAATACGAATGTTATTATGTTTGATGGAGTCACTGAGTTATCTAAGTCTATTCTTGTATTCCATAATAATTCTTCATTAATTTTCCATTATTTTATCATCTATATTATTTATTCATTCCTCTGATTCTTCTGTCCTTATGGTCATCACATAGTCTGTTTCCAGTCTCAGTTACTACATTCTTCATCTCTGACTGATTTTTTTAAACTCTTTTATTTCTTTGGTAAGGGCCTCCCTGATGTCTTCAAGCTTTTCTCAAACTCAGAGAGTATCCTCATGCTTATTCCTTTAAATTCTCCATCAGGTATATTACTTATATCTGTTTTTCTTAGATCTGTGGCTGTGGTCTTATCTTGTTCTTTCATCTGGGGTGAATTCATCTGTCTTGGCATTTTGTCTAAGTCTCTGTCTTTTTCTCTGTGTTAGAAAAGCTCATGATGTTTTCTTTTCCTGAGAGTAATGGCTTTATGAAGAAGAGGTCATATGGTGTCCGGGCCTGGAACTTCAGGGAATGGCTCTAGTTTGTGCTATGTGCACTCTGATGTTGTGTTTTGGTTGCTTTTTTCCTTTGGGCCAGTTATCTGCAGTTCTCCTTGCCTGCAGTGGCCAGTGTTTGGTCCTTGGCCAGAAGTGAGTTTTAACTAGGTGTGTTCTGGTCTGCTTGTTAAATGAGACCTGATACTATTTCCACTTGAACTGGGGCCCTGTAGAACTCTGATTAGGAGACATGGTGTGGGCAGTGGCTTGTGTTGGTATTCTGAGGAAAGGGCCTGCTGCAGTGGGATTCAGACAAGCTTTACAGAGAAAGGCAGTACCACCAGAGCACAGGAATGTGGGACTTGGTATAAGCAGGTTAGGCAGCCAGTGTCCATGGCTCTGTGTTGTTTACCACAGATGAGTGATTCTGTGTTTATGCTGAACCTTGGAGAGGTCATCTTCCTCAACACCACATCCTAGGGAAGATCTCCACGAAGAGGGGATAATCTCCCCACTGTGGACCCCAAGCATTCTTCAGATCTTTGTTTCCACTCCACCATCTGCCCCTAGGTTGTTTGCCTACCTTCTCTCTAGGAGGAGGGCAGCACCTTTAGATTTCTATCCCAGCCAAACCCATTGACCTTTAAAACTCCAGGCTTTAAGCCTTGTTGGTTCCAAGAACTCACAATTAGCCTCTCTTGTGTCCCAGCCAAAGGCACTGGGGAGGTGTTCTT
This sequence comes from Lontra canadensis, assembly GCF_010015895.1. NCBI lineage: Eukaryota > Metazoa > Chordata > Mammalia > Carnivora > Mustelidae > Lontra > Lontra canadensis. The sequence continues at coordinate 31,372,029 of NW_022631001.1, read as the reverse complement.
CTTGTGTGTATCCCCTGTGTGCCTCTCTCTCCATGACCAGCATTCTCTCCCATCTGCAGCACCTTTAATCTTTTTCTCTGTCTCTGCATTTCCTACCTTCCTTGATGTGGCTTCTTCTCTCTCTTTAGTTTCAAATATTCACTCACATTATACTTTTTGTTCTGTTTCCTTTGTTCATTCTACTCTAAATAGCAGCCACTCTGGTAGTACCAGCTTCAAGCTCATGGCAGCTGGTAGGACTGATACTGGAAATCATGCTTTCCTGGTGTCAAAGTTGATGCCAAGATTTCCAACCACAATCAACAGAGACAGGAAATAAGTGAACATTTAAAATGTAAATCTTGGGACACCTGGGTGGCTCAGTTGGTTAAGCTGCTGCCTTAGGCTCAGGTCATGATCCCAGCAGGGAGCCTGCTTCTCTCTCTGCCTCTGCCTGCTGCTCTACCTGATTGTGTTCTCCCTCTCTCTCTCTCTCTCTCTCTGACAAATAAATAAATAAATAAAATCTTTAAAAAAATGTAAGTCTTATGATGTCTCTCCTTGTTTAAATATTTCAGTGGGTTTCTATGGATTCAGGATGAAAAACATCTTTAGTGTGGTGGGTATAGCCCAGCTTAACTGGGCCTTGCCTGTGCTTTCTATTCTTTCATGTTGCAGTCTGCCCTTGTCACCGCTCATTCCCTTGCCTACCTTCCTGGTGCAAGGTTTGCTTTCCGTTTTTGGTGTCACTATCCCATTCTGGGCTAGGACTGTCAAAACATGCTTTTGTCTCTATCTGATATGTTTATTATTCCTCTTTTCAACTAGTTCTTACTCCTCCTTTAAACCTATTGAAAATGCCTTTCCTTAAGGTGATCTTCCTTGTTTCTCCCGTTTCCTAACTGTCCTCCTCAATTTGTTCTCCCTCTGAAAACCCTGTCCTTTCTTCATAGCTCTTTTTCTAAATTTTCTTTTAGGCATCAGAGTGGGATTTTTTCCTCTTAGTGGGAACTTGTACCCAGTTTCCAAGATAAGAAATGAAATTTTTTGCAAAGTGATCCCGGCCGGGGACACAGATGTGTCCTTAGCTTAGTAAGCTAAAGTGCAAGACAGCAATTCAAAGAAGTTCCTCTTCACAGCATAAAATCTGATGTGTGTTTTTTGTCATCCTTCAAACTGACCAGTCCATCTTCCCTACCTCTGAGTAGTTCCACCTGCCTCCGTTCTCCAAAGCTCTCGAGCTTAGTTTTCAATGGTCTGTTCATTGCACTCAGCTTTTTTGTGATCTACTTGCAGGGTCAAAGGAATTTTGTAACAACTGTATAATTCTATTATCTTCTGATGTATAATCCCCAACCCACTCTTAATTTCGATGCCAGTACATCTCCTTCCATAGTTACATAATTCCAAGTTATCATTTCTGAAAGTTTTTTTTCATCACTGAATTTCCTGTTATGTCAAGACATTTCTATACACCACACAGCAGAAAGGATGGGATCTACAGGCTAGCCAGGTGGTAAAGATCCGGTCTCCAATCCCTATTTTACTGCCTGATTTTGCTGACTACTTTGTGTACCATCTTTGCTAGTTTCTCTGGGAAGAAGACACTGATATGGAGTCCCCCCAGGGAAGGAAGATACCTGGGAGAGAAAAAGGTTTGAAACAGGATTGTGTTGGATAAGCCCTTTGACTGGCACACAAGCCTGGAAGAGTCTTCTGCACACCCGACAGAGAGCTCCGGATTGTCCATTAGGAGCATCCTGCGTGGGTCAGAAGTGACAAGACCCCTGCTTGGTCATTGACTACAGAATTTCCCAGAAGAGTGGGGCTTGACTTGGAAGCTTAGTCTGACCATGAAGGAGCACACAGGAGTCAAATAATCATCTCCTTTGCATCTGGGCAGTGACTCTTTCTGGGAGAGGGATCTGAACATCACACTTTCATGTCCACCACAATAGGTCAACAAGTTTGATGTATAAATGACTTAAATTGCAAGAGAAAAATTATAAATTTCCAGTGATATACCAGGGCAAAACCACTACCTATGATGGATTTGGGCTTTAGTCAAAGGAGAAACAAAGGAATTTATTTTGGTGTTATATGCTTGTCAAAAGCATGTTTGAAGGATATAGTAGAAGGTTTGATGAGCTAGAAAATACAAGTATAAATAAAGTATACAATGTTCATCTTTGCTAATTGCATATGTGTGAAATATGATTGAAGGGAGAGGCAGTGTGGCTTTGAGGAACCACCAGGAATACACAGCAAGAGTGTAATTACCCTAGTTTCATATACTAGCTCTGCCATTTTCCATGTTTTGACAGGTCCTTCTCCTTTCTGAATATTAGCCTCTTCACCATAAAAGCATGATGATGATAATAATAATACCATTTGAGATACTGTGAGGATCAGCTGTAATAGCAATAATAGCAATAGTAGTCACAGAAGAACAACAACAAAAGGATCACAAGCTGTAGCTTTTGTGTGCCAGGCATTGTGTCAAATGCCAATACTTGTCTCATTTAATCCTCACAACAACTTTATGAGCTAGATACTATTCATATCCCTGATCTTTGAATGATTTCCTTAAGTAATCTTTTACATCTACTACTAGAACTGATAAAAAAATTCAATGAGGTTGCAGAATGTAAAATCAAAGTTCAGAAATCTGTTACATTTTTTGCACTAATTATGAAGTAGACAAAAGAGAAATTAAGAAAACAATCCTATTTACAATTGCACCAAGAATAAGAAAATACCTATGAATAAACTTAACCAAGGAGGTGAAAGACCTGACCCTGAAAACTGTAACACACTGATAAGAGAAATTGAAGAAGACACAAACAAATGGAAAGACATTCCATGCTCATGGATTGGAAGAACAAATACTGTTAAAATGTTCATAGTCCCAAAGCGATCTACAGATTTAATGCAATCCCTTCAAATTACCAGCAGCATTTTTCATAGAACTATAACAAATAATCTAAAAATTAGTATAGAACCACAAAAGACCCCAAATAGCCAAAGCAACCTTGAAAAAGAGGAAAAAATCTGGAGGTATCACAATCCCAGATTTCAAGATATATTAAAAAGCTGCATGCCATTTATCAGTGGGTAATTCCTTACCTTCTGTGTTGTTTTCTTCTGAATAAATTGCAAGTCATAAAAAAAAAGCTGTAATCAAAACAATATGATATTGGCACAAGAACAGACACATAGATTCAGGGAATAGAAGAGAGAGCCCACAAGTAAACCCATGATTATATGGTCAAATAATTACTGAGAAAGAAGGCAAAAATTATGCAATAAGAAAAAGATAGTATCTTCAAATGGTGTTGTGAAAACTGGAAAACACATACACAAGAATGAAACTGAATCATTTTCTTATACCATGCACAAAGGTAAACTCAAAATGGATTAAAGACCTAACCATGAATCCTGAAACCATAAAAACCTAGAAGAGTGGACAAGCAGAAATTTCTCTCACATTGGTAATAGCAACATTTTTCTATATGGTCAATTAATCCTCGACAAAGTAAGAAAGAATATCCAATGGCAAAAAAGATGGTCTCTTCAACAAATAGTATTGGGAAAACTGGACAGCAACTTGCAGAAGAATGAAACTAGACCACTTTCTTACACCATACACAAAAGTAAAATCAACCCATTAAAATCCTAGAGGAGAATACAGGCAGTAATAATCTCTTTGACATTGGCTGTAGCAACTAATTACTAGATATATCTCCTGAGGAAAAGGAAACAAAAAACAAAAATGAACTATTGGGACTACATCAAAATAAGAAGCTTCTGCACAGCATAGGCAACAATCAACAAAATGAAAAGACAACTGAATGAATGGGAGAAGTTTGCAAATGACATAGCTAATAAAGGGGTTTGTATCAAAAATATATAAAAACTTATATGACACAACACCAAAAAACCCCGTAATAATTGTTAAAAAATGGACAGAGGACCTGAACAGACATTTTTCCAAAGAAGACATTTGGATGGCCAAGAGAAACATGAAAAGATGCTCAACATCACTCATTGTCAAGAAAATGCAAATCAAAAGTACAATAAGATATTATTTCACACCATTCAGAATGGCTAAAATTAATAGCACAAGAAACAACAGGTTGTGGGAAAGGATGTGGAGAAAGGGGAACCCTCTTGCAATAATGGTGGGAATGTAAACTTGTAAATACATTCTGGAATATGGTGTGGAGGTTCCTCAAAAATTTGAAAATGGAACTACCATACAATGCAGCATTTGTACTACTAGATATTTATGCAAATGATAGAAGAATACTGATTCAAAAGTACACAGGCACCCAGCCGTTTGTAGCAGCATTATCAAAAATAGCAAAATTATGGAAATAGGCCAAATGTCCATTGACTGATTAATGGATAAAGAAGATATGCTATATCTATCTATAAAACTACATATATATATGTATACATATATATATATAATTAGATATAGACATAGATATATAGTGAAAGAGATAGATAAAGAAGATACGTTATCTATCTGTAGATCAAAATATAGATATAGGTAGATGATAGATGATAGATAGATGATAGATAGTGGAATATTATTCAGCCATAAAAAGAATGAAATCTTGTCATTTTCAATGACATGGATGGAGCTAAAGAGTATTATGCTAAGCAAAATAAGTCAGTCAGAGAAAGACAAACACCATAGGAGTTCACTTACATGCGGAATTTAGGAAACAAAACAGATGAGGATATGTGGCAAAAAAAAGAGTCAAATGTCTTTATACACTTTTCATTCCAGTCTAATACACATGGAAGAAAATGTACAATTGTGACCATACATCTTGATGAACACCCATAACATGTACATCACCTGTGTTATCATCACCGACACAAGAAACTGACCATATTGACAGAAGCTCCCATGGGCACTATGGGGCATGAATCAGAGAGAATACATATGAGGCAGCATTTCCCTGCCTGGGGCATGGGCTGGTACACGACGGGGTGTAATTCCACCATGGTGAATGACATGGGAGGGATTCCTGGGTTGGAATGTGGAAATGAAAATCCCTTTACCTCAGGGTAATGGCTCTATTTCCCACTGGACACAGAGTAGAGAGAATGAATCCCTAAGTGTTGTTGGCAGCCTTATTGCTGTGGGGGGAGGTGAGCTTCCTTGAGAACGCAACCTGCTTTAGGAAAGTGCAGCGAGAAGTAGACAAAGGTAACCTGTGTTCAGTCACAGTGTCCAGTTCAGCACAGAGCCAAATCTGCAGAGTGATTCAGCTCTTCACTCTGTGGGGACTGAGCCAAATGGTCTCCTTGATTGTTCACCCAGTGTCGACTGATCTCTGAAATTCTTGATTTTCATATATATTCAATGAGAGTCATCACATTATGTTTATTTTATGGAGAAAGTTATAGAATCAGTAAACGTTAAATGATTTGCTCAAATCTCACAACTAGTCCAGATCATTGGAGTCATAGTTTGAAAGCTCTTTCAATAAAATCAATTGTAATGATATTTTTCTCACAAGTTTTCAGTGTCTCTATATTTCTTCTACAAATGATCAGAAGTTCTTGGATGGTGGGAGTAAGCATTCAGTTGTCTAGAACTCGGCTTCAATCCACTTGCCTTAGCTAGTTTCCCACCAGGACCCAAACTGTGCATTCCACTCAGTCATCCTCTACCTGTAGCTCACCTGCCTTCCCTCACGCTCTCACACTACTGATCTCTTCTTTCCCGGTTACAACTGTTAGTCAGCGTCTGTTTTCACCTCCTACTGGAGATGTCATGGTGAACTGAGTCTCTTGTGTGAAGAGGTACTTATCCCCATTAGGAATATGAAGGAGTGATGCTCCAGGGGTATGCTCTTGAGGGTTCTCATGGGGGGGGGCAAGGTCAAGCCTCTTTAGTCATCATGCAAACATAGGAGAAGGTGTTTATGACATGATTCCACGTTCTCCAGGGAGGGATTCTACAGGGCATATGATTCAGTGTCATATAATGTTCTAGAATCAGTGCTCCGAAGCACTGAATTGTATGTATGATCAGGTGGCTTTTGAGTAGAGGTAAAATTTCTGATACAGTACTGAGAAATTTCAAGAGACAGAGTCAATAGGTAAGAATGGGAGGATTCTGCTGTGTGTGTGTGTGTGTGTGTGTGTGTGTTGGTGTGTGTGTGTGTTGGTGGGTTTTCCATTTATAGTTCCTCTCCAACTGATCGTGGAGATGCTGTTGAAGTGATGTGTCCATGCTCAGGAATCACTGGACACAACTGACACATTGCCATCTGTAGACTCCTTGGGTTTGATGCTGGTGACTTTTCTTTTCTCTTTTTTTTCAGAGATAAGTACTCTGTACATATTTTTTAAAAAGATTTTATTTATTTATTTGACAGACAGAGATCACAAGTAGGCAGAGAGGCAGGCAGAGAGAGAGAGGTAGAAGCAGGCTTCCCGCTGAGCAGAGAGCCCGAGGACCCCGAGATCATGATCTGAGCTGAAGGCAGACTCTTTACCCACTGAGCCACCCAGGTGCCCCAGTACTCTGCACATATTAATCATCAAATCTTAGACTGTTGCAGCTGGAAGGGAAGTTGGTATAAGTGCCACTCCCACCTCCTCATCTTGAAAGATAAAACCTGCTTAGGGAGTGCTCTGCCTAAATCTTTCTGTTAGGAGTTCTGCAAGACAGCATTGGGGTCTCTAAGTTCCAGAAAAAAGGTGCAGCCAGGGCAGTCAGTGGCTTGTTACCAGTCATGAATGTTTTTTTTTTTTCTTCATAAGATGCTTATAGTCCATTCTATAAAGTTTTTCTATTTTATTTACATTACACTTAAAATTTTCCAATTTTCAAGATCTATCCACTTCTAAATATTTGGAACTAAATACACTTTATTCTTTTTTCTCATCAGAAATGGATTTTAAATGTTTGATCCTGTGACTATAATTTACTGATTTCAGGAGTCTTTTTGATATGCAAATGATAATTAGCATGGTTAGTATGGACATTTACTCTTTTTTTAAAAAAAGATATTTATTTATTTATTTATTTGAGAGAGAGAGCGAGAGAGCGAGAGAGAGAGCTTGAGAGGGAGAAGCAGACTCCCCATGGAGCTGGGAGCCAGATGTGGGACTTGATCCCTGGACGTTGGGATCATGACCTGAGCCAAAGGCAGTCGCTTAACCAACTGAGCCACCCAGGTGCCCTGGACATTTACTCTGAATGGATGATATGGTCAAACTTAGAAATAAATCAAGCTGCCTTCTACTGTCTGCTAATGTCCTACTGGTCTTTACTCAAGGTGACATGAGCTGTGTCCTGTTCTCTTGGGTTCCTCAGCTCCCACAGTGTACTTCTGCTGGTTTTCAAACATCACACAAAGGCCAGTAGGTTTCCATTGAAATGCTAGGGTGTCATCAAATACATGTCTTTGAGCAAGACACCCTTCCTCCTTATGCCTTTCTCCTTCCACTGACTGTACCTTCCACTGGCGACATGCTATGATTTGGTTGTTCACAGTCCCTCCACATTGAGAAGTATCAAATCCCTCACAGAAATATCTCATAGGCCCTTGTTATTACCTCTGCTTGCCAACAGTGTTGTATGTTGGTTTCACTTTTCTTTTTGGCACTCTCTTTCTTAAAGCCAGCATGGATTTCCTCATTTTTTTATTCCATCATTCATCAAACATTGGTTTAGTATCAATTATAGGTCAGGGACTATTGTAGACATTGTGAATGTAGCAAAGAAAAAACCAAATTCTTGGATTCCTGGAGTTTATATTTATTGATAGAGTTAGATTTTGCTCATATGGAATCTGTAAATATTATAAACATACAATATATAAATTCTAACCCCTTTATTCACACACACACACACACACAAATGTCAACTGCTGATAATGGAAAAACACAGAGCAAGGTATAATAGATAGAAACTGAATTACTGGCATAACAGTGGAATGCTGTTTTATGTATTTTTTCCAACTTTCTGTTGAGCTGAGGAGCCAATGTTTGCCTATGATTACTGAACCTAGAAAATGGTACTTGCTCAATCAGTGTTTGTTGAATAATTAATGATTAAATGAACTCCTGATAAGAAGGAAAATAGGAGGGAGAGAAAAGACAGACAGGAAATGTTTAAATCAGTTTAGAATGATCAGAATTGGATGATTCTTAAATATCATGGTCACAAGGATTAGTCATAAAGAATTTGCTCTTAAAATTTCCATTGCAGGGGTGCCTGGGTGGCTCAGTGGGTTAAAGCCTCTGCCTTCAGCTCAGGTCATGATTCCAGGGTCCTGGGATCGAGCCCCACATCGGGCTCTTTGCTCAGCAGGGAGCCTGCTTCCTCCTCTCTCTCTGCCTGCCTCTCTGCCTACTTGTAATCTCTGTCTGTCAAATAAATAAATAAAATCTTTAAAAAAAAATTTCCATTGCAGGCCAATCTCCATATAATTGTCCATGACCAGCGTTTGCAAAATCAATAATCCTGAAGCAATTCACACTATTTACAGATCACCTAAAATAATGAAATATGAGATATGAAAACTGTGCAGGAATCCACAACTGCAGTTGAACGTAGATATATTTTTCATATTTAATAAGCTTCATACTGGTATTTTGAAATGATAAATATTTATAATAAGTATAAATCAACTGTGCTGTATCTTTGAGTCATTAGGTTGTCTTAAAAATTTTTGTGGATATCTTTTTCCCTTTGTCTACTTTTTAATACTTTATTTTTGGTAGTTTAAAATATAACTATTTATATAAAATTGAGAAAAACAGATAACTCTGATAGCAATGTTATGGGAATGGAACCTCAGTTATAAAATATCAATGTTTGTTTTAAGGCTAGGTTTAAAATCAAAGTATGTAACATGTAAGTTACAAGAGCATTTTGATAATATCTTATACTTTTCAGACAAGACTTCCGAACCGGCATTCTTCACTTTCTCCTTTTTATTTGAAACGTTCATTATTCAGTGATTGGCCATTTCTAAAATCACCAAAATGAATTTGGTCAGGACGTGTTCCTCTTTACATCTTCAGCCAAGAATATCTAGGGGGAATTGCAGATGCAGACTCTCAGCTATTGGACTGTGACTTCATAATTTGTATACAATGTCCCTAAAAACAAAATGCTCTCCACCACTGAAATGAAAAGGCAAAATCAAAGCTCTGTGGCTGAATTCATCCTCCTGGGCTTTTCTAACTTTCCTGAACTCCAAGAGCAGCTCTTTGGGGTTTTCTTGGTTGTCTACCTGGTGACTCTGTTGGGAAATGTCATCATTATAGTCATCATCTCCTTGGAACAGAGCCTCCATGTGCCCATGTACCTGTTCCTCCAGAACTTGTCTGTGGTGGACGTGAGTTTCAGTGCAGTCATTATGCCTGAAATGCTGGTGGTCCTCTCCACTGAGAAAACATCGATTTCATTTATAAGCTGTTTTGCACAGATGTATTTCATTCTTTTTTTTGGTGGCACTGAATGTTTTCTCCTGGGGGTGATGGCTTATGACCGATTTGCTGCAATCTGTCATCCTCTGAACTACCCAATGATTATGAACAAAAGGGTTTTCATGAAATTAATAATGTTCTCCTGGGTCTCAGGGATCATGGTGGCTACTGTACAAACATCATGGGTTTTCAGTTTTCCCTTCTGTGGTCCCAATGAAATCAATCATATCTCTTGTGAAACCCCAGCAGTGCTAGAACTTGCATGTGCAGATACATTTCTGTTTGAAATCTATGCATTCACTGGCACCATTTTGATTGTCATGGTTCCTTTTGTGTTGATTCTCTTATCTTACATTCGGATTCTCTTTGCCATCCTGAAGATGCCATCAGCCACTGGGAGGCAAAAGGCCTTTTCCACCTGTGCCTCCCACCTCACGTCTGTGACCCTCTTCTATGGCACGGCTAATATGACTTATTTACAACCGAAATCTGGCTACTCCCCAGAAACCAAGAAGCTGATGTCATTGTCTTACTCACTTCTTACACCTCTGCTGAATCCACTGATCTACAGCTTGAGAAACAGTGAGATGAAAAAAGCTTTGATGAAACTGTGGCACAGAAAAGTGGATTCACACCCATTCTGATAGTGCTGAGAAGCCATGTGATACTTGGTGACTGTTTGACGGAACTCTACTTAATAGATGGTTGCAACAATTTGCATTTCTTGGTGTGTGATGCTTAACCTCTTGATGTCTACATTAGTTATATATTTGAGGTATCTTCATATATTAGTGTTTTATTTCTTTTTTAAAATAAATGTATGATGTTCATTAATATTGGATATAAAAGAGTCTTTAAAATTCATTTATTGGTGGCCATACAGGTGTTTACGTTAGGTTTTGCCCATTGCAGTATGGTAAATAAACCAGTTGTAAACACATAAATAAGGTGGCTTTAATTTCTGTAGACGAGGTTTCACAACATGGGTTGAATGGGTCAAAGCAACTGTGAGTTTGCAAACTTTTATAAATATTACCGAATTACTTTTAAAAAATGATTATTTATTTTAGAGACAGAGAGAGAGCGCGGGGCAGAGGGGAACAGAGGGACAGAGACCGTCCTGAAGCAGGCCCCTGTTGAGTGCAGAGTCCAAAGGAGGGCTCCATCCCAGGATCCTGAGATCATGATCTGAGCGGAAATCGAGAGTTAGCTGTTTAACTGGCTGAGCCACCTGGGCGCCCCCCAAATTACTTTTTTTAAATGTAATTCAGATTAGCTTTGAATACCCATTGTGCCCCACTGACTGGATTGAGTGCTAAGAAGACAATAAAGAGATGGGCTTTTTTTTTTTTTTTTTTGAGTGAAAATCTGTTCCATGTATGAGTTGAGAAGAGCAGTTCTTTACTGAAAGGATCATAAGGCTCTATTCTGGGACCTATACAAGTTATAGACCATATTTAGCTTTCATCAGGTTATCTTAGAGCATATTCACCTATGATGCCTGGGTGCCTCAGTTGGTTAAGCGGCTGCCTTTGGTTCAGGTCATGATCCCACGGTCCTGGGATTGAGCCTTACATTGGGCTCCCTGCTCAGCGGGGAGTCTGTTTCTCCCTCTCACTCTGCCTGCTGCTCCCTTTGTTTGTGCTCTCTATCTCTCTCTGTCAAATAAATAAATTAATTAAATATTTGCTTTTTTTAAAAAAGAATATTCACCTAGTGTGTGACTGGAAAGCAGCATGGGATTGTTTTTGAAGATCATTTATTTGTTTAACAATATTTGTTGAATGACTTCTATATATCAGAAACTGTACTAGGTCCTGAGAGCACGAAGTTTAGCAAGACAGTCTCATAAGAGAGGTAACTACTAAACAAATAGCCACACACTGAAAACACAATTAGAGTTGTGATAACTGTTAAATAGGAAAAGCACAAGATACCCTGGGATCATCACAGGAAGGCTTTATCTGATTTGGAGTGGCTGTGGGGGAGAGCTGTGGCATTGGGAATGACTTTCTCAGGAACCTCCCTGAGAAAGTGACATTGAAACTGAGCCTCAAGGACAGGTAGGAGTTATCCCGGCTCAGCTCCAGCATGAGGGGGTAGAGTCATCCATGTGGAAAGAAGGATGTGTGTGATGGTCTGGATGGGAAGGAACTTAATGTCATTCCAGGGAAGGGAGGAGAGTGTACAGCGAGGGAGGAATGAGATGATGATATGAAAAGGGAGGCATCAACTAGACCAAGTAAAATCTTGTCGGTATAAGAACTCTGAACTCACCTGCCAATGATAGGTGGCCAGTGAGTTAAGCAAAGCAGCAACACAGACATGTCTGTAGTTTTAAAATGTCTTTCTGGATTATTATCAATGAAAGAGGTTCAAGAGTGGAAACATGCAGGAGAAGACAATTGCTACAGCCCAAGTGAGAGTGATGTGCTTGGGCTGGGGTGACAGCAGTGAAGGTGAGCAGTGTGGATGATCCTACCCATACTTAAGAAATCAAATTGACATCACTTCATAAGGGATTGTATGGGGGGGAGGGTAGGAGAGAGAGGAGTGAAATTTGAACCCATATTTCTGGTCAGAGCAGAAAGTGCATGGGGTTTCCATTTGTTGAGAGAGGGAACACTGGAAAGGAAGAATTTGGGGGGAGAAATCCAATTTTGGATGAGTAAATTTTGGGATGTCTGTGTGAAATCAAAGTCAAGTCGATTGCTGGGATATAAAGTCAGGCTCAGAATGGAGGTTCTGAATTAGGGGAACAGGGCTACAGGGCAACATCTAGAGAGGGAAAAATTCAGGGAGGGTCTTCTTAAAATGGAGAGACTCTATAATGTTTAAGTTACATGGAAATAATCCAAAAAAGCAGGGGAGGTGCTGAATCAGTGTGTCTCCCACCTGGTGCTGAGATGATTCTACTGGAGGAAGAGAAAGATACAAATGGACAAAATGTTGCATAGATCCCAGAGGGAGAAAGACAGAGCTGTGAAGTTGTGGGGGTTCCAGGGACGAAAGAGCTAATAGTAGGAGGCTGGGGGAAGAGTATCAGGAATAAAGGAAGTGGATCTGGAAAGAAGCTTCAGGATGGTACCTCTAAGCCTTAAATGAATGAATGCTCCAGGAAGGATTTATGAACTCTGCCAAAAGATGGACTAAATTCTTACTGCTGTCTAGTGGCTCAAGCATATAATTGCTTTAATCTCAGGGCTGAAATCTCAGGGAGCTAAACCTGTTCGTGGTTCACCAATATAATTTCTGGTGATCAGAGAAAGTAATAGAAGCAATCACATCAGTCCTGGGGTCAAAGAATGTGGGCAAATGACAAATGCAGTGGCAAGTTTCATGTCCTTAATAGGTGTAGATGTACCTTTTTTATCAGGTTTGGGAGCAGAAAGGCTGAAGGTCATATTTATTCTTCCCCTTTTCCCACCTCCTTTCTTTTGCCCTCCCCCATCATGACCAGCCCCATCCTCACCTCTATCACTACCCCCTTCACCACCACCATCACCATCAACATAATCATTATCTCGTGTCCCACACATTATACATTCACAATAGTGGGTTATGTCTTCAATCTCACTTGAATATCCATTCATAAAATCAAAACCATTCATTGGGTACCTAACATGTGTCCGTTGCTGTGTGGGATGTTAGGCAAAACTTCTAGGAGATTACTTGAGTGACCAAGCAAATAAATGAACCCTTAACAACACTGTGTGGTGAGTGTTAGAACTGTGGTTAGCACTTGTGCTGTGAGACTTCACTGGATAAGACTCTTAGGACTAGGAGTCCAGGAAGACTTCCTGGAGGAGAGGATTGTGGTTATAGTTTGTAAAGACTGACAAGAGTTAGTTATATGGCAAAAACAAGAAAGAAAACTCTACACCTAGAGAAAAGCTGGTCTGAAAAGCATGGTAGATTTTAAGATCTTGAGTGGAATTGTATAACAGCTGCATAGAAGACTTGAAGAATGACAGAAAATAAATTCAGACTGCGAATGACTTTATGAGCTAAGCAAAGGCGTTTGAACTCAGTGTTGAAAGGTATTGGAAAGTCACTGAAGGATGTTCCATAGGGAAAAGACAAAAATCAAACTTGCATTTTAAAAATAGCTAGTATTTATTGGACATTTACTACATATCTGGCTAAGCCCCTTATGTGGTTGAGCTCAATTTATTCTTCACAATAACATTTAACAGAGGGGGTGAGAATACTAAATAATTTGTCCAAGTATTCAAGATTATTTTGTGGCTGTGTGGGATGAGAACACATGTTTCTTGGATGTCTGCATTCGTGCTTTTGGACCATCAGTTGCTTTATTGTATCTTACATAATGGAACCAAAGGAAGTGAAAACACTCTCAAGTTGGGCTTATGTGTCCCAGGCATTTCTCCTATGGCTGTACCCTGAGCTGTTATCCCAGTGTACATCCCAGGCTGGAGCACCCTCCTGGAGGGGGCCACAGTGGCTAGCGCTGTAGTGCCAGAGCAGGTCATTAGCAGAGATTGTGGGCAGAATGGTTAAGAGCAAATACAGTTTTTATTTATTTTTTTTTTTGAGACTTTATTTATTTGACAGAGAGAGACACAGTGAGAGAGGGAACACAAGCATGGGGAGTGGGAGAGGGAGAAGCAGGCTTCCCGCTGAGCAGGGAGTCTGAAGTGGGGCTCAATCCCAGGACCCTGAGATCATGACCTGAGCTGAAGGCAGACGCTTAACGATTGAGCCACCCAGGTGCCCTCAAATACTGTTCTTGCAGGAGAGACAAGACCTGAGATCATCACGTGGTCCTCGTGCAACTCTCCTGACACTCCATGTGAACAATATGGGCACAAGAAATAGTTGCTTTGGGGTTCTAGACAAAGACAATTCTTTTCAGAAACCTCACATCTCCCTTAATTTTTGGCTTTTCCACCAGGCCTTAAGAGGGGAAAGCAGGCATTCGTTGCACACAAAAATTCTTTCAATCTCTGTTGTTACTGTTCCCCAGTATGACTTCCTTCTTTTGCCAACATTTTAGCCTTTGCGAATAAACTTTGTAGACTTGTGATATTCGGCAATTTATAGACTATCAAGTCAATGTTTCAAAATAAAAAATACCAAACTTGGTTTCTGTATTAGGGCTTCTAGATGGGCTATTTCTCTGTTTTTCTGATTATCATCCAGAAACAGGAGCTGACCATCACTGGTGCCATTATGACAACATCCCAGCAGTAGGCCAGAACTCCTTCTAGGTTGTGATGGTCAAAAACAGTGGAAATATCAAGAGTAGGGCCCAGACACTTCCATCTTAGTAACTGCAACCTTTTTTTCTTGCTCTATTTCTTTGTTTCATTTAGAAATAAACTATTCAGGGACCATATTTTATTGCAGTTTTGTTTAGAACAGTGGTTCTCGACTCCTTTCTGCCCGTGGACGCCGCCGAGTAAGCATCGTTAAAGTCTCCCCTCCCACCGCCGTCATGTCTAAGTCAGAGTCTCCTAAAGAGCCTGAACAGCTGCGGAAGCTCTTCATCGGAGGTCTGAGCTTTGAAACAACCGATGAGAGTCTGAGGAGCCATTTTGAGCAATGGGGAACACTTACGGACTGTGTGGTAATGAGAGACCCAAACACCAAGCGCTCCAGAGGCTTTGGGTTTGTCACATATGCCACTGTGGAGGAGGTGGATGCAGCCATGAATGCAAGGCCACACAAAGTGGATGGAAGAGTTGTGGAACCAAAGAGGGCTGTCTCAAGAGAAGATTCTCAAAGACCTGGTGCCCACTTAACTGTGAAAAAGATTTTTGTTGGTGGCATTAAAGAAGACACTGAAGAACATCATCTAAGAGATTATTTCGAACAGTATGGGAAAATCGAAGTGATTGAGATCATGACTGACCGAGGCAGTGGCAAAAAGAGGGGTTTTGCTTTTGTAACATTTGATGACCATGATTCTGTAGACAAGATTGTCATTCAAAAATACCATACTGTGAATGGCCACAACTGTGAAGTAAGGAAAGCGCTCTCTAAGCAAGAGATGGCTAGTGCTTCATCCAGCCAAAGAGGTCGAAGTGGTTCTGGAAACTTTGGTGGTGGTCGTGGAGGTGGTTTTGGTGGGAATGACAACTTTGGTCGCGGAGGAAACTTCAGTGGTCGAGGTGGCTTTGGTGGCAGTCGAGGTGGTGGTGGATATGGTGGCAGTGGGGATGGCTATAACGGATTTGGTAATGATGGAAGCAACTTTGGAGGTGGCGGAAGCTATAATGATTTTGGCAATTACAACAATCAATCCTCAAATTTTGGACCCATGAAAGGAGGCAATTTTGGAGGCAGAAGCTCTGGCCCTTATGGTGGTGGAGGCCAGTACTTCGCCAAACCACGAAACCAAGGTGGCTATGGTGGTTCCAGCAGCAGCAGCAGCTACGGCAGTGGCAGAAGGTTTTAATTACTGCCAGGAAACAAAGCTTAGCAGGAGAGGAGAGCCAGAGAAGTGACAGGGAAGCTACAGGTTACAACAGATTTGTGAACTCAGCCAAGCACAGTGGTGGCAGGGCCTAGCTGCTACAAAGAAGACATGTTTTAGACAATACTCATGTGTATGGGCAAAAAAAACTCGAGGACTGTATTTGTGACTAATTGTATAACAGGTTATTTTAGTTTCTGTTCTGTGGAAAGTGTAAAGCATTCCAACAAAGGGTTTTAATGTAGATTTTTTTTTTGCACCCATGCTGTTGATTGCTAAATGTAATAGTCTGATCATGACGCTGAATAAATGTGTCTTTTTAAAAAAAAAAAAAAAAAAAGAACAGTGGTTCTCAAACTTAGTTTGGGGACTCCTGACAGATGCTGAGACCCTTTTAGGAGTTCTGTGAGATAAAAATTACTTTAAAGATATTATTTGCTTTTATCTCTCATTCTCTCAGAAATGTACAGTAGAGTTTGCCAGAAACTACATGATACATCATATCACAACAGACTGAGAATTCAGCTATTTCCTATTAAGCCAGACATCAAAGAGATTTGCAAAATTGCAAAAACAATGCCCCTCTTCTAAATGCTTTTTGAAAATATAATTATTTTCCATCAAAATATGTCATTTCTGTTCATGTGGAATGGGTCACTATTGTTATTTTTAAAGGAGTTAAGTAAATATTTTAAAAATGTCTTTGTTTTCATTTCTAATATAGTAAACATCAATTACTATAATCTGTATGAATAAAAGCTCTTTGAGGTTCTCTATAAATTGTCAGAGGATAAAAAAGTCCTGAGACTACAAAGTTTGAGAATGGTAGTCCTAAGAATTCACTGTAGACAATTTCTCAACGATTTCAGAGGAGGCTGTATCTCTTGATTTACTTGGCATCACCCTTATGCTAAAGGAAAACAAAAGGCAGCAGAAATACACATGCTTACAACTTCCTGGTTTCCCTGTGTCAAATATGGCTCCCTGTACAGCTGATCTGTTTCCTTGGTAACTAAACTGTACCTGCCATGTGCGGTCTACTAACAACCTCCCTTGGCTAGCTGGATTCCACAGGGTGATGGCTGTCTGGGAATAATTAGGGAACTTGGTAAGGAAGTTTCCTCAAGCAGGAAATTGGTTCCTGTGGAACTTGTTAAACATTAACTCTACAGAGAAATCATGAAAACATTTACTGAAATCAGTAATAGTGTTCAGGTCCTCTGGGAACACTTACCAAGGGCGAACAGTGTCAGGAACCAGGGATATGAGTTTATTCTTAAAGGTTTAGGTGTCAGTTTTAAGCTGTGATGAGGGAGCAATTAGGTTAAAATGACTCCTGCGTTTCTAATGAAGCCACACTTTGAAGCCTCTTCCCAGAGTTAAAACCCTGGTCTAGAGTAGCGGTGTGCAATGTAATTAAAGTCTACTTAAATCCAGATGTTCCCGTTCACTGAGCCCCTTCTGCCACCGCTGACAAGTCAGACTCACAAACGCTTGATGCTGGAGAAGTTGGCCAAACTTCAGACAGCCTTAGTCAATCATGAATTTCCAACACCTTGGCCAATCTCAACTCCAAGGAGAAAGCAACAGAGTTTCCCTTAGCTAACTCTTCCAGGCTTTCAAACTTGTCTAACACAAGCACATGAATCTAAGGTAAAAACAAAACAAATCTACAAGCAAAACACGGCTCTATATTCCCAAAAACAAAAACAGAAAAACAACCCCTGAGAATACAACACAAGTAAAAAAAAAAAAAAAAAAAGACAAAGAGCAGAGTGTAGAGACCCCCACCTCGGGGACACTCCCTGAAGGAGTCCGTTCTGGGGCTGCAGACTGTGAACCCCCACTCTGCACCCCAGCCATGGTAGTGCTGTCATCTCCTGTCACTGGGTGTCATTCAAATGCGTTATTGATGGGCCCGAAATGGAAGTTTCAGGAGCACTTGAAAGATCAGCAAATCACATTGAAAAGCATGTGAGCAAACAGGGAGAACATTTTGACATGAAGATTTTACAACAATAGAAGAAGAAAAATAAAGAAGGATGAAAATATAATAAGTCACACTTTGGAGTGCCTGCTAGAAGCCGGGCCTGTGCGGAGTGCTCTTGAGACCTCTGTTAATGCTCTTAATGATCCTGTGGCTCGGGCCCTACTGTGACCCTCCTTTTACACAGGAGGACACCTAGCTGTGGACAGCTTACAGACACTGTCCAAGGATAAGGAGCAAAATTGGAAATAGTGGGTCCTTTCCTCTAATCCCAAGTTCTGAGTTTTTGACCACCACCTATACTCATCAGGTCTCACTGACTTCTTTATTCAACTACTATGTACTCAGGCATCCCTGTGTCAGACTCTAAAATATGGAGCCAAGATACAGTGTTCCTGCCCATGTGGAGCTCTTGGTAAATCACAAAAGACGTAAATCAAATAATCACACAAATGAGCACATCGTTCCAAGTCAAGATGTGCTTGAAGGAATATATAATGCAAACCAATGACCACACACACACACGCACGTGTGCACATGCACACACACACGCACTCATGCACACACATGCACATGTGCACGTGCACACACACACGCACACACGCACACACACACATACACTTCTCCTTGCTGAAGAGGTCAAGAAAGACATCTAAGAAAGTGATATTTGCATTAATATCTGAAGTTTAAATAGGAAATCACAAGAAAATCTGTGGAGAGCAGGAGTTAGGAAGAGTGTTGTGAGCAGAAACAACAAAGGCTCTGCAGAGCAGGCCGCCCATCCCAAGAAAAGAGCCCAAGGAAGTCGAGTGTGGGATTCATGACTAGAGAGGTAGTGGGAGCCAGGCATGTAGGAACCTACTGGTGTGTTAAAGAAGCTACTGAAAAAATTCTGTTGCTTTGCTTTGATTTTGAGTTTGGTTTGGTTTGAAATTTTTTGGGCTGTTTTTCTCCTGTGAGAAATAGTTCATGTATGGAGTACAGAAAAGACTGTAAAGGCTGTTCATGGAACCACTACTAAATTAAGTGAAGCATTATCATTAGAGGATGCTTTGGCTAATATGACCTCAGCTTTAATTGAAGTCTCTTGGATACCCCAATGACACTGAAAAATTTTAAGCCAAGGGCAGGCATGAACAGACCACGTTTTGAAAATGTCTTTGGGAAGTTGTGGAATAGAGAGTGAATTAAAAGGGAATCAGCGTGGATGCAGACATTCCCATCAGCTGACTGATGAGGCTGTCCCAGTGAGTGGGGTGCTGGCAGAAGGGACAGGGATGACAGACTGGGGAGGAATTAGGATAATACTGGCATGACTGAGACTGAGGGACTGGTGAAGAGGAATAAGGTGCTGGGATGGAGCTGAAGAGAGCTCCTGAAATGCTCTCTGATGAAATAAAGTGATATTTCTAGGAGGAGAGGTATCGGTTCTTAATGATGATCTCCAGAATTAAGAAAAAAAAACAACAACCGAATTAAAATAGACACAGAACAAATAACGTGATTGTTGAAAGCATACAGTTAGATTATGCATATTTTCAACTTTTCTAGATAATGGTTAACTGTATCCCAAAGTGGTTGTACTAATTTGTGTCCCAGTGTAAACTGGTGAGTTACATTTTTGAACGAGTTAAATTCTTAAAACTTTCAACTTGGGTTTTAGATTGACCCCAACATCTCTATCTACCATATCCTTCTCCTTCAGTAAGATTAAAACCTTAGTATGATCTTGTCTCCTTCCTCCCCAAACCCCCTCCCTCACCCTGAATTATTATCTGCCATGTTGAGATTGCTTGCAGCACTGGTTACTTGGGTTGAGTTCTATGGCTTACTTGTTTCTTAGCATTTTGGTGTGTGTGTGTGAGAGAGAGAGGCAGGGGGAGAGAGGGAAGGAGAGAGAGATCTTCCTTTAGTCAGGTATACCTGGAGTATATCTTTGAGTAGTCCTTTCAGGAAGATTCTGAGAACAATAAACTTTCTGAGTTCTTTTATGTTTGAAAATGCTCTATTCTTTATCTCCACTATGTGCTATTTGGATGCAGAGTTTTAGGTACAAAAGCAGCTTTCCTCAGATTTTTTTTTGAACATACTACTCGGCTGTGTTCTTGAAACAAATGTGTTGCTGAAGAGCAATGTGGATTTTTTTTTCTTTTAGTTCTTCAGAGTGAAATTATATTTTCTCTCAAGAAAAATTTGTAGCATTCGCCTTTATTCTTGCTACTCTGGACTTTATCATGAGATCTGCATTTGAACCTCCATCCATCATGCTTACTATTCAGGGAGACTTTGTGACCTAAAGACTCTGTGTTTCTTCAGCTGTATGGGGTTTTCTTAAAGTTTGACTGTTTCACCTCCTCCATTGTCTTCATTTGCTTTTCCTTGGAACGCCTCTCAATAAGGCCTTGGGTTTTTGGATATATCTTTCATATATCAACTTTTCTCATATGTTTTCCAAATCTTTTCCTTTAAAAAAAATGTTTATTTAAGTAACCTCTGCATCGAAGTGGGGCTCGAATTCACAACCCCAGGATCAAGAGCTGCCCACTCTGCTGACAGAGCCAGGCAGACACTCCCCCAAATCTTGTCTCCCTGTATTGCTTTTGGGAGCAAATAACTTGACTTACTTTTCTAGCCCACCCATCCCTCCCTTGACATTACTCACTTCTATAGCCAGCCCATTCTCTTTCTTATCTAATAAGTTTTCTAATATTTTTTCAATGGTTATAATTTAAAGTATTTCTCATTTAGTGGAAGCATGATTTTGTAAAACATGTATGATTATATTAATTCAAATAATTTTTCCCATCTTTTTTGTTTTGTGATGTTGTTAGGTATTATCTCTTCTGTTTATAAAATTGGGTTCCTCTTTTTCAAAGTAAAAGCTTTCCTCCAGTGCTTCACGTTTCTTGATTTTCATCTCACCTTGGGACTGAAAATTCTAATTTATTTATCTAGGGATATGGTCTCTGATGAACTTCCCTTCATCTGTTTGGAGGAACAGAACATGCTACTGCGTGGAGTTGGGCCAATGGTTTTAAAATTTGTTTTGATTGTTAGTATATCCATCCATCATGGTTTTCTCACCCCACCTGGAAAACTATCCTGAGTCTCTTTTCCCCCTACCCACTTAACTGCTTTTGTTTCACAGAAAATGAGATTCTGGCCTACTGTTCAGCAGAAGCAGAGGAAAAGGCATTGACCAACCACTGGTAATTCCTTATTAACCATTCTGATAATTAGCTCTAATGTCTCCTCCTCTTGCTTGTATGTATTGATTCTGAGTTTAGAGTTCCCTTGAAGAAACCCCAACGCTTCTGCTTCTGGTTCTTTCTTGGGGTGCTTCCTATACTTTTCTCTTCCAACTTAGATAATAATATCTGAAAAACATGATAATTTTGGTCATTTTGTTTCTTTCTTTCAGCATTTTCTTCCTTATTATCTCCCCTTCCCCTCACCTTGGTATGTTGCATGGTCCAGGACTTCTAGAAGAGAGCTTCCAACTAGCTGACCATAAATAGAGAGGTGCTGGGATGGCCAGAGTCGTAATGCCTATTGTGTCCAGGAACAAATAAAATCCTTTTTTAAAAAAAAAAAAACAGCGTTATGACCTTAATATTATCATTTCCAAATATTCTATGATGTGAGAAAGATTAGAAACTACTGCTCTAGAACAGTATGGACAATAACCCCCTTCATTTATATTTCTTAAATTATATGTTACAAAATGGTACATAGCATCATATTGAATCTAGCAAAGTATTTTTACCCCTGTGGTGATATATTTTTCCCCATTCAGATTTTGTATTTTCTTCTCTCTTTTCCTACATCTCCTTCTTTTCTCCCTCTTCTTCTTCTTCTTCTTCTTCTTCTTTTAACTTCTTTAGACAGACTCGCCCAGGAGGTGCCAATTATTGGTCATTTCAAAGAAGTATTTTTTCCCCCTTTAAATCAAGTATACTGATTTTCTGTAGTTTATCTAATTTGTACCTTTATATCAGTTTATTCTTTTTTTACATTAGCAATAATATTTTTATATTTTTCTAGCACTTTGAGTAAATGTTTCATTTTATAAATCACACTCTTTTCTAAATAGTGTTAAGGCTAAAAATTATCTTCAGTTTACCGCTTTGGACAAATAGTGATACACATTGCTTTCTTCAGAGGATAATGACTCATTTTTAGTTATGCCATAAAATGGAAAA
Organism: Lontra canadensis; assembly: GCF_010015895.1. NCBI lineage: Eukaryota > Metazoa > Chordata > Mammalia > Carnivora > Mustelidae > Lontra > Lontra canadensis. Next base: position 31,349,954 of record NW_022631001.1, on the reverse strand, counting down.
TATTTTTTAAAATTCAAGTCATTTATTTATTTTTTTAATAAAGATTTTTATTTATTTATTTGACAGAGAGAGCTCACAAGTAGGCAGAGAGGCAGGCAGAGAGAGACGGGGAAGCAGGCTCCCCGCTGAGCAGGCAGCCCGATGTGGGGCTCGATCCCAGGACCCCGGGACCATGACCTGAGCAGAAGGCAGAGGCTCAACCCACTGAGCCACCCAGGCGCCCCAAAATTCAAGTCATTTATAAGAGGGGTATTTAAACCCTTTTTTTCCCGGTTTTCTATTACCAATTTTCAGCCTTAATTTGTTTTGGTGAAACACGGCACCCTCTACGATTTCTATCTTTTGAAATTTATTGAGATCATATTTGTAGTCTCATATGTGATCAATTTATGTAAGCGTGTCATTGGCATTTGAAAAGCATATGTATTCCTGTTGGAATCTCATGTTAAACACACACATTCATACACATGTGTTAGTATGTACATCTTGTTTTCCCCCTATCAGTTCACTTGATCGTTTGCCTGCTGCCCCCTGCTGGTCGGGCAGGAGCTCAGCTGCCTTTTTGAGGCTTGGTGTGGATGTCGACCACCTCATGGTCCTAGCTGCCTGCAGGGCCTCATCTAGGGTCACCGTTATTGTAGAGAGAACTTGATTGCTGCTAGAACCTGGATAGTTTGGGCAATTCAAGACAAAAATAGAGTCTGGTGGAGAGATTCAAGTAATGTTCACTAAATTTGCTAAAATTAGTATTTTATAGGTCATGGGACATTAGGAAGAAGAAAGAATCAATAATGATACGTGATTTATGGCTATTAGGGAATCAGGAAGCCTACATAGTTCTTGTTTTAGTTGATTATCTTGGACTTCACAGGAAAACAATGATAACTGGGTGTGCGTCTCTTCAGTATTGAGAGACTTACAAGTCTGATGGTGGCTGAATCATCAGAGACTTTTCTTGGTCCTGAGAAGTAAGAAAAACCCAGCTGAGATCTGGGTTGTAATGTCTAGCCCCTTCTGACTCCCAGTGCTTCCAATAAGTGGGCATTAGTGAGAATTAGAACACTAGTTGAGTGCTATCCAGATAGAGCCAGAGCCCAATGGTTCACTTCCTCTGAGGTCAGTTGAAGACGATAGGATTAGGGAGATAGATCGCTTCCAGCAAGGATCATTCTGATTAGAAAGAATAACTTATCAAACCAACTCCGAGGAGATTGCAGTTCCTATATTGGAGGGGGTCATGGAGAGGACACAACCACCAGTTGACCTAAGAGTAGGATTCCAGGCAATCAGAGGCTCCTTGCCCCCTTTCTTGTCCTTACAGTGTGACTTCTGCCCACAGTTCCCACAATAACAACCAGTTTCAAGGACATGGTCTTGAAAGAGTAAGGTGTTGTTGAGACCATCTGGGATGGCATATGTAACAAAACCCAGTTAAGGCCCTATGAAAACTTTAAGATTCTGGTGGGTGGGTGCAGACATCTACTCATTGTGCAGCTGCCAAAAACAAGCCTTGAATGTAAGTTCCCATGCTTACTAAACCTTCCACCTACCAATGTAGAGTGGTCTGCTTCTCTTTTTAGGTCTTTCTACATGTACAGGAGCCAATTTGCAAACCAAGACTGTATCTTGTCTATTCTCAATACCTCTGGTCCATCCACTCCCTAAGGGATTGCACAAAGAGAAGACACATTCATGGGGATTTGGAAGTGAATTTAATGAAGGTAGTATTTACCAAGGTATAGGCAGGCTTAAGGGGACCCCTGAGGGATGGTGAAACACCCTGAAACTAGTAAAAGCATTATACCTCTAGGCAGGAAATGGAAAAAAGGAATGAGAGCTACCAGAGATGAATGAAGGCTGGAGCTAAGGGCTGACCAGAGGGTTGCCTAACAGAAGAGCTAGTTGTAATGGGAATAGACACAACCAGATCCATGGTGCCAGGGCAGAGACAGAGTCTGAGAACACATATCCTGACCTCCTTGTCCCCCATCCTCTAATCTTCTGCTGGTGCCTTAGATGGGCTGGATCCAATGGGAAAGCAGAGGCATAGGTGCCTGAGTGAGGCACGTGTGTGCATATGTGGGCATGTCATCCAGTCAAGCTGCCACATAAAATTAACCATCACATACTTCTAGGGCTTTATTCCTTAGAATAACTTTTTCATAGTACAATTTTTATGTGTAAGAAGATTGAATTTTTAACTTTGATAAATAGTGTGAGATGACTGGCCAGAAAATAAAAATGCCTTTTCCTCCATGGTCTCACCAGCACTGGGGATTTTTATTTAAAATTCTTAAATTTTTTATTTATTTTTTTACCTTTTTAGAGATTTTGTGTATTTATTTTTGTGTGTGTGAGAGAGAGAGAGAGCACAAGCAGGGGGAGGCGAAGAGGGAGAGGCAGGATCCCCACTGAGCAGGGAGCCCGATGCATAGCTGGAACCCAGAACTCCAGGATCATGACTTGAGCCAAAGGCAGGCACTTAACTGGCTGAGCCACCCAATCGCCCCTATTTACAATTTTTAAGTCTTGGTCAACCTCGTGGGTGAGAATTAGTATCTCACTATTTTGTTGGCATTGTTCTGGTCTCAAATAATGTTGAGCTTCTTATCTTACATGTATTTTGTTTCTTTAAGCCACGTCTGTGTGTGTAGATACATACATTTATATACAGAAGAAGGACTTCTAAAAAAAAAGTTATTATTTATTTAGAGAGTGGGAGGAGAGGCAGAGAGAAAGAATCCCAAACAAGCTCAGTGCTCTGCACGGAACCCGATGTGGGGCCCAATCCAAGAACCCTGATATCGTGATCTGAGCCGAAATCAAGAGTCAGGCGCTCAACCAACTGAGCCACCGAGGCACCCGCCCAAGGACTTCCACTTTTATTCTCAATGTATTGTTGGAATATTTTAGTTATTAAAACGATGTATTTGTTAACATAATTAAAAGAAATTGAAGAAGAAAAAAGCCCTCGAGGAAAGCACATGACAGTTTGGTAGTGGTTAATTTCTAAGAAATGAGATTGTGGGAGGCTACAGTATTTATTTAATTTTAATATTTTAAAGCAAAAACCCTGTGTTACATTTGTTATGATTCATAAACTATAACAAAAATGTATTAGTAAGTTTTTTTTTCCTCATCTTAGGCAATAGGTAGCCTCTCCTGAATTGTATTATTTCTTACATTTTGGGAACACTTTCAGTGTCTTAATGATAATTAACATGTTGCTACTGTTTTGTCTCCCTTAGCATAGTTAATTATATTAACAGTTTTTATTCACATTTGAGTTCTTGAAATAAACCTTACCTGATCATGGAGTTGATTGTTTAACACATTGTTGAATTAAAATGTCTCATATTGGATTTAAAACTTTGGCTCTGTATTCATAAGAGATTTACATAAAATTTCATTTTGTGTGTGTGTTTGGTAAAATCATCAAGGTTATGTTACCTTCAAAGAATAAATTTGGAAATTATGTAAGTAAAACTTCCACACCTCCCACACTTGTTATTTTTAATAGTGGGATAGGTTTATGCACAGGTCAAAGGTCAAGTTCTATGTTCTCATATTCTTGGTAGACTCTTGGTACCTATTGAACAGTCTTTTTATGTAATATTGTTTTTCAATTTTAACTCTTTCCTTGATTAGATTTTTCTAGAGGCATTCCTATTTATTGAATTTTTAAATAAAAGAACCAACGTTATGGGGCACCTGGGTGGCTCAGTGGATTAAGCCTCTGTCTTCAGCTCATGTTATGATCTCGGGGTCCTGGGATCAAGCCCCACATTGGGCTCTCTGCTCAGCAGGGAGCCTGCTTCTGCCTCTCTCTTTCTGCCTGCCTCTCTGCATACTTGTGATTTGTGTCAGTCAAATAAATAAGTAAAAAATAAAATCTTTAAAAAAAACTTTTTGGTATATTGTTTTCCTATTTGCAAACCTTGATTGACCCTTGAACAATACAGAGGTTAGGATTACCAACCCTTCACACTGTTGAAAATCTCCATGTGACTTAGATTCCCCCAAAACTGAACTACTGATAGCCTACTGTTACCCAGAAGACTTACTGATACAATGGCCAACTAATATGTATTTTGTGTGCTGCATATATTATACATGGTATTCTTATAATAAAGTAGTCTAGAGAAAAGAGAATGTTAAGAAAATCATAAAGAAGATAAAATAGGGACACCTGGGTGGCTCAGTTGATTAAATATCTGACTCTTGATCTCAGCTCAGATCACGATCTCAGGGTCCTGAGATAAAGCCTCAAGTCGGGCTGTGTGTTGGGTGTGGAGCCTGCTTAAGATTCTTTTTCTCCCCCTCCCTCTACTAGTCCCTCCTCATGCTCTCTTTCTCTCTCCCCTTTAAAAAAAAAAAAAGAGAGAGAGAGAAAGAGAGAGAAAATACATTATGATACAATACTGTAGTTGTTTTCTTCTTTGATCATAACTCCTTACTTTTTATATATTTTATTCCTTTTTACTGTTTTGAGTTGAATGTGCAGTTAATTTTTTATTTTCTAGGTTTTATAATAATAGTTGTAATAATAATAGCTTTAATAATCATGCAGATTTTTTAAGTACAACTCTGATCTGAGGGATCCCTTATTTCCTTACTTGTCTCTGTGATTCAACCTTCACTTCATCTTGGTACAGGGGGCAGGACTAGAGTATAAGTTGAGATACAACTTGTTTGATTTTTATGTTTATGATAGATTTATTTATTTATTAATTTAATTTATTTATTTGACTGAGAGAGACAGCGAGAGAAGGAACACAAGCAGGGGGAGCGGGAAAGATTCAAGCAGGCTTCCTTCTAAGAAGGGAGCCCGATGCAGGGCTCAATCCCATGACACTGGGATCATGACCTGAGCGGAAGGCAGACACTTAACAACTAAGCCACCCAGGCACCCCTATGGCTGAATTATTTATTTAAATATTGCTTTTTCTCTGTTCTCCATATTGAGACTCTATTTTTCTATTTTGTTTATTTTCGATTCTATTTTATTTTCTTCAGATTGTACTGAATCTCTGAGACGAGATACATTAAAAAATCCTATCATTCTCTGACATGATATTATACATAGAAAATCCTAAAGACTCCACCAAAAATTATTAGAAGTAATAAATGAATTCACTAAAGTTGCAGGATGCAAAGTTAATAGCCAGAAATTGGTAGTGTTTCTATACACTAATAGCAAAGTAATAGAAAGAAATTAAGAAAACAATACCATTTACAATTGCACCCACAATAAGAAGGTACCTAGGAATAAATCTAACCAAAGAGGTGAAAGACCTGTACTTCGAAAACTATAAAATGCTGATGAAAGAAACTGAAGAGAATACAAAGAAATGGAAAGACATTCCATGCTCATGGTTTGGAAGAATTAATGTTACTAAAATGTCCATATTACTCAAAGCAATCTACATATTCAATGCAATACCTACCAAAATACCAACTGCATTTCTCACAAAACTAGAACAAATAATATTAAATTTCGTGTAGAGTCACAAAGACCCCAAGTAGCCAAAGCAATCTTGAAAAAGAAAAACAAAGATGGAGGTTTCACAATCCCAGATTTCAAGATAAACTACAAAGCTGTAGTAATCAAAACAGTATGGTACTAGGGTAACGACAGACACAGATCAATGGAACAGAATAGAGAGTCCAGAGATAAACCCATGATTATATGATCAATTAATCTGTGACAAAAGAGGTAAGAATATACACTGAGGAAAAGACAGTCTCTTCAATAAATGCTGCTGGGAAAACTGGACGGCTACACGCAGAAGAACAAAACTGGACCACTTTCTAACATCATACACAAAAATAAATCAAAATGGATTAGAGACCTAAATGTGAGACCTGAAACCATAAACACATCCTAAAAGATCGCACAGGCAGTAACTTCTTTGACATTGGCTATAGAAACATTTTTATAGCTATGTTTCCTAAGGCAAGGGAAACAAAAGCAAAAATAATCTATTTGGACTAACTATATTAAAATAAAAAACTTCTGTGTAGCGAAGGAAACCATTAACAAAACAAAAAGGCAACCTGATGAATGGGAGATATTTGCAAATGATGTATCTGATAAAGAGTTAATATCTAAAATATATAAAGAATTTATATGACTCAACACCAAAAAAATCAAACAATCCAGTTAAAAAATGGACAGAGGACCTGAACAGAATTTTCTCCAAAGAAGACGTACAGATGGCCAACAGACACATGAAAAGATGCACAGCATCACTCGGCATCAGGGAAATGCAAACAAAACCATAATGAGATATAACCTCACACCTGTCAGAATGGCTAAAATCAAAAACACAAGAAACCAAGCATTGGAGAAGATGTGGAGAAAAAGGAACCCTTGTGCACTGTTGATGGGAATGCAAACTGGTGCAGCCATTGTGGAAAACAGTATGGAGTTTCTCAAAATATTAAAAATAGAAATCCCATATGATCCAGTAATTCCACTACTAGGTATTTACCCAAAGAAAACAAAAACACTAATTCAAAAGATAAATGCACTCTTATGTTTATTGCAGCATTATTTACAATAGTCAAGGAATGGAGGCAACCTGTATCCATCCACGGACGAATGGATAAGGAAGATGTGGTGTACACAAACAACACACACACACACACACACACACACACACACACAGTAGATTGCCGTGCCATAAAAGGCTGAGACTGTGTCATTTGAGACAACATGGAAGGACCTAGAGAGTATTAAGCTGAGTGAAATAAGTCAGACTGAGGAAGACAAATAAATGATTTCACTCATATGTGGAATCTAAAAAATAACATGAATAAGCAAAAAGGAGGATCGGACCTATAAATCCAGAGAACAAGCTGATAGTTTCCAGAGGGGAGGAGTGTGGGGGATGGGCAAAACAGGTGAAGGGGAGGGGGAGATACGGGCTTCCAGTTATGGGATGAATAAGTCACAGGAATAAAAGGCACAGCGTAAGGAAAATAGTCAGTGACATCATAACAGCATCGTACAGGGACAGATGGCAGCTACCCTCATGAGCACATCATCAGGGGTAGAGAGGCTGGCAGTGAAGTTAAACCAGTGAGATGGAGAAGGAGTCATGGGGCTTCGTGGCCACCAGTCATTACGAAGATGTAGAAATTATTAATCCAAAGAAGGTCAAAAAGTAGAAAACATGGAATATGAGACAGACATGTAAAGCAGGTGGAAAAATAAGTGGATCAGTAGTGGAAGGAGGTGGGATGAATTGTACCAAGTAGCTGAGTCATGCCAGTGGCACCCACATGCCCACATACTGGACACCCCTTTGCTCAGAACTTTCCAGTGGTTTCCCGGCTCACTGAGAATCATTCCCAAGCCTACAAGGCCCTCCATGCCCTGCCCTCCTGCTGGGCCTCCATCTCATTTCCTGTGGCACTCTTTCTTGCTAACTCCACTTACCCCGATCTGCCCATCTTTCAGCTCCTCCAGCATGCCAGCGTACTCCTGCTTCTGGGCCTGCACACATTCTATTCCCCCCGCTGCTTGGAACACTCTTTTTCTGGCTACCGTAGTGACTCACTTCATTAAGAGTTCTCTTCAAAGGCCACCTCTTCAGAGACAGCTTCCCTAAACAATCACCCTGTTGGAGACAGCGGCTTCCTCTCTGTCACATTCCAAACATGCCCTGCTCATCTGTGGAGAATGCTTTCAGCTCATTGTATCTAATGCTGCACGCAGAGACAGCAATTTAATTTTCTGTTATTTACACACTTTAGGGGGAAAAAAAGTGGAAGGAATTACCCAATATTATTTACAGTGCATGCTTCTGGGCTGATGAGATTAGAGGTCATTTATATCATTTAAAATATTTCCTGGTATTTCCAAGTATTTTCTAATGGGCACGGGTAACTGTTCCAATATGAAGCAGAACTCTGAGAAGTACAGACAAAGGAGCACATCGTAACTGAGGCCCGTGGGTGTGGTTGAAGACACAGGCTTCTCTACAGCCCAGCTTACCATGTAGCTCCTTCCCTGTCACCTTTAGCCCCTCTCAGAATAAATGTGGGTTCCTTTGCACCTTTCCTCTCTGTCTAGATGTTTCCCACTGTCACTTCGATTTCCTTTTTCTTTCTTTGATTCTTTTCTCTTATTTTTCCACTTTCACCCTGGTCCTTTATTTACCTGCCATTACCCCCCTTCACTCCATTTTCTGACTGTGAAGAACCCCAGGCAGTGACACGGCAAGAAGCCCCTGCATTAAACTGTTTGATCTTGTGTTCTGTAATCTGCAGGGTCGTGAGGCCAGTGGCCCCCCTTCTGTGTACAGTGGGCACTGACTGGGTGCTTTCCACGTGCCAGGCTCTGCCCCAAGTGCTTTACCCATATTTTCTCACAGAATCCCCAGGACACCTATGCATCTGGTACGATAGTTGGCCCCATGTTATGAAGTTGGAACAGAGAGATTATGTGAGTGGTGGCCCCAAGATTCAAACTCAGGCCACCTGACTCTAGGGCTTTTATCCACAGTGTAACCCAATCCCTTATTCCAGCCAGGGAGCTGCTGACTCCTGGCCCCAGGCTTGCCTGGGTGCTGTGGTCTTCTTCTGCATTAGGGGAAAGAATTCTACGTTCTTATTTTGCTGGGTCCCCCATTCACTTAATAAAGGAGACACTTCAAAATAAAGGCATTTGGAAACTCTAAAAATGTATTTATTATACATAAAAACTCTAAATGCTTTCTGAGCTTACTTAGCCTTTACGCTCAGTCAGCCTTGTAAAAACATCATTTAGTCAATAAAACCAGTCAACCTCAAGGTTCCCTGATAAATTCAGTGGTTCCCTATGTTTTCTTTAGTGTCTCATCCCCGTTGTCTCCTAATGAATGCTGTCCTAATCCTGAAGGATGTGTATGGGAAACACACCTTTCTCCCCGAGTGTAGATGGCTCCTCTCCCACACCGAGGTAGAAGAGATGGTTCCCTTCTTTGGCCCCCACTGTGCCCGTGCAATCTTCCACTATAGCACACAGGGTGTATTTCCTCCATTTTCATTCAAGAGACTCTCGCAGTCTGGGATCCTGTCCAATTCAGCCTATCCACTCAGGCTCGAACATGGGCCTGAGGACATGGAAAATAGAATACTTTTGGAGGTAGGTGTGTTATCCAGAAGGGGCCAACTTGCAAATTCACTATCACCCCTGCACGGAAACTCTCACTTTGTCCCAAATTTGATTGGTTTTGGGGATCCCGAATCATCCTAACAAAGCTCACAAAAGACTTATGGGTACGGTCAAGTGCCACCTTACTCAATTACAATAAGAAATTAGACATCGGAGTTCAAGTGGTCTGGAAAACTTCCCCTCCCCTAAACCTGGAATCAGGGTGGGGAAGTTCTGCTAGTGATGTAGCATCAAATGTCAGGACGTCCTGGTATCTTGAAGCATCCTTTCTCTAATCAGGAGGACCTGGTATTTAGGTTGGATCTACAGGGCCCCTCCTCCCATGGATGGTTTTTAGATGGTACTGTTATTGGTTGCACTGACAATTCTCTTGCTTCCACTGCTGACACAGTCTCCTGTTAAATGGCACATGATTCTGTAGCACAAAGAATCCTGTGCAGTATTCAGTAAGCACTAGGGCCACCGTACATGAGTGGAGGGTGAAGTGAACAGCAACACAAATGAGAGAAGTTGAGCATCCAGATGAGATTATGAGTCATTTCCTGTCCTCAAGGAGCTCATGGTCCAGTGGGAGCAACAGACATGTCAACATCCATTTCATCCTAGGTGGTGGGTGCAGTGGAGAAGGCCTGGGCAGGGGGGACTGGGCTGTTTTCTTTTGGCCTGGCCTAACTTTTCATTTTTGCATTATTTCTGCAGGGCTGGTTTAGGCTGTCACTGCTTTTATAAGGAAGAAAGGCACACAAATAAAACCATTTACCAAAAGCAGAAATAACTTTCGCCTTGATGCTGAGATTGCAAAGGCGATAAAGACAGGGCAGCATGGGTGACCACGACACTCCTGTTTTTCAAGAGGGTGCAAGTATGGGGCGGCTGGGTGGCTCAGTGGGTTAGAGCCTTGGCCTTCCGCTCAGGTCATGATCCCAGGACCCTAGGATCGAGCCCCACATTGGGCTCTCTGCTCAGCAGGGAGCCTGCTTCCTCCTCTCTCTCTGCCTGCTTGTGATCTCTGTCAAATAAATAAATAAAATCTTAAAAAAAAAAAGAGGGTACAAGTGCTGTGACTTTCCTAATAATGTCCTCATAATTTTCTCAATAGCAGGATTAGTACCAAATCCCAGGGGAAAGTTGCAAGAGCCCATTTTCTCAAGTTATTTAAAAGTCAGACTTGACAGACTCCCCCCCCATTTATACCACAGTACGAACCTGGGGACCAGACCTTCAAGGTATAGTGAGGGCATGCGAGTACGGGGCTGCTGGTGACAGTGCCTCAGATGCTTTTCGAAAAGATAATTTAAAATGAGAACCCAGAGGCAGTATATCAGGCTTCAAGAGGTTTAGAAAGTTAGACTTGAATGCATCATAAGGCTGTGTAATATATCTGACAGTTCAACTCAAGTTTTAAATCAATATTTTAAAATATTTTTATCATACTGTACTTGAATTCTGCAAAGTTTTTAAGGTACAGTAACTGGGGACATTATTTTTTTTTAATGTTTTAAAGGCTCTTAATTAAAATGTTTCTTTTTCATTCCTATTTATTCTTTCTGTGGAGGCTTACAAATTACTTGTTGCCACTTTACTAAACAAGCAAAGATTTGTAAGGTCTTAGAGGCTGTTCCTTTCTTTTCTTTTTATTACAGAATTTTAGCAATTGTTCAGGGCTCATATATCATGCCTCGAAATTTGGTTTTCATTACAAAACCGAGAGGTTTAAATGGGATTTAAATTGTCAAAAAAATTGGGTCCACTCTAATGCTTTTTGAATCATGCCAGTAATTTGATCCTGTAGCTTAAGAAGATATAGGATATTGAAGTGTAAGGAAAAATAGGGCTCGGACACCTACTCTGAGGCAGTGATTTACCAGAACGGCCCACGAGAGGAGACCCACCTCTTGCCATAAAGAGCCTGAAGTGAACATTTTGGAAGAGAATATGTAAAGCCTTCAAAAAAGCCTACAGATGTGTTTATTTTTTTAATTAAATTTAAAATTTTTCAGTGTTCCAAAATTCATTGTTTATGTACCACACCCAGTGCTCCATGCAATATGGGCCCTCCACAATAACCACCACCAGGGTCAGATGTGTTTATTTTTGTGGCCGAGAACACTCTGGACAAAAACAAGCTACAGAGGGAAAGCTGTGCTTTGCGAGGGTAGCGGCTGAGAAGGGCCTCTAGCCAGGCCGGCAGGGCCTCTCCTCTCCTGTGTTCCCAGCGCTGGTCTTCCTGCCTGAGAGCAGTGAGGGGAACAGGTCAGTCCAGGCATGAGAAACAATAGGTCACAGCCCACTTCTGCACTCCCCAGAAGCAGTCTGGGGCCCAAACCCAGCCCCATCTTTTAGCTTTTGTGCTATATTCAGCCGCCGCTTCCATAACATGCCTGCCACATCACTATGTTTCTTATTTTGCTTTTCTTAAAAGGAAAGTGAAAAAAGTTAATGAATAAAGCTTTAAAACTTTTCAGGAGGGCCTCAGACCTGGAGCCTCTGTAAGTAAGAGCAGATGACCAGTCCTCCCCCACGTTAGAATCTGACCGCCATCATCGGCACACTATGTGACCCAGGATATGTCCCTTCACTTCTCTGGGTTCTGCTTTAGTTACACCTGCTGGCGTGAGGTTGCAGGCAGGTATAAACCCCCATAGGCAGAGTGCTCAGCGCTGCCGGCAGGGCATGGAGAGCCCAAGGACTGGTAAGTGCTGGGATTAAGACCCCTGAGAACGGGCTACCTCTTTGGCGCCAGTATACCTGGTATTCTGAGGAGGCTCCTCTGTGCCTTCTTCACAACAACGAAACTAAATACGTCAGTGGCAAGTCCAGACAAGAAAGGCAGAGACTTGTGATTTCCTAGGTGTCAGCAGAACCCTGAAAACTAGACAAGTGAGAACAGGAGGAAGGGACTTCTTTCTTTCTTAAGATCTGGAAGTCACGGAAGAACTCTCTGAAAAAGTGGCATTGAGGTCCCAGTGTAGAACAAGAGGATCCCTAGGTGGAGGAAAGCTTGAGGTGACAGATAGCTAGCTGGTGGGTAAAACAGATCTCTTGATTCCCATTTTGGTGTTTTCTTTACTGCCTCAAACTGCCTCTCAGTCTCTTCTTGGAATCTCCAGAAAATATCACTGATAGAGTACTGACACATGAAACTATAATAAGGGTCACAGGGAACCATATTCATTCATTAAAGAAATGTTGGATTACTATGAGCAAGGCTCTGTGTTGCATGTCTAAATACCCAGCATCTTCCTAGTAAACCATGTCCCTTTTGGGCCAAGGGCCTCCCTGTCAGACATATGGGAAACCTCACCATCTTCTTTCACTCCTCCTTGTCTCATTTCCCTCTTTCTGCTCCCCTTACTCACTGGACATCTAGAATGTGGGAGCAGCCTTTAACTTGGCTCCCTGCTCTGGGCTTCATACTGGGCACTAGGAAGGTAATTGGAATTAAATATGTAGGATAGAATCTTGGCTAAATGTTTAAGACTCTATCTTGAATTCTTATTTTTTTGTTTGTTTGTTTATTTATTTATTTTAGATTAAAAATTATTTGAGAGAAAGCAAGAGAGGGCATGAGCTGGAGGGGAGAGGGAGAGGGAGAAATAGACTCCCTGCTGAGTTGGGAGCCTGGTGCAGGGATCAACCCCAGGACCCTGGGATCATGACCTGAGCCGAAAGCAGACGCTTAACCGACTGAGCCACTCAGGTGCCTTGTTTATTTCTAAATAATCAGCAAAAAGCACCTGGGATTCTATCACCTAGAAATAACCAATACCAACCACTACTAGCAATGTGTATATCTCTATATACTTTATATAATTTTTAATTTAATTTTTTATTTTTTAAAAGATTTTATTTATTTGACAGAGAGAGACAGAGAGAGAGGGAACACAAGCAGGGGGAGAGGGAGAAGCAAGCTCCCCACTGAGCTGGAAGCCTGATGTGGGGTTTGATCTCAGGACCCTGGGATCAAGACCTGAGCTGAAAGCAGATGCTTAACCAACCAAGTCACTGAGGTGCCCCACTTCACATAATTAAAAAAAAAAAAAATGACATCATATGCAAAATTTAAAATCCTTTATACATATACCATGAGTATTTTAATGAAAATATATTCACGGAGCGCCTGGGTGGCTCAGTGGGTTAAAGCCTCTGCCTTCCCCTCAGGTCATGATCTTAGGGTCCTGGGATCGAGCCCTGCATCGGGCTCTCTGTTGAGCGGGGAGCCTGCTTCCTCCTCTCTCTCTGCCTCCCTCTCTGCCTACTTGTGATCTCTGTCTGTCAAATAAATAAATAAAAATCTTAAAAAAAAAAAAGAAAATATATTCACATTATTTTAATGGATGCATTATTATATGTTATATATCACTATTGCTTTATTTAACCTTTCATTGATTTACCTTTGTATTGCTACTAATATTTTACTGTTATAAACATTATTATTGTAAATTATAAAATGCACAGATTTTGTACATTTCTTGGAATGTTTTTATCAAATAAAGTCTCATATAAGAAGTTGCTAGATCAAAAAGGTGTTTAAGACTTTTGGTGATATTGTCAGACTGCCCTCTGGAAATTTTATACCAATTTACACTCCCCAAAGTAGCCTACAAGCATGGCTTTTTTCCTACACTATCACCTGCTTATTGATATTCTTTAATATCTTTGCCAATCTGCTAGGTGACAAATGGTCTCATTATTGTATTAATTTGTATTTCCTTGACTACTAAGGAAACTAAACATCTTTTGCATATTTTAGGCTATTTACATTTTTTATTTTTTGTTTTCTATTCATATCCTATAACTATTTATTGATTTATCTTATTTGCCTGTATTAATTTTGTCATATATACATTATAAATATTTTCCTACTTGATGTTTGTTTTTGTTTACTGATTAGTGCAACAGAAAATTAAGATTTTGGTTTCACCAAAACTGTCACACCTATATTTATAATTTCTGCCCTTAGTTCTTTTCTTAGAAAGGCTTTTCCTATTTCTAGACTAGAAAATATTCATCTATATTTTATTTGAGTTTTTCTTTCTTTCTTTTTTAAATTTTATTTATTTATTTGACAGAGAGAGAGAGATCACAAGTAGACAGAGAGGCAGGGAGAAGCAGCTCCATGCTGAGCAGAGAGCACAATGTGGGGCTCCATCCCAGAACCCTGAGATCATGACCTGAGCTGAAGGCAGAGGCTTAACCCACTGAGCCACCCACGCACCCCTATTTGAGTATTTTTCAAGTTCCATTTATTATATTAAAATCAGCTTGATACTAAATTTATGTTAGTATAAGGCACAAGACAAAAAAGTATGTGTATGGCTTAATTTGCTCTCATTGGTTGATAAATCCATCATTTCCCCACTGGTCTGAAGTGCTGATAATATCACTCACTAAACTCACACATATGTAATCTACCGGGATCTTTGAGGTGGGCTGTTAGAAGCAAAGCCATAGGGAGGTCCAGGTATAAAGTAATGATAAGGGCAGTAGTAAGAATGAAAGGAAGAGGATTAATGCAAGAAATCTTATATTGATGCATAAATAGAGGTTGAATCTTGCTTCTCTTTGAAATGTGAAAAAGGAGAGGTCAAGAGTAACAATAAGTTTTCTGAGCCAGGTAACTGGGGGAAAGTGCCATGCACAAAACTGTGAAAAGCAGAAGTTGGCTGTGAAGTAGAAGATGATAATGATTTGATCATGAAGATTTTGAACTTGTGGTCCTCACAGAGCCTCTATGTGACGATGATGATGGTGGTGGTGTGTGTTTGTGTGTGTGTGTGTGCATGTGAGAGAGAGTGAGGAGAGGAAGAGGGTGAGGGAGAGAGAGTAAACTAAAATTCAGCTAACTTTAATTGAGTATCTACTGTATTTCATAGGCAATACGGCTGTTTCCTGGATGGTTTGACAGTCCTTGAAAGGTTTTGCTCTCTTCCTCAGAGAAGTAAAGCAACAGCCAGTGCCACCACGGAGTCTGAGAAATGGCACATCAGTTGCTCCCTAGCCCTCCCCTCCTGCTCAGCCTTACAGCCTCCCTGTCCCAGGTCCCTGATCACCCTCCACCTGGAGAAGAGATGGAATCCCCAGCCCGGCAGCCTGCAGGGAAGGTAGGGAGCACTGGAGGGAAACCTGTGGGGGAAGAGGCTTCCGCGGGATGGGAACTGTGGGACTGTTTCCTCGAAACTTCTTCCAGGCCTACTGCTAGTCCAAGCAGGGAATGAGGGAAAGGAGCAGGAGAAAGTGAGTGAGAGCCCCAAGACTGCCCACCACCAGCCTGGCCTCCATCCCGCAGCTCACCTCTAGCTGTTCTTTCAGAGGCTGGGGCGCAGCCAGAGCAGCCCAGGGCAGTCACCGTCTTGGGCATGAGAAGGCTGCCTTCCACAGAGTTAGATGTCACAGGTAGTAGAGCAGTTCCTACTGGCCCAATTTGGAACGTCAGACCTCTGTTCTATGGGAACACGTGACCTGGAGTGGTTCAGGGTCAATGAAATGTCAGTGGAGATTCATGATGAATTAAGAAGACTTTCACGCTCTGTTGCCACGTGCAACTGTGTTTCCATGGACAGGGTGTTCATGTTCCAAGTCACTGACTTGAGAATAGACATTAGGGCTGAGGCTCCTGAAAATTGGAAAAGGGCTGTACTAAGTTTTCCAATTAAGTAGATAAATTTTTAAAAAAATTCATTATTGGATGCATTGCAAACTTCCATGCTTTGTAGAGACATTTTTTCAGGTAAGAATTTTCCAAATACTTGTTTCAAATCAAAGATTCTTTAAGTTGAATACTATCAGAAGTGGGAGTCTGGTTATTAAAGATAAAAGCTTTATACTTTTAAATGTTTAAAATATACCTTAGCATATCCTGTACTATTTGGTTCCAGAGTAACCCTGCAAGAGATGATTTTCCCCATTTTCTAGATGAAAGCCAAGACTGGGATGGACCAACCCCCTTGACTGATACTATGGTTCAGAGCAGACCTGGGGCTCAAGTGAGGACCCTGCATTCCATCTCCATCCTCCTCCTTCCTACCCCACCAGCAATGCTACAGGCTTTGAAGCTCTGCTTTTTTGAGAACACATTTCTTTTTTAAGATTTTACTTACTTATTAAGTGAGAGAGAGAGAGCACACTAGTATGGGCAAAGAGAGAGGGAGAAGCAAGCTCCCCTGCTGGGCAGGGAGCCCGATACGGGGCTCGACCTCAGGACCCTGAGATCATGACCTGAGTCAAAGGCAGGTGATAAGCAACTGAGCCACCCAGGCACCCCAAGACCACATTTTTGTTTTTGTTTTGTTTTGTTTTGTTTTTATAAGCATACATTTGTTTCAGGCCTCAGCATGATTTATTTTGTTTGGCATGCTGACAGGTGTCACCTATCCCCAAATGTGAATTTACACTGTGTGATCAGAAGTCCGTTACGGGTTTAGTGAAGTGATCACATAGACACGGCCTCCTTTTGATAAACTTAATAATTTAATGTCCTGGGAACATGAATAGGCCAGGATGGCAAAGCTTAGCAGACAGCCCTTTAACACCTAATCAGTTAAAGCAGAACAGAGTACTATACTCTTAGATTAAAGGCCACAGTGTTATTTTGTGCCTATGGACACCTTAGGAACTATTTGTGGTGTGTGGTAAATATAAGAAGGAAATATAGTCCAACGTTTGTGGAAGATATTTTAACATTTTTTATAAAAATGACTCCCCTCAACATAAATGGCATTAATTAGAATTTCTTCCCAAGTTGCTACATTATGACATTAATTTTACCATTAATTTTACATTATTGCATTTGTAATTTTACCATTGCTGTATTACTTTTACCATTCATTTAAAGTCTGCCTCTGAAAGATTTGTAAGGAAAGTTCCTCTCTAGTTTTGCTAAGGCAGATGATAAGGAAAGATATTATTTATGATACCAGCTTTCAGATGAAATAGGAGATGACAGCGACTAGGAGAGTTAAAAACGGGTTGAAGAGGAAAGACACTGAAGATGGAATGAAAACCTACGGAAATCCAGAGATGAAACTAGGAGCTCTCCGTACTCTTGCCCACGTATGAGAAACCTACAGGGGTGTGACGCACCGAGCAGAAGTGACACAGCAGGGCTGGAGAGCGCAAGCCTGGCCGGTTCCTTGCTCTAGTCCTTCTCCTTGTACCATGCCCCCCCGCGGAGGGCAAACAGGACTGACTGAAAGGAGGGGCAGAAGCTGCAGGGGGCAGGTGTCCAGGTGCCAGAGTGGTCCACGCAGCCAAGCAAAACAAGGGAGCACATAGGAGTAAAACATTTTCTTTCAGGACACAGACTCTCATTTTCTGGGAACTATTAGGACAGGTCATCTATTGTAAAGGTGTCTGAATTATTTGTTTTTTAAAAATAAAGATTACCTTTTCCTTGCTGCAATTTGCACGCTCTTATCAGAGATGGAAGTTCTTTTTAAAATGTTTGTATTTTTGTGGGAAAAAAAAAAAAGAAGAGCTTGAAAGAATAGGGCTTAATCTGTCACCTTCCCAGGAGCTTCAACTCCCCAAGTTCTGACATCAGTGGCTCCCTGTGTCTCTGGTGGATGGGCCCCTTAATTGTAGGCAGGCAGGAACCACTCTTGAGCTCTGAATTAACATCTTCCTACTCTACCTTACTCTCCAAAGAATGCTAGGATTGTACATCCAGGACAGAGCTGAATATTTGGGGACACACATATGAGATTTTAAAATTCTTCAGTTTTTGAAATACTTTACTATATATCAAATAATACAAAAGAAAATGAACAATATTTGCCTTCTCATGTTTCCCTTTTCATGATCAACATCTAAAAATTCCTTTGGCCTATTTCTAAGCATGACAAATCAGTACCATACCAAATGAGGAGAAATAAAGCATTTAAATTTAAGCTGATTAAAAATTCAGAATTTATATGCAAATGAGTATAAATTTATATTTATGCATTTTATTTATGGTTTAGTTACATATTACATTTGTTAATGCAAACTGCCTATGTGGTGAATGTTGCCAAATAACATCCATTTTTAGGATTACCATGAGGAAAATGGATTTACATTTTATTTTTTTGTGAGAACAGTTTTATTATTTTCATTTTCAATGAAATGTTAGACTCTGAAAATCCAATAAAAGTAAAACATTTTTATTTTGGTAACATTACATATTAAGATATTTATTTATTTGGGGCTGAAAAATTCGTATAATTAAGATGAGTACTGATTAAAAGAGCCTCACTTTATAAGTGAACAAAGATGCATATTTGTGTTGGTTTCTCATATGGCTTAAATATTGTCATTTTAATACTACAGACATGTATAGCATGCTATATATATATTTTTAATGTCAGTAATTAATTGGATTCTGTACCCGAGACTTTTCTTTTCAACATTTGGGAAGGCATAATGGAGAAAGCATTATGACATATTGTCTTGAGTTCTCTCTAGAAAGAACTGAAGAGCTGATGACATTCACCCTTAGACCAAGCAGTCCTTTGACGACATGAGTATAATTCATTCGCCAAGAGACATGTATTAAAACATAGATCTACTATTTTTTTCTCTTTCTAAACCAAACTGACATGGAAGTAGTTCCAAAAATATTCAAGAAATGGGATATGGCGTGGGGCACCTGGGTGGCTCATTTGGTAAAGTGTCCTCTTGATTTCGGCTCAGGTCATGATCTCAGGGTGGTGGGATGGAGCCCTGTGTCAGGCTCTGTGCTGAGTGTGGAGCCTGCTTAGGATTCTCTCTCCTTCTTCCTCTGCTCCTCCCTCAATCTTACCCCCTACCCACCCAACCCCAGCTCTGACCCTTCGGGTGCTCTCTTTCAAACAAAAGAAAAAAAGTGTGCCAGAGAAAGAGAGAGAGAAAGGGAGAAAGAAAGAAAAAAATGGGTATGGCTTTTTATTGGAAACATAAATTTCTCATCTGAGTGTTGGTATTTGCTCACTTTCTTTTCCTCAACTAATGGCAACCTCTTCCTATGGTAACCGTTCCTTGCCTGTCACAATCGGTTGTCAACTCTAGCTATTACCATCTTCCCAAAAGACCAGCTTCCCCGATGCATCCCCTGTACCGGCTAGGTTGTGTTACATTTGTATGTGTTCCTGCCTTAAAGACGTTAGCCTCCCTTGTGGCACTTGGGTGGTGCAGTCAAAACCCCTGGTTTTGGCTCAGATTGTGATCTCTGGGTAATGAGATGGAGTCCCGAGTTGGGCTGCATGCTCAGTGCAGAGTCTGCTTGGGACTCTCTCTCTCTCTGATTCTCTGCGCCTCCTCCCTCCTGCTCTCTCTCAACTAAATAAATAAATCTTTTTTTTTTTTAAAGATGTTAGCCTTTTGGGGGAGCAGGTGCGGATATTGAAGAATGGTGTTCCTGCCATGACTGCATTAACTCCCTTCCCTCTGTTACTTTCCAGCCACAGGACCATTGCTGGGCAGCATGTCCACCCACCCACTGGAATCAGGAATAAATGTAGAAGAGTTTGGTTTGGTTCAGCAGACAGAGCTGTGGTAGGTGTTGGGGTGCAAAGTAAACAGATCTTTTTAGTCTCCAGGAGCTTGTGCTTCAATAATCTGTCTCATATTATCCTTCAGCATCATCCTGCCCACTTGGCTGCTCCTCTTTTGTTCGTTGTTGTGCGAGCTCTCGAACGTCCTGGCCTTGCTTCACACCTTTCCTCACTTTGTTCTTTAATCCTGGTACTAGCTTTCTTTTTAACCACGGCCAACACCACATCCCCAAGTGTTTTGGGGAGCCTCCAATTTAAGTCTCCAGAAAGCTTTCTGAGCTAAATAAAAGACATTCTAAACATTTAACTCTTTTTATTTTTCTAAATTACTAGATCATAAGCAACAATAAAATAAAAGATGGCACCATCTGAAGTGTTAATCTGGGGGCAACAGGAATCTCTTAGTTTCTTAAGTAATTTTAAATTTCTATGTAATTGATTAGTGATATATGTTCTTAGCTATTTAAAAAATTTCAAAACAATAATGACATTTGAAAACAACTTAGGGAGAAAATCTAATGGTTTACGGCAGATTTGTACATCTTAAGAATGATTTTGGATGAAATATTAAAATGGAGGCTTGGAAAGATAATAGAATGCTCCTATTCTTGCCTAAATAAAAAATTAAAGGAGATTTTTTCTTGCTCCTCTCCTCAACAACAGCAAGAATTTATAGATTTATATAGATTTCTAAAAAAGTGGGACAGTCAGATCTGTGAAGATAGAAATAAAGAACATGGAAACTGTTGCAAAACAAAAGTATTTCTCTAGATCATTCAGATTATTTAAGACAATAATTTCATTTCTCAGAAACACGCATGCTCTGGCCTGGTTATCTTCGGAGACTCTCCCTGTTTCCCTTTCTTGAGATCAGGTAGGACTCCCCCCTCTACCCTCCCCACTATGCTGCACTGTAGCTGGGCTTCCTAGAGCCTAGAGAAATATTAAACTCCGGTGGTTGAATAAATGACCACTTTGTCTCTGAAAGTAGCCTAAACCTTATCACTTCTAATTAAACAAACAAAATCCCCCATTTTACTGATTAATAGTTTTTCTATTTTTTCCTCCTCTCATTTTTGCTATAATACCATTATATCTACTGTTCATTTTAAACATGCAGTATTTCAACTACATTTAGATTAACTAAGCTTCTCACAATCTGGTCTTGAAACTGAACTACCGCCTATCATAGTATGTTATGAAGAAATACATTTCAAGACGAACAAGTGATTTGCTATAATATGGGCCATTTTATGCAGGAAAACGTTTATACAGGAAAATGTTTCTAATAACACAGACATTCATGTGTGGGGATTTGTACTCAGGTTCGGTAATTTATAGTTGCACCCAGAATGTTGCTTTTGGGGATCTTTTTAAAAATTTAGAACTCATATTATTACCTAATTGGTAGTCAGCCACTTCTTTTTCAATATATGAAGGATGTAGCTGTTAACTCTGTAGCTTGTAAATAGATTCTGATTAGTCCACGATAACTGGTTGTATTCAATATTATCACGTCAAGCAAGTGGCCCGGTACTTCTGGTCTTTACAGAAAATTCCCAACTGGGTGGACTGCATGGCAGCGGGCCTGCTAATTTCAGTCATGTTGGTTATACTGTGTCAGCATATCCCACCTCCCCAAAGCTATGTCCTGCCAACTCACTCACTATGGCTGTTTGCCCTCTAGCATCTTTTTCAGGGTGTCCTTTACTTCTGTGTTCCTCAGGGTATAGATCAGGGGGTTGAGCAGGGGAATTACGAGACTATAAAACACAGAGACCACTTTGTTGGACTTCCATGAATCCCCTGTCTTGGGATGCTGCAGGTACATGAAAAACAGGGTCCCGTAGAAGATGATGACCACAGTGAGGTGGGAGGCGCAGGTAGAAAACGCTTTGCACTTGCCTTCGGAAGACTGGATTTTTATAATTGAAAAGAGGATGCAAATGTAGGAGATAAGGACCGTCAGGAGGGATCCAGTGAGGTTCACTGCTGAGAAGATCAAGAGCTGCTTTTCTTTGTTGCCGGTGTCTGAGCAGGAGAGGGCCAGGAGAGGGGGGTCAGCACAGTAGAAGTGGTGGATGATGTTGGAGTCACAGAAGGACAACTGGAAAGTCAGAACTGTTTGTATTACAGAGTTCAGGAAGCCGTAGGTGTAGACCCCTATCACCAACTCCTTGCAGACCCGCTGAGTCATAATGGCTGTGTAGATCAGGGGGTTGCAGATAGCCATGTAGCGGTCATAGGCCATTGTGGCCAAGAGGAAGCATTCGGTGGTGGCAAAAGCACTGGAGAAGTACAGCTGGGCAAAGCAGCCTGAAAAGGAGATGGTTTTTTTCTTCACCAATAAATTCTGCAGCATCTTGGGCCCAATGGAAGATGAGTAACAAACATCAATGAATGCCAGGTGGCTGAGGAAATAGTACATGGGAGTGTGGAGCTTCAAGTCCACCTTGATAAGCAGGATCATGCCAAGGTTTCCTACCAAGGTGATGAGATAAATTACCAAGAACACCACAAAGAGGGGAAGCTGGAGCTCTGGACGGTCAGTGAATCCCATAAGGACAAATTCTGTCACTGTGGTCTGATTGCCTCTTGCCATTTTGTTCTCTCTCTTGTTGGAAAAAAAAGAAATATGGCTTCAAAATGATTAGACTGAAAATAAAAGCTTCTTACCTGCTTGTTCCAGTAGCAGATGACAGAAATGTGGCTTCACAATCTCAGCATTAAAGACTGTCATTAGCAATAGGGCTTTATTCTGCCAAAAGAGACTCAGAGGAGTCGGAGCCCATCCATTTTCTCTTCGGAGGGAGACTGACCGACTGACCTCCAGGTAAGCTGCACCAAGTTACATTCCCAACAACACTGTACGAGAATGCTGGTTTTCCCACAAAACCCAGATCTTATCAAATTTCAAACCTTTGCCACCATGATGGTGAATTCTGGGCATCTCGTGTCATCTTGATTTTTAAAAATGATGAGTAGGAGTTAATAACATTTTTCAAACAATTACTTGCATGTGTATTTCTTTTTCATGACTGCTCAGTTCCATCCCTTTGATAATTTTCCCATTAGGTTGTGGATCTTCTAAGCATTTTATTTACAGGGACTCTTTGTTTATTAAGGAAAGCAGCCATTTGTTTGATACGTGTATTGCAAATTATTTCTTAGTTTGTCACTCGACATTGGTGTGTTATTTTTTTCTTTGTGCTACATGGTAAATTTTAAAGAGTTTGGTGTCAACTTTATCAATCTTTTTTTGAATTCTGATCTTTGTGACATAATTAAATAAGCTTTCCTTGATTAAAAATCATTTTAAAAATTATCTCTTGCTCTATTCCGAGCTTTATCGGATTTAATTTTTTGTTACAACCTTTGCTCTATCTGGAGTTTAATGTTGATATAAAGAATGAGGTAATCAACTCTTTTCACTTATTTACCCAAATAGCTAAACAGGTGTTCTAATGCCATTTGTTGGTGTAACAATTTTCCAGCTGACTTTGTTGATTTAAAACTCTAGCCTTATCATAGAGTAAAACATTCGTAAGTAATTGGGTTGATTTCTGATTCATTTTCTTTCTAGTCTCTTCTAGAACAAGGACGAAACATTTAAATATAGTACTATAGAATTGATTTTAGTAACTGGTAACAAAATTTCTGGCTATTTTCACATATATATTTTCCAGATGAACTTTGGCATTATTTTATCAAGTTCTAAAAAAAAAAAAAAAAAATCCTGTTTTCACTTAGAATGTGATTGCATTGAATTGGTATGTTAATTTGCTGAGAATTGACGGCTTTGCATTCAAAATTTCTTTGAGTAAGGTATGTATGCCATTTATCAATGACTTTCCTAAACAGAGTTTTAAAGTTTTCTTAAACTTTACAGATAAACATTCTATATATTTCTTTGAAGTCTATTTACAAATGTTGTATCTTTTTGTAAAGGAAGCTTTTTTTTTTTCATTTTGTGGGTTTTTAGGGGCTTTTTATATATAGAAAAGTTACTGATTTTTGTAAATTAATTTTATAACTATCTTCTCTACTACAGTTCCCTATCATTTAAAAATAGTTCATAGTTGATTCTTTTGGGTTTTTCAAATACAGATTCATATAATATGAAAAGGATACGAACTTCTTCCTTCACTTCTGTATAGGATCTCTCATTCCTTTCTCATTTCAACTTGCATTGGCTAGTCCTTCCTGATTAATATTAAAAATAGTGACAAAGGTGCCATTTCTTACTTTTTTTCTTTTTTGAGATTTTATGTATTTACTTGACAGAGAGAGCAAGAGAGCACAACAGGGGAAACAATAGAGGGAGAGGGAGAAGCAGGCTCCCCGCTGAGCAGAGTCCAATGCAGGGCTCAACCCCGGGACCCTGGGATCAAATGTTTACCTTCTAGCATTGTAAAGAGTGCTTCAAAAGCACAAGGGGGCTCTCAGGCACATAGACCTACAGGATAGCCTGTTCAACACAACTGGTGCTTGAGAAAGACAAGGCTTTAAATAACTACCCGTATTTGGTGTGGGTAAAATACAGGCTCCCTAGAAGCAAGCCTGCCTTTGACACTGGCAGGGCCCAGGGTAAGAATAACAAATGGGGGCCTACATATCTACACCTTGGTAAGTAAAAGTTAAAAGTAAAGATAACAAATTAGTATGTTACAGCTCTCCTCCTCAACAAATATACCTTTATAATAACCTGGAAGGCCGAATCCTTGGAGTTCATGCTGGGATGAGGTGGTGAGAGAACCTGCTTCTGGCCCACAGTTGTGGCTGCGCGGGTGCGAACCTGCCAGCTCACATGATGTACCTATTCACACCCCTGCAAAGAGCCATCCCTTGGCTTTTCTTAAGCCTGAAGTATGTAAACATTAGCATTGTGGTTTACTCTTATAAAGGTGATCTGGGAAAGAGACTCTTGTAAACTCTGAGGGCCATCTGGGCAAGGATCTTGGTACCTGAAAGATGGTCTAGAAGGGAAGGATAGGATGAACGGAGGTTTTGGGGGGGCACATCTCTTTGGCCTTGTCCCATGGAGTATAGTGCAGTAGGAAGAGGCTCAGGATTGCCCTGAAGAATGTGGCCAAGGCAGGGTCCCTTTTGTTTGGCTCTAAGGGTAGTGTTGCCTGTAAGTAAATGCACCTCTGGGCCAGATAACTGAGGGCCTCATCCATTCTGAGGAGTTTGGTCTGTACCCTAGACAGAGTAGGCAGCCTTTGGAATGAACAGGGATGGTCATG
Organism: Lontra canadensis; assembly: GCF_010015895.1. Lineage (NCBI taxonomy): Eukaryota > Metazoa > Chordata > Mammalia > Carnivora > Mustelidae > Lontra > Lontra canadensis. The sequence goes on along the minus strand of NW_022631001.1, from coordinate 31,325,037 downwards.
GAAGATGGAAAGAACCTCAATTAGTGAAAGATGGATTCAAGGAGAACATTTTAGTAAGGGATAGTTGAGCAAAGAGTTGATTCAGAGCAGCTCAGAGCGTGTTGAGGAGACTGTGAGCATCCTTTCTATTAAGAGCAAGTACATCTGAAAGAGGTGAGTGAGAAACAAACTGGATGGGGGTGGGGCTGCCATATTGTGTAGAACTTCCCACATCAGGGAGATTTTAATAACTAGATCAGTAGTGAATGTGGACCCATTAAACATCAGAGCAGTAGAATGATTTGACCAGAGTTAAGTTTTCAGGGAGTTACTCTGGGAGCATGGGCAGGGTGGATAGAAGGGAGGGAGGGCGCCATCAGTAGGGACACCAGCTAGGATGTTAGGGCAAATAGGTACCCCAAAGGCTGAGTCTATGTCACTTGGCAATTGACTGAGATTCAAGTTTTAAGTCTGAGAGACCAGGATAATGATAACCTGAGAATTGATAGTTCAATTAAATTTTACCTTGTCTCTTTCTCTTTCCTAAGAATCTGACACAATTTAAATATACACACGCACACGCACACACATACACACACACAAGCACCAATAAAGTTGAGGACATTCTGAGGAGAAGAAAAAGAATCAGATTTCCCGCTGTATTTATACAAGTCACTGTGAGGTAATACTTTTAGTAGAAACAGAAATTCTGGGCCAGGAGTGGGGTAAGAGGGAAGGGTGTTGAATTCAGTCTGAGGGGATGGTGGATGGCTACCACACAGGCACAGCTAGCAATATCAATTTGGGAGCTATTAATGGACAGAAGATGGTAAAAGTTGTGGGAATCCATGAGACCAATCAGGGACAGAGAAATAGGCAACAGCAGTGGTTCAAGGACAGATCTTTGGGAAAATTATATCTTAAGGTCTGGGGAAAGGAGTGGTTGTCTGAGGTGCTGGAAGATGTCCAGGCTAGCTCATATCAGGAAATGGTAAGGAGCTTTTTAAATATGGACCTTTCTAATACTCCTGGGTTACTCACAATAGACGTAGCCTATTTTGCTGTGGTCTTACTTGTCTCAGTAATGACTTCAGCAAAACCAAACACTAAGATCTTTAGGAGTGGCACATAAGCAATCTTACTCAGTAAAATTTTGTTGTTCTGGATTCTGTGCCCTCTAAAGGCAAGAGGACATGTTTTTGTATTTAATTCTAGAATGGGTCAAGACTCCCTGCCTCCCTTCAGAGTATAATGGTTCTTAGTTAACTGTGATGCAGAACAAGTTGGTAACTCTAGAAAGACCCAAAGAGCCAGTGGACCAACACTAGCTGTATTTATCAGCTCTTGCATGACAGAATATTTTTCCTATGTTAGTGATCATTGACATAATTGCACATTTGCTTGTTCAGGTTCTAAGACATGGTTAATACATCCTAATTTCTAGATTTTTAAAAAGTTTCTTTTGGAATAGCAAAATATTTATTCCTCATTTAACCTATGGAAATGCTTTTATTTGCAATCAAAAATCTTCTAATTGAATGCTCTTTCTTAACAGTTTTCAACCCATTATGGACTCTGATTGTCTTCATGGGCAATTAAGTTTAAGGCTTACTGATAATATGAGTGCTTAGTCTGTTAGTTCTTAGAATATAACTAGGCCTGATGATAAATTCCAGGAAAAACAAAATAACGAATTTCTCATAATAAATATTTGACTTGCAATTTTCTACCTAAGAAAAGACTTATGGTCCCTTTAAAAAATAAACTACTGAGCATTCTGATTGATGACTCTCAAACTTAGTGATAATAACCAGTGATTATTTAAATACTTCTAATGTGCCCAGATTCATTCATTCTACTTTATACATTATTTTATTTAATACATAATTACCATTTCCCCCATTTTCTCAATGAGGAAACTGAGACACAGAAATATTCAATAGTTTTTGCCAAATTTACAAAGTAGAGAAAGTAAATGAGCCAGGATTTGAAACCAGGTGGGATGATTTTGGAGTCCTCAGCCTAAACTACACAGCTTCCCCATTATGATTCCTTTATGATATGATTTATATATATATATGTGTATATGTATGTATGTGTGTGTGCGTGTGTGTGTGTTTATATATATATATATATATATATATATATTTGCAAATTTAGATTTCTATGAGGAAATTTAAAATGGGTTCAGTAATATTTCTTGTTAGTTTGGGTACATTAAAATTTATTATGTTTAACTAATATATTCAATGTTTGGTAGTTCGGAGTATTGGTTTATGTTTGAACAATTCAAACAACTTTGTTGAATAACCCTAAGAAATCTTCTTAACCTCTGGGAAGGGAGGGGCACATGAACTTTGAGAATCTGGTTAAAAACTAAGTATCTGTTTCTGAGAAAGTTTCACTCATTCAACATTCTGCTTGTGATCTCAGAGATTTTATGAGTTTATCAGACCTGTGCTATGGTTTCCTAAGAGAATAACATGCTGACAAAAAATCCCAGCTTTTCCAAGTAAAAGTCAATCAATCCTTCCCCATTTGCTTCTCAGGTGGAAGCAAAGCATGGCTGTCCTAACGCCCTGTCCTCTTCACAGTCCCAGACCTGAAACCCTTCTCTTGCCTGCCTTGTACTTTTTCCTATAGCAGCCTTGGAAATGAATAAAACTTACCAAGCACCTATCGGGCAGTCAGTCAGGATTTCCAATGTTCTGGAAGCGTCCACTTCGAGTATTTCCAGTGAGGCAAACAGACTTCTTCATGTCTAACTGGGAGACTTGGCTTCTTTGTTCCATACCAACAAACCTGCGAGTATTTATAAAACGTAATGAGTCTGTTATCTCAGAGCTTCCTGAGTACCAAGGGAACAGTATATACAGAGTTTCTAGGAGATATTTTACATTTGATTTAAGTCACCCTTGGGAGTAAAATCCCTGCATCATCCTGGTGACTAATGATGGCTTGCATTCTGATGCTTTAGTGTGTATACTCAGGATGACTCTGAAGTCCAGAACCTTTGGTGTGATACTTGGAACTGTCTTCTTGCCCTTAGCAGGGTGTATGCAGTGGGTGGCCTTGAAGTTGTGGCAGGGGCAGGTGCCCAGTAAATGCTTTATAGGAGACAGGGTAAGGTTTTGCAAAGATTATGTGCCTAGGATGCACATATGGGACATTTTCTTTTGCAGAGAAAAGGTGGCCTTGGCTAGCATATTTATGACAACAGACAATGAAAGAGAAAAGCATCTTCATTTACCCTCTGGCTATATATTTCCTGTTGAACCAAATTAAGGAATAAAGTCATATTCAAAGCCAGGTCAGCAACTAAATGTTCTAATGGTTCCATAGGCTTCCTTCCCTTTCTCTCTCCCTTCCCCATTCCCCACTGGACTGAAATTGGGGCAATCAGTACACCCGATGTGTCCAGGGCAGTTTTCCAGTTTCTGGAACCTAGACCTCTAGGCCGTTAGTTGAAGAGATGTGACCCATCCCATAAAGCATGGCTGCAAAGAACACTGCCCTCAACACTGGCCTTCAAAGTGAGGGAGCTAAGGTGAGAATGGTCTCCAACTGGAAAGTGCATTTGCTGTCTCTCAGCATTTCCCAAGTTCATTCCTTCACACCAAAGAGGAGGAAGCTAGAAGAGATATGTGCTTGTGTCAGACACAGAAACATGATTCCAGTGGCCTTTCCCAGTCAACTTTGCCATTTTAAGTGACTCGTAGTAGGTAGATGTATGACTTTTCATTCTGCCTGGAGGAGAGAGTTTCTAGGCCATAGATGGTATAGAGTAAAATGCAGGTTTGATTTCCTGAGCTGAGGAAGTCCATCATTTTGTAAATGCCGTATCTGATTGCAAGCAGATTACCCTGACATTAAGCAATAGGACTTCTATTTTGAGAGTCCCTGGGACTGAAGGCCTGTCGTGAGGGCTGGAGTAAGGGACAGAGGCAGAGAGTCAGCTAAAGCACTGCCCTTCCTGTCATACCTCGTATCTAGTCCCAGGTCAAATGATAATCAATGTGCCTTTTATTGAGAATTGGTTTTTCTACAGAAATTCTCATTCTCAAATGAGCTAGTTATAGGAATTAACTATCTGAGGGAGAGTAGGTGGGGGGACAGCTAGGCCTCCTAAAGTCTGTTCTTGCAGAAAGCAGATGACACATCTTGTCTGAGCAAGTGCCCAGCAGGGGGGAGGTTAGGAGAGAAACTGATACCAACAAAGCTGAGGGAAACTAGCCATGGCACTTTGGAGCCAGAACTTACACTGTGCTCCATTCCTCAGCACAACCGGGAAAGAAGTTCTAGATCTAGAAGTGAGATTCTGAAGGGGAAGGTATTTTGAAGAATCCCTGGATCATGAGATTTAATTGCAATTTTTAGGAAGGACTTGAGTTGAAGGAAGGTACACAATTCATCCATTTAGCTGGGGACAAACTTTAAAAAGCGAACATTCTCTGGGGCGGTGACTAGAGGCGTATCTCAAAACCGCTAGTACTTTGTTCTCCCACAACCAAGAACTCAGTCATCTGTAAAGAACGGTGAGTTGGTGGGTGCTCTGAATTACCATGTTTGCTTTGGAGTTGCTGTTGCTTTTGGTTTGAGGCTTAATTACACATTTAGATTTTCCTTGGTGGAAAGTCCCCATCTTAATATTGCAGAGTAAGTTCAGCAACTGGGAATGTTCACTTATAATTCTGTCCTAATGTTACCAAAATTTAAATAGGCCTGGAATAAAGGTGGGTGTTATTGTCTGAGTGGAAAAGCTCAACCTGCAGAGTAAAGAAAGGCTTCTTCACTCTTGTATTTACTGTGTTTGTATTTGCATGTCATATGCTAATGCTGTGACTTCCCATGAAACAGTTTCGCCGTCTGGCTTAAGGAAGGCCTCTTTATGATCTGAGAAAAGAGATAATTTGGGCAGCAATTATACTAGGGGTATTGCATTTTGGATGCCTGATGGACGGCATCTGTCCATGACTGATCTGAGTGACATCAACATACTGACCTGTAGGATTTGTTTAGTAACGTGCTATGAGAGAAAGTTATTTTGCAGTAAAATGATACACCGAGTTCTTGGAACGTAAAATTAATCTGATATGTATTTTCCTTCAGACAGCAAAGCCTGCGGATGAGAGTAACTCGGATTTTTGCTGTTTACACCTACATAAGCTCCAAATAAACAAGGTATGTTACACAACCTGAGAAATGAATGCCTTCTGTGTTTACCATCCAGAGATCTCCACAGAATGCAACAGAGAGAAAAGGAGCAGTACAAAGAAAATTTTTATTTGAGAAAACAATAAAGAACCACTAAACAAAATTTCTAATATGGATGGTTACTCTTGTTTTACATGAAACATTTTGATATCCTGCATTTGATAAATAATTATTTTTGTAACTCATATTATCCCAGTTTCTAAGGCATGTGGCACCAGTTCAACTTAATTATTAACAGCAAGAACTGCTTTCCTTTGAAGTCCATTCAACAGTCTTTTTCTTTGGTACTGTCTGTGGGTAAGTCCCGTCCTAAGAATGCCTTGGGGCATATGACAACTGATTCAAACATGCTCCTGCCCTTGGTCACCTGGTCCAAGTCAGGACAGGGCTTGAGCCAGTTTGTTTTGGAATTTCAAACAAGGAAGCTGGATGGACCCTGGAATGAGAAATGGAAAATGTAGCTTAAAAAAGGTTTCAGTGGGGAGAATCATTGGGACTAAATCCAGGTTGAGGGAGATGAAAACACTCCTAGTAGCCATGGGGATATTTACAGAGACATAACAACAAAAAAGCTGGTTCTCTGTTGTGCCAAAACCCTAACATCCAAGAGCTAGAGTCCGTGTAGCTATGTAAGACAAGAGATGGATGATGGGCCGGTCAGTAAGCAGCAGTAGAGAGGCTACCATTACCTGGGCCCTTGAACTCAAGGGAGTCCTGGCCAGCAAGTTATTTTGGATTTCTTTAGACACCATGATTGCACAGTTCACAAGGTGACCAGTGGATATGGATTTGCCATAGGATACTCTGGCCAAGAGACAATTATCCCTGGTGAGCAGAGCATGTAAGAAATTAATCTGTGTAAAGGTGCCCATGGTGATAATGGTTGTTTTCTGTAACGGGAGACTGTGTAGAATGCAGAGGGGAAGACAGCGCCCCCTGCAGCCTAAAATGTGCACGAGACGAAGGAAATTCCAATCAAATTGGGGTATCAGAATTGTCTCCTGTTTCCATGCCAGGATGAAGACATTCAAAGCTAAGAAAAACACAAAAAGGGAACTCTGATGTTCTTGATCTTCTGGGAACTCATTAAGGATGTGTTTGGGTCTGGTGCACTGAATTTCTTCAGTTATTTTTTTTTTTTGTCCTTGAATTTTTTTCTTCTGGAGAAAGGTGGGGAATGAGAAAACAGCAGACATTGAGGAAAACAATGAATAAACAGAGGGACTGAGTAGATGTAAATAGCATTCCTTTGGCACAGTTCTGGTGTCAGCTCCATACAGAGAAATCCCACAGTGTTAGTGCATACAAACGACACTGAACATGATTTTTTTTTTAAATGACATTTGCTCCTATGGATCTTCTCTTTAAATCCTATTTTCTCTCACTCCTTCCTTGAATTACACCACAACAGGCATACATTCTGATAACACTCCACCTACACTAGAGACCAACTGTAGCCATTGATTTCTGAAGAAGAAAAACGTCTGGGTAAAAGGATGGTCTAAAATGTTCGATGGAAGGAATTCTGATGCTATACCATGATTTTTTATAATCCAAGAAGATATTAAAATATCAGTTACCCCGGGCACCTGGGTGGCTCAGTGGGCTAAAGCCTCCGCCCTTGTTTCGAGTCATGATCTCAGGGTCCTGGGATCAAGCCCCGCATCGGGCTCTCTGCTCAGCCAGGAGTCTGCTTCCCCTCCTTCTCTATATGCCTGCCTCTCCACCTACTTGTGATCTCTCTCTGTCAAATAAATAAGTAAAAGTCTTAAAAAAAAAAATCAGTTACCCAGCTGAGTAAGTGAAAGAAGTCACACACCAAGTTATACCATCATAAAATTTCAAATCCTAAAAACTTTCTAGAAAAAGATAGAGACTTTTAAAACGGTATTAGAAAGCACCAACATATCTCACAACAGCTCTGCTCAAAACTGGAAGACAATACATTGGCTCAAAATACTCAAGTAAAAGTATTTCTTTCCAGCCAAGACTTCTATAACTAGCCAAATCATTACGTGGTTGTGAAAGATAGAAGAAATATATTTTCAAACTTGAAAAAAGGATGTTAAGGCACAACTGGCCTGGGCACTGTTGACATCTTCATATGACTTAAAGCATAATGTGAGATGAATTGAGACCGAATGAATCCGATACGATGTTGGCATTTGGTACTCCAGGTGTATCCTCCTCCCCCAATGGATAGACACTCAAAGCATATTCATTGCTAGACTGAACCCTCACATCCTTTTCTTTCTTACTCCTTTCAACACCAATTTATGTGGGAAACATCCTTTATTGATCAACTGAATATCTACGACTAGAGCAGTAAGTAGCTAATTCATGCTTCCAAGCTGCTGTTACATACTCAGCTCTATAATTGTCTCCATTCTATTTTCAGAATCACTTTAGTTTATTCACAGACACATGGCGTTAAATAAGAAGACCTTTTTGCTTCAGTCCATGTACTTAGTTACGCCTGATTTCAAGTTCCATTTTTGCACATTGCATATTGCTTTTGCATTTGTGTTTGTACTGTTATTATGTGTTTGGATACTTCTCTCCCAAGTACTTAATCAGTAAATGCACAAGCTTAAAATGCACTTTGTGTGTAATTTGACAAGAAAAACAAAAATTGAAACGCTCATCTCCTTAACTATTAGAATTCAGCTGAGAAAAGCAATCTGCTAAAACAGACAGAGTAGGACATCTGTGACGACCGAATGTGAAGATGTCGATAATTGTTTTACTGTCCAACAACCTAGTAAGAGAGTCAGTATCTTTTTGGCCATGGGCTATTTCCACAAAGGTAATCTTTTTATATGAGTTTAAAAATGTCTTCTTTAGCCTCATTTTTGCTCTTCTAGCTAGCTTCACTATAAGTCAGATTCTATTTGCTTGAAACCTAGATCCTACCCTTCCTAGAATATCTCCCATCCTTCACTCAGTCAACGTGTGTACGTTTGCCAGAAAGCCGCAGACATGGGAGATTGTTTCCAAGCCTGTGTTGATTCCTGAATGAAACATGCCCAATGGCCCCTTTCAGTGGTGGGGCAAGCTTTAGATTCAGACAGTACTTACCAGTCATCCCTAAAGCCATTAAGAGAGATTTTAGAATTTTTATTAAAAATGCCAGGTTTGTTTCATTTCAAAGAGCCAGGGAGTTTCAGGCCTCTAAGTGGGAGAAGATGAATTTCTCTAGTATTTGTAATTTCTGATTGAATACATATATATAGTTAAGAATGTGTATATATATATATATATATATACACACACACACACATATAGAGAGAGAGAGAAAGAGAGTTAAGAATTAATGACATGCCCTGCTGCTCTAATGTCCCCATTATTGGGGAGAAATGCTGTGCCTTGCAGATATATTACCTTGAGCTGTTGGGGAGACAGAGATAGGCAGAGACAGAGTCTCACCAACTAGGTCTCTGGGGCTAGTCTTCAGTTCTACACCTCAGCTTCAGTTCCAAATATAGGAGATGTGAATCCCTGAATGAATCCTCAGCCTCAGTGTGGTCTCTGAAATTGACTATGAGCAATGTCTGCCCTGTTCCCCGAGGAGTCATTAAAACCATCTACTCTGTGCCAACTAATCCAAACCCAAAGTCTAGTTTCAGGAAAACAACTTCCACATCAGAGGCAAGTAATTGTTCTAATGAGCTCACAAATGTCTTTGCTTATAATTGCAATAAGGTAAGAAAGCCTTGGCTTCAGAGCCACCATACTAGTAGGACTGAATAATAATGATAATAAGAACTAAGAGTAGCATCATAGTAGTAGTAGCAGTATATTAATTCTAGTGCAAACATTCTTTCTTCCTGTCCTAGTGGAAAATAGTGAGTCACAGAAGTTTCCATTATGGCTGGAGCAGTAAGGGGGCCAGGGTTCCAGAAGCAGAACAATGTCTATTTGATTTTTTTAGAGAGAGAGGAGGGGCACAGGGAGAGAGAGAATCCCGCCACACAGGTCTTCATCTCATGACCCTGAGATCTTGACCTGAGCTGCTATCAGGAGTCTGACATTCAACCATCTGAGCCACCCAGGTGGCCCACAGTGCCCATTTTAAATTGGGTTACTGGTGGGGTGCCTGGCTTGCTCAGTCGATAGAGCTCGCAACTCCTGATCTCAGGGTTGTGAGTTTGAGCCCCACACTGGGTGCAATATTGCTTAAAAATAAAATCTTTTTAAGAATTGAGTTGTTTGTATTGAATTGTAAGTGCTATTTCTTTATAATTTGCTACAAGGCCTAATCAGATATGACATGCAAATATTTTCTCCTCTTCTTTGTGTTATTTCTCCGCTGATGGATAGTTGCCTTTGAAGTACAAAAGTTGTAACTTTAATATAGCAAATTAACCTATATTTTCTTTTGTTGCTCATGTTTTTGATATACCTAAGTATCCATTACTAAGTCCAACATCATGAAAAATGGAAGGAGTGGAACATGTATGAATGTGTGTATTAATATGAATGGTGGAGGTATACAGAGTGTCAGTTGAGGACTACATAAGAACTTAGGGCCAATGAGAAAAATGGTACAAGCTGTAGAAATAAAAATTTTAACCACCAAGCTATTTAATTCAGCCTTGATTAGAGTTATAACCACAGGGCTTGTATCGATAGCTGCAAATTTGAAAGATTAAGAAACTGCATTTTTAAGTAACAGTAGACTTTGAGATGAAAATCAACTGAATTCTCCATTATATCTTTGTATAGATACAAGTAAAACATTGGAAAAATATTTTTCACATATATGTAATTAAAGGAACTAAGGACCTATTTTGAGAGGGTATTTACACATATATAAATACATATATATTTAAAGATTTTATTGATATATATATTTATTTAAAGATTTTATTTATTTAATTGACACAGAGAGAGACATCAAGAGAGGGAACACAAGCTGGGGGAGTGGGAGAAGGAGAAGCAGGCTTCCCACCAAGTGGGGAGCCTGATGTGGGGCTCAATCCCAGGACACTGGGATCATGACCTGAGCCAAAGGCAGATGCTTAACGACTGAGCCACCCAGGCACCCCAAGATTTATATTCCTTACTTAACTAGAATAAAGTTGAGATGCTTATTTTTAATGAACTTGCTGGTGAGATTCTGCTTTAGCTCTACTTGTTTATTGCTATATATCTTTCAAACTTGATACTTGCTTGTCGGTTGTGAGAAATTATTAATTTTTGTTTTAACTTTGCAGAATATTGAACTAAATTTATTCTCTGTTTTGGTATCTCACCCTTGATTTTTCTTTTTTTTTTTTCTTTTTTTAAAGATTTTATTTATTTATTTGACAGAGAGATCACAAGCAGGCAGAGAGGCAGGCAGAGAGAGAGAAGGGGGAAGCAGGCTCACTTCTGAGCAGAGAGCCCAATGCAGGGCTTGATCTCAGGAGCCTGAGATCATGACCCGAGCCGAAGGCAGAGGCTTAACCCACGGAGCCACCCAGGCGCACCCCCCCCCCGTTTTTTTTTTTTAAAGATCACCCTTGATTATTCTGTTCTGACCTTGTTATAATGAACTCAACCAGTAATATCTGAGGTAATTCTCAGACATGGAAAAAACCACTGTTTTTCTCCTTATAACAATTATGTTCAAATTAAATAAATAGGGAAAATAGCAGTAAAGGTCATTAATTCCAATGGGAGGTAGGGGGTAGTATCCTCCCCAGAACCACTAAGTAATTCTCTGGACATTGACTGAGTGTCATACAATTCAACTCAGTTCTGACGCTATCCACCTGGAGATAACATTAGATCCTACACATTAAGGGCACAGTCCCACAAAACTCCCTCCCCTTCCTCCCCATGACCTAACTTCCACTGTCAGTCCCAAACCCATATATCACCTATGTGTCTGACCCACCAGCTATGGGGTAGAGGTTCCTACAACCCCTGCTTGTACTTCAGACAATAGTCACAAATCCAGGTGGTTACCTGTACTTTTGGCCGACTGATTCTAAGTTATAGGTTTCTACTAACCCTACCTCAGGTTTGATTAATTTGCTACAGCAGCTCCCACAACTCAGAGAAACGTTTTACATATTACATTACTAATTTATTATGTAAGGATATAACTCAGGAACTTCCAGATGGAAGAGATGCATAGGGCCTGGGGAAAGGGTGTGGAGCTTCCCCACTCTCTGAGCACGCGACTTTCCCCAAATCTCCATGAGTTCACCAATCTGGAAGCTCTCCCAGCCCCTCCCTTTCGGGTTTTATGGAAGCTTCATTACCTGGGCCTGATTGTTTACAGTGGCTGATTCAATACCCAGCCTCTCTCTCCTCCCCAGAAGTCAGGGGGTGGACTTGGAAGTTTCACTCCTCTAATCGTGTGGTTATTCCCCCACCCCTACTCCCAACACAGAACCCATCCCAACATGCAATCCCAGAGTCACCTCATTAACACAACAAAAGGCTCCTTGGTTGCTCTCACCACTTAGGAAATTCTGAAGGTTTTAAAAACTCTGTGCTAGAAACCAAGACCAAGACCAAACATATATTTCTTATTATTCATCACAATATCACAAGCAAAACACAGAGAGAAATCCTAATTTTTCTTTAGGAAAGCATATTATTTATAGACACTGGGGTATCTTAAACATGAACTAGTTTAAAGAGTCAAAAATGTTTTCCTGCTAGAAGTTGGAATTTGAATTTGTGAAGAACTGGTCAGTGGGCTATTATTTTCTTTATGAGCCACTTTAACTAAGGGCTCAATTATTTGATAGTGCAAAAATTGAATAATATTAAATCCTTTTAATAAATAATTCCCTCTGGTTGTTGTGCAGAAAGGCAAATGTGCTTATAAGAAAAGCAATAAAGGGGCACCTGGGTGGCTCAGTGGGTTAAGCCTCTGCCTTCGGCTTGGGTCATGATCTCAGGCTCCTGAGATGGAGCCCTTCATCGGGCTCTCCACTCAGCAGGGAGCCTGCTTCCCCCCCCCCCCCGCCCGCCTGCCTCTCTGCCTGCTTGTGATCTGTCAAATAAATAAATTAAAAAAAAAAAAAAAGGAAAAGCAATAAGGACAACTAATGCAGTGTTGATGATGTAGGAAAGACCTTAGGGCTTAAAGTTGACAGCCAAGAAAGAATTCTTGAGATGTCTTTGGTGAAAAAGATGGTTTTATTAAAGCATGGGGACAGACCTGTGGGTGGAAAGAGCTGCAGTAGGGTCATGAGGGATAGCCCATTATATACTTTCAAGTTGGGAGGGAGACAGGGAGAGCATAAGTCTCTGAAGAATTTTGGAAGCAAGGTTTCCAGGTCCCTGAGGGGGCTAGCTGTTGTTGGGAAAAAGTCATTTATTACCGTCTAATGAAACCTTAGTCATGATGATGAGGGAGCAGAAGGTAGCTGAAGACAAAGCAGGAGCTGGCACCCTACATTCCATCTCCCCACCCTCCATGTGATATGTGGGACATTCCTCAAGCACTCCTAGCTGCTCTAAAGGAAGAACAAATGGTTAACTGACAGAGATCCCAGTCCTGCAGGCCAGGAGTCTCCCCCAGTTTGCAAATGTCTCAGGGATTTACAAGGAAAAAGCTTTCTTACTAATAGCCTAACTTTCAAAGATCCATAACTCAGTTTCCTGGAGCCCTAAAATCACCCTCCCCTCCATGAAATTGAGGGAGGCTGTGGCAGAAGAAAATGTAAATAAAATTGAATTTCTTTTGAAACTGTAGCCCACTGACAAGGACTGTGATAGGAGGAATGTAACACTACTCCAGGAAGCTCCCAACTGTCTTCACATTAGCGCCTCACTAGAGGGAAAAGCAGCCTTGGCTTGACAATATCCAGGCCTCCAGTATCCTGAGTCTTCTTTAGCATATGACAGTCCTTCTGGACACCTCCTTTGTTCTCACCTCCCCAACTCCTGAGTAATAATCAGCCATTCCTCCAGACCACAGTGCAGCAGCTCTTTCTGCCCACTGTCCCTGTGCTTTAGTAAGACCACCATTTTGCACCAAAGACGTCCCAAGAATTCTTTCTTGGTCTTTGGCTCTGGATCTCACCCCACCCAACCTCACCTATATTCCCAAACCCCATCAGTGAGACCCTTCAGATGTATATCGGTGGGCCACAGGCTGGGGAGATGATTGCCAACACGTATCTTGGAGTGCTTAGAGATAAAGGAAATTTCTAAAGGAATTTTTATATGTTAAATTAGACTTTTACAGATCTTGGGGGTTGGGCGAAGATTGCCTTTTGCCCTTAGCAAAGTATTAACACAGAGGCAGCTGAGTTCCTGGAGGAATGTCCCTCTGCCTATTTCAAGGACTTGTCAGGGAGCTGTAGGTAGGAAGGAAATTTAAAGTTTTTTCTTCTGCCTTGTTTTCCACATCATTGAGATGCAAAGAAGTGGATACATTTGACAGGAACTTAGGAGGTAAAATCAACAAGAGCTGGTTATTGGTGAACACAGTGATGAAGCAGCAGAAGGTTTAGCTAAGGACAAAGCACAAGCTGTCACCCTGCAAATCCTCCCACCCCCACCTCCTAGGTGGGACATATGTGATATTCCTCCAGGAAGCTCCCAAATGTCTTCATGTTAATGTCTTGCTAGAGAGAAAAGCAACCTTAACTGGACAATGACAAAACCTCCAGTATCCTGAGAGTCTTTAACAAATGAAAATCATTTTGAGACCTCCCTTTTCTTTACCTCCCCCAATTCCCAAGTATATAATCAGCCATCCATCACAACCCTGGGGCAGCAGCTCTTTCTGCCCATGGGTCCCATCCCCATGCTTCAATAAAACCACCTTCATCATCATTAGCCATCAGAGAAATTAAAATCAAACCCACATTGAGATACCACCTTACACCAGTTAGAATGGCAAAGATTAACAAGGCAGGAAACCACAAATGTTGGAGAGACTGTGTAGAAAGGGGAACCCTCTTACACTGTGGAGAGGAATGCAAGTTGGTGCAGCTACTATGGAAAACAGTGTGGAGATTCCTCAAAAAGTTAAAAATAGAGCTACCCTGTGACCCTGCAATTGCACTACTGCTTATTTACCCTAAAGATACAGATGTAGTGGGCGCCTGGGTGGCTCAGTGGGTTAAGCCTCTGCCTTCGGCTCAGGTCATGATCTCAGGGTCCTGGGATCGAGCCCCGCATCAGGCTCTCTGCTCAGCCGGGAGCCTGCTTCTCCCTCTCTCTCTCTCTGCCTGCCTCTCTGCCTACATGTGATCTATCTCTGTCAAATAAATAAAATCTTTAAAAAAAAAAAAAAAAAGATACAGATGTAGTGAAAAGAAGGGCCATCTGTACCCCAATGTTCATAGCAGCAATGGCCACAGTCACCAAACTGTGGAAAGAACCAAGATGCCCTTCAACAGATGAATGGATAAAGTTGTGGTCCACACATACAAAGGAATATTACTCAGCCAACAGAAAGGATGAAAACCCAACTTTTGTATCAACATGGATAGGACTGGAGGAGATTATGCTGAGTGAAATAAGTCAAGCAGCGAGAGTCAATTATCATATCGTTTCACTTACTTGTAGAGCATAAGGAATAACATGGAGGACATTAGGAGAAGGAAAGGAAAATTGAATTGGGGGAAATTGGAGGAAATCAGAGATGAACCATGAGAGACTGTGGACTCTGAGAAACAAACTGAGGGTTTTAGAGGGAAGGGAGTAGGGAGATGGGTGAGCCTGGTGGTGGGTATTAAGGAGGGCACATATTGCATGGAACACTGATTGTTATATGCAAAAAAAATGAATCATGGAACACTACATCAAAAACTAATGATGTATTTTATGGTGACTGACATAACACAATTAAAAAAATTATAAAAAAAAATTAAACAAGTTACAAACCATTAAAACAAAACAAAACAAAACAAAACACCAAAAAAACCCATCTTTTTGCACCAAAGACATCTCAAGGACACTTTCTTGGTCATTGGTTCTGGACCCCACCCCATTGAATCTCACCTATATTCCTAAACCACATCAACAGGACCAGAAATTAGGATCCCAAGTACTTGCCTGGTGCTCAGTGATGTGGGAAATAAAGGCAGAGGAAATGTAGATAAAATAAATGTCCTTATTACCTGCAGCCCATTGACAAACAGGAAGTTCCCAACTGTCTTAATGTTAATGCCTTGCTAGAAGGGAAAACCATCTTAGTTGGACAATAGCAAGGCTTCCAGTATCCTGTGAGTCTTCTTTAGCATATGAAAGTCCTTTCGGAATTTCCCTTACCTTTACTTCCCTGGACCCCAAAGTATATAATCAGTCTCTCCTCACAATCCAGGGCAGCAGTGTTTTCTGCCCAGGGGTCCTGTCCCCAAGCTTTAATAAAACCATCATTTTGCACTAAATATGTCTCAAAAACTCTTTCTTGGCTTTCCGCTTCAGACCCCACCAACCTCACCAACATTCTAAAAACTCCATCACTCAGGACCTGACTGTGGGCCACTTTTAGGGAATTAGGCATTGTTAAGGAGAGAAAGAAAACTGAATCAAGGACTGGCTGGAACTAGTGGTCATCACGGAGTCACTCAAGTCTTGAAGTTGACTGGATGGCAGTTCCAGTTAAGAGCACACCTTCTAGCACGTAGTCTGACCTAAATTTTGAACCAGGATTTAGTTTAACCATTTGAGCACATTTGGATGAGTGGCTTAATCTAAGCCATAGTTCTCTCTTGCTAAAGTTAAAATAATGGAAATACTTTGTTCACCAAATTATTGTGAGGATTAAAAGAGAAAATGTAAGTAAAAAAATCAAGCACAGTGCTCAGTAAGGAGTCAAGTCTGAATGAAGGTTGGCTAGTATTATTACTGGAAAATCCATCAGGGGTGCATCAGGAAAGTAAGATAGGACTTTCTACAATTTGGTTTAGCAAGAGAATTTGATTGAGTTGTTCAGGTTGAAGACAGCTGTTTCTACCATCATCCTTTAGTCCAATAAGGCCCTAGCTAGTCAGTAGTCATCCCTTTGAGGCATGCAGGCTAAGTCTGATCAGAAAGTCATCCTAAACATGTTTTTACTTCATATTTCCCTATGTATACACAGTTTTAAAGATACTCATTTAAAACTTTTTGCTAGAAAAGAATGTACACTTGTTTAGAAATTATGTTAAATTATGTTATTTAAAATTCGGTTTTACATGACATTCCCCCCTTCCCCATTACCCCAGGTATCTAATGGAGTGCCTTATCTATATCATTATAAAATACTCAGAAAATGAATACATTCTGAATGAATGGAGCTCAAGTTATATATTTTTAGCATTTCTTAACCTGAAATATCAAAGTACACTTAGAGCTAATATTTAATCATAGTTTATTATATTACACTTCCAATAATTATCAAACAGAAGTGCACCAATACCTAGATAAAAAGAAAAAATAAAGAGATCACTTGAGAATTGACAGAACCCTTAAAGTTTAGTTGTGTCTGTGTGAAGGGAACTGCTCGATATTTACTGAAGAATGTGATAATGATCCCTGGTGCTTTTAAATTCACATTTCAGTTGCTAGAATCTTCAGAGATTTATTCCCCAAGACAAACAATAATATAAGATAGCACAGTTGCCAAACAACCATGACTGAATTTCTTGCTCTAGGATGAATGAATTCTTATTTCAAGAGGTAGGATTTTGGCTTCTATGACTTCATATGATTCTGTAAAGTTGTATCTGTACTCTCAAATTGTCGTGAAGAAACAGAGCAGATGTAACCCAGCAGTAAGCTAACAAGGGACCTGAGTTGAATTAACCTATGGTCTATTTAGTGCATATAAACAGGCATACTTCCAGGTACCAGGATTCATCATGTATCCACTCCTAGGACCAGAAATGCACGTGGTCATCTTACACCATCTAAACCTGGAACTCAGCAATAATGCTAATAAATTCACTAGCCTTTAGAGGCTTTGGGGACTTGCTGATAGTAAATACCTTGTGGAAATTCTTCCTTATGGTTCTGAATGTTTTCGCTGACAGACAAGCAGATACCATGGACAAAGTCTAGAATATAAAGCCAGAAAACATGGAGATGAGATTCCATCTGGCCACTTGCTGGTTGGACATGGGTAACTTCCTAATTTCTCAGGCAGGAAGTTCATTCAGCGGTACACCATATCAAAACAAAATTATTTTATTCTAGAATTCTCCAATGAGAAAGCATTGCTACATTAGAAAATGATTTTGTTTGAATAAATGTAGTTTAATTATGTCCTAGATATTAATAATGTTTTGCCTAGTAGATTGACATCAATCTCCTCGATAAGACAATATTTTAATTGTAAATATTACATGTACATAATAAATTTACAATAGGTAACTTTTCATTTATGACCTTAATTTGAAATTCCTTTTTATTTCTTCCTTGTCCTATCAAGAAAATTGTATTTCTCCTTTTTAAGAAATGGTCTTATTTTACAGATTTTATAAACTTTGTGATTAACTAGTACCTTTTTTTAAATGTAAGCTATCCTCAAGTAGAAAGGTTAATTCGTTATCCACCTATTTCCAAGAGACTGCTTCATCTAAAGTATTATTTAATTTTGTTTACAGCATAGTCACCAAAGGAATTAACTAGATTCAAACTGTCTGGGATTCATATCTTGATTCTACCACATGCTATGTAAACTTACATAAATTACTTAATATTTTTAAGGTCAGTTTCTTCATCTATAAATCACATTAAAGTGCTTAATATTAGTTCATAGAAATTAAGGAACTGTATATACAAAATTCTTAATCCTGTGCCTACCACTTAGTAAGCCTTCAATAACATTAGCTATTACTCAAGACTCCATTAAAATGTTTAAATATAGGCTATTATACACATTTTTAACCTTTCTGTTAGGCTTACCATTCCTTTTGTTCTTTATGTAAGTCTTATGTTTTTAATCTTTAGCTTTAAAGCTACTTTACATACATTTTATAAATAATATAAAGAGAAAAGGGTATATTATTTGAAGATTTCCTAGTTTCTGCTGAACACAATTCTTAAAATACAGAATACTCATATAAACACATTTTTTACTCTAAAACTTTATGTAAAATAAATAAATTTTTTAAAGTAAAAGAAATAGTTCAAATTTAGTTTAAATATTTGCTTGCTTATAATAACGTCTTTGTGTATTAACGAAAATGAAGCCGTCAGATTTATAACTCCCATAATGTTTTCACCACAGATTCATTTGGGGAGCTGCTCTGTTGTCTCATGGATTCCTTGGGGGTTGGGAACCACACTGCAGTGACAGGGTTCATTTTACTGGGCCTAACCAATGACCCTGTCCTTCAAGTCATCCTCTTCCCCACCATCCTCTGCATCTACCTGGTGACCATATCTGGTAACCTTAGCACAATCATTCTGATCAGAATCTCCTCACAGCTTCACCACCCTATGTATTTTTTTCTGAGCCACTTGGCCTTGGCTGACATAGGCTATTCATCTGCTGTCACACCCAACATGCTTGTAAACTTCCTGGTGGAGAGAAATACCATCTCCTATCTTGGATGTGCCATCCAGCTGGGCTCAGTTGTTTTCTTTGGGTCAAGTGAGTGCTTCCTGCTGGCTGCCATGGCATACGATCGCTTCGTGGCAATCTGCAACCCGTTGCTTTATTCAACCAAAATGTGCACACAAGTTTGTGTTCGCCTACTCACAGTGACTTATATAGGTGGTTTTCTCAATGCTTCCTCTTTTACTATTTGCTTCTCATTTTTACTCTTTTGTGGACCAAATCAAGTCAACCATTTTTTCTGTGATTTTGCTCCTTTAGTTAAGCTCTCCTGTTCTGATAGCAGTATCCCCGCTGTTGTCCCCTCATTTACGGCTGGCTCCATCATCATGGTCACTGTGTGTGTCATAGCAGTCTCCTACATCTGTATTCTCGTCACAATCCTGAAGATGCGCTCCACTGAGGGACGCCGCAAGGCCTTCTCCACTTGCACGTCCCACCTCACAGCAGTCACTCTGTTCTATGGGACCATCACATTCATCTATGTGATGCCCAAGTCCTGCTACTCAACTGACCAGAACAAGGTGGTGTCTGTGTTCTACCTAATAGTGGTCCCCATGTTGAACCCCCTCATCTACAGCCTCAGGAATACTGAGATGAAGGGGGCGCTGAAAAGGGAGCTCGCCAGAAAAATATTTTCTTAGTGAAGCTTTTATATAGTATTTGATAAAATACCATAAATATAATAAAATGCATTTTATTATTATTTTATAGTATTTAATAAAATACCATAAATATAATAATAAAAATTATATTTATGTGGTCTAAATATGTCAGGCAATATGTCAGCCAGCATGGAGGTGGGGGGTGGGTGGGGGTGCCTGGGTGGCTCAGTGGGTTAAAGCCTCTGCCTTCAGCTCAGGTCCTGATCTCAGGGTCCTGGATCAAGCCCCACATCGGGCTCTCTGCTCAGTGGGGAGCCTGCTTCCCCATCTCTCTCTGCCTGCCTCTCTGCCTACTTGTGATCTCTGTCAAATAAATAAATAAAATCTTTAAAAAAAATAAAAAATAAAATGAGGGGGATGGATTTTCTGATACCAATTTGTAAATCAGGCTTATAGTAAGTTACCGTCAACAAAATTAATTTAAATTACGAACACAAATTGGTTCACATGAAAACATACCTAATCAACTGAAAATCCTTTATAAGTTTTCTTATTTTTTCAAAAGCAGTTCTCTGCATTAGTTAAGGTTATTGTACCTCCATACCTTTAAGTCCGTTTCAACAGAAGTTAACCTGAAATGAGCATAATTATTATGACTGAATACATTTTGAGGGGAAATGATCAAGTGGAACCAGACAGTAAAACTATTGGAAACATTTTTTGCAGTACAGTTATCTGCTGGGAATGGATTCTGTGGACCCAGAAATGTTGGCATGTGTTCCCCAACCCTGGTTCCAGCCTTGTTGCAGGGGACCTCATAAAAGAACAGGATAGGATGTCCCTAACCTGTGAATGCTTCCATCAGGTCAAATTGGTGACTTCTCTGTGGGACTGAGCATGACTCCTGAACTCTTCAGGGACTGAGGGAACAAACAACTCTTGAAGTGACTTGTTCATGGGCAGACTCACATCCTGTGAAGGAAGTTAGAGGGGACTGGATTGTGTTTTCTCCATGAAGCTTATCTTTATGTACTGACTACCACACTTATTTCTCTTCCCCAGTCCTCTCTTTAATGTTTTAAACCAACGTTCTTTTGTCTAATGAAATTCAAGGACAGATCATCTCAAACAGAGGTATCATTTCCTACCCCAAATTCCTCCCTCCAATATTCTGTATCCCAGCAAGAGGCCCCTCACTCAGTTTATGGATTCTGAACCCTGAGAGAAATTGATTTCTCTTCCCCCTTCACAGTCCTGCATCCAGTCACAAAATGTCGTACACTCAGAGTCTAAATATTTACTTCCTACTTCTTTTCATTTTCATTGTCAACACTTGTATTTCAAACTACCCCCTTATACATTTATTCTGCAATAGAACTCCTGTGATAGCTCATTCTATGTGTTGACTAGGTTATGGTGATCAGTTGTTTGGTTAAACAACAGTCTTGGCTGTGAAGGTATTTTTAGATGTGACTAACATTTAATTGCTGGGCTTTGAGGAAAATACATTACTCTCCATAATGTGGGGAGTGCTTGTTCAATCAGTTGAAAGCCTGAAGGGAAAAAAACTGAGGTCCTCTGAAAAAGAGGGATAATGCCTTTGAACTCAAGACTACAACATCAACTCTTATGGAATTTTCAGTCTGCTGGACTGCACTGTGGATTTTGAAATTGCCAACTGCAACAATTATGTAAGCCACTTCCTTAAAATCTCTCTGTATATGTATTTATATATTCATATATACATTTCTTTATTGCTTCTGTATCTCTGGAGAATCCTAATACAACCCTAACCAGCTTTCCTCTACCCTCTTTTACTCTTCCAATTCATTCTCTATACAACAACCACGACCGTAAATCTAAATAGATTTCTTCTTTCATTAATATCTCCCAAAGAGTTTAGAAAAAAGGCAAATTTTATTTACTTAATTTTAACTCCAGTATAGTTAACATACAGTGCTATATTAGTTTCAAGTGTATAATACAGTGACTCATCAATTCCATGTACCACACTGTGCCTATCACAAGTGCCCTCCTTACTCCCCATCACCTACTTCCCCCCCGCACCAACCACCTTCCTTCTGGTAATCATCAGGTTGTTCTCTAGAACTAAGAGTCTGTTCCTTGCTTTGTCTCTCTTTTTTCTTTTGCTCCTTTGTTTTATTTCTTAAATTCCACATATGAGTGAGATCATATGATAGTTATCTCTCTCCATTGATTTATTTCACTTAGCATTATATTCTCTAGCTCCATTCATGTTATTGCAAATGGCAAGATTTCATTCTTTTTATGGCTGGGTAATATTCCAACATATATATGTATGTTGGAATATATACATTTCTTGTTTACCCACTCATGTATTTTTTTAAATTTTTTAATTTATTTTCAGCGTAACAGTATTCATTGTTTTTGCACCATACCCAGTGCTCCATGCAATACATGCCCTCTCCAATACCCACCACCTGGTTCCCCCAACCTCCTACCCCTGCCCCTTCAAAACCCTCAGATTGTTTTTCAGAGTCCATAGTCTCTCATGGCTCACCTCCCCTTCCAATTTCCCTCAACTCCCTTCTCCTAACTCCCCTTGTCCTCCGTGCTATTTGTTATGCTCCACAAATAAGTGAAACCATATGATAATTGACTCTTTCTGCTTGACTTATTTCACTCAGCATAATCTCTTCCAGTCTCGTCCATGTTGCTACAAAAGTTGGGTATTCATCCTTTCTGATGGAGGCATAATACTCCATAGTGTATATGGACCACATCTTCCTTATCCATTCGTCCATTGAAGGGCATCTTGGTTCTTTCCACAGTTTGGCGACCGTGGCCATTGCTGCTATAAACATTGGGGTACAGATGACCCTTCTTTTCACTACATCTGTATCTTTGGGGTAAATACCCAGTAGTGCAATTGCAGGGTCATAGGGAAGTTCTATTTTTAATTTCTTGAGGAATCTCCACACTGTTCTCCAAAGTGGCTGTACCAACTTGCATTCCCACCAACAGTGTAAGAGGGTTCCCCTTTCTCCACATCCCCTCCAACACATGTTGTTTCCTATCTTGCTAATTTTGGCCATTCTAAGTGGTGTAAGGTGGTATCTCAATGTGGTTTTAATTTGAATCTCCCTGATGGCTTACCCATTCATGTATTGATGGACACTTGAGCTGTTTCCATAATTTGGCTATTATAAAAAATACTGCTTTAAACATAGGGGTGCATGCATCCTTTTGAATTAGTGCATTTGTATTTTGGGGGTCAATACTTAGTAGTGCAATTACTGGATCATAGGGTAGTTCTATTTTTAACTATTGAGAAATGCCTGTACTGTTTTCTACGGTGGTCACATCAGTGTGCCTGCCCACCAACAGTGCACGAGGGTTCCTTTTTCTCCACATCCTCACCAATGCTTGTTGTTTCTTGTGTTTTTTATTTTAGTCATCCTGACAGGTGTGAGGTGATATCTCATTGTAGTTTTGACTTGCATTTCCCTCATGATGAGTGATGTTGAGCATCTTTTCATATGGCTGTTGGCCATCTGGATGTCTTCTTTGGAGAAATGTCTGTTCATGTCTTCTGCCCACTTTTTAATTGGATTATTTAATTTCTGGGTGTTGTTTTATAAGTTCTTTATGTGTTTTGGAAACTAACCCTTTATCAGGTATGTCATTTGCAAATATCTTCTCTCATTCAGTAGGTTGTCTTTTAGTTTTGTTGATTTTTTCTTTGCTGTGCAGAGGCTTTTTCTTTTGATGTAGTCCCAAATGGTTCATTTTTGCTTTTGTTTGCCTTGTCTGAAGAGACATCCAGAAAAATACAGCTATGGCTGAGGTCAGAGAAATTATTGTCTGTGCTCTCTTCTAAGATTTTTATGGTTTCAGGTCTCATATTTAGGTCTTTAATCCATTTTGAATTTATTTTTGTGTATGGTGTAAGACAGTGGTCTAGTTTCATTCTTTTGCATGTAGCTGTCCTGTTTTCCCAGCACCATTGTTGAAGAGACTGTCTTTTTCCCACTGGATCTTCTTTCCTGCTGTGTTGAGGATTAACTGACCCTATAGTTGTGGGTTCATTTCTGTGTTTTCTGTTCTGTTCAATTGACCTACATGTCTACACTGTTTCCATTACTACAATTTTTATAATATACCTTGAAGCCTGGAATTGTGATAGCTCCAGTTTTGCTTTTCTTTTTCAAGATTTCTTTTGTTATTTGGAGTCTTTCATGGTTCCATATAAATTTTAGGAATTTTTTGTTCTAGTTCTGTGAAAAATGCTGTTGTTATTTTCATAGAGATTGCTTTGGTAGTGTAAGTATAGATATATTAACATTTGTTCATCTAATCCATGAGCATGGAATGTCTTCCCATTTCTTTGTGTTGTCTTCAGTTTCTTTCATCAGTGTTTTATAGTATTCAGAGTACGGATCTCTGAACTGTTTGGTTAAGTTTATTCCTGGGTATCTTATTTTTGGTGCAATTATAAATGGAATTGTTTTCATTTCTCTTTCTGCTGCTTCATTATTAGTGCATAGAAATGCAATGGATTTCTGTACATTTATTTTGTATCCTATGACTTTACTGAATTCATTTATCAGTTCTAGTAGATTTTTTCTTTCTTTCTTTCTTTTTTTTTGGTATAGTCTTTAGAGTTTTCATATGTAGTATCATATCACCTGCAAATAGTGAAAGTTTTACATCCTCCTTACTAATTTGGATGCCTTTTATTTCTTTTTGTTGTCTAATTGCTGTGGCTAGGACTTCCAGTACTATGTTGAATAAAAGTGGTGAGAGTGGACATCCTTGCCTTGTTCCTGATCTTAGGAGGAAAGCTGTCATTTTTTCCCCACTGAGTATGATGTTTGCTCTGGGTTTTTCATATATGGCGTTTATTATATTGAGGTATGTCCCCTCTAAACCTACTTTTCTCATGAATGGATGCTGTACTTCGTCAAATGCTTTTTCTGCATCTATTGAGATGATCATATGGTTTTTATCCTTTCTCTTACTGATGTGATGTATCATGTGGATTGATATGCAAATATCGAACTGCCTTTGCATCCTGGGAATAGATCCCACTTAATTGAGGCGAATGACTTTTTTAATGTATTGTTGGATTCTGTTTGCTAGTATTTTGTTGAGGATTTTTGCATCGTTTTCATCAGAGATATTGGCCTGTAGTTCTCCCTTTTTGTGGTACCTTTGGTTTTGGTATCAGGGTAATACTGTCCTCATGGAATGAATTTGGAACTTTCCTTCTATATTTTGAATAGTTTGAGTAGAATAGTTATTAATTTTTCTTTAAATGTTTGGTTTCATTCAAAAAGAGAGCACTTCTTAAAATGACTCAGAGTCCTGAATACAGCCCTTGCTCTATTTCTATCTTTTGCCAGTCTTCCCTTGGTCTCCAAATAACTTCTCCTTTTAAATCTTTAAACATGTCCATTGTCTTTGCTGCCTCAGGACCCTCTCACATGCAGTGAGAGTACCTCTCCCTGAATTCATTTCCCCCTTACCTTGCTAATGTCTTATGTTATATCTTATGCTAATCATAAGCTAATATCTTATGTTATAGATACCAACCTGAGTGTTGTTTCCTATCTGGGAAGCCTTCTTGAGGCTCCAGAACCAATTAAGTACACCTACAGAACTCTGTTTTCTTCAGAACATTCAGTGCACTTATAGACTTAATATTTGTTTTCTCCACAGTGCTGAAAGCTTTCCATAGCTACCACTTTGTCTTTGCTCTTTCCCCATGCATCTAAGGGACACACAATGAGCATAAATCTGTATTTGAAATGAATGAATGAAAAATGAATAAGGGAATGGATGACTGAATGAGTTTTTGCTCTGGTATGAACCATTGTCTGTCGCCATAGAATCCGGGTCACTGATCTGCTGAATGCTTCAGCCTGACTCAAGGGACCGAGTGTTCGGGTCAGAACCTGCTCCAGTTGTGACAGGCTTTTATACAAACTGATGCTCAGCACAGCTCCGTCACTGCCTCCACACTGGTTCACAGATCGGCAACTAGGATCCCAGCCTCATTTAGTAAAAGTACTGTAATCACCTTCTGCTGAATAATGTCTCCCTCATGTATTTGCCTGGCTGGAGAGTAAGAAGATCTAGAAATCAAATGTGACAGTGTTTACTGCATTCTAGGTACTGTTCTCAGGGATTTACACATATTAACCCAATTAATCCTCAGAATAACATTATGATGGTTTTTTTTTTCCTTTAACTATATTTTATAGAGGATGTGACTGAGGCACATAAGGGTTAGGTGAAAGCTCAAGGTCCCAAATATCCTCTTAATATTTTGCCCTCTTTTAAGGCATAGACTCTCTGATAGGCTGGACTGAGGGGCTCTTGGGAGACAGCTTCACCACTAGAGAATTTCATCTGTCCCAGACACATTCCTTTCCAGTCAACCCTTACTGTTCAGAGTTCAGGGTAGAGATTTCTCTTTTGGATATATTGGGCTAGCTTGGTCTAATGACCAAATTTCTTGCACAAAATAAATTAGAATGTAGAAAAATATCTCTAAATCTTTGAAATCATAGACTTCTGGTCCCAATGATGATGAAGTAGCTCCATTCCTCTCAGGTCCTCCCCTCTTGTTTTACACACACACACACACACACACACACACACACACACACGCCAAACACAAAAAAATCCATTATAGATAAAATAATTAAGCATAGGAAGATTCTAAAGGTAGAAAGAAGAAGGCAGCCTCCTAGGGACTTTGGGACCTGAGTAACAACACAGCAGTGAGTCCCTGGGTTTCCCTATATCCTGGACAGGGACAATCAAGAATCACCAAGGGACACAGACAAAAAGAACTCTAAGAAAATCCAGTTTCTCCTAGCTGAAGAACTGGAAAAGAGTGGCCTCAACAGAACAGAAATGCTTTTGGCCATACCCACCTTACTCCAGACAAATACCTACAGAAAATCATACCTGCCACCCACCCCCAGGTTTCAGTGGGGCCAAGCAGGTTGCTTATGTTCACCCCACCCACTCTCTGATTCCCTTGCCCGGGTGATGTCAGTTGGATCCAGCAGGGAAATGAGCCTCCACTGTCACCTGGCAGCATGAGACTTAATGAGGGAGTATGAGGTGGGGCTAATGGTACTCAGCTCCCCCTGCCTCCAACCCTACTTGGGAAAGTACCCACTGAGCTGAGCTTTCACCCACATCCTGCAAGGACAGGGCAGGGTGAACCAGATCTCTACCTTCCCCTTCCTTAATGGCAGTGGAGCCCAATAAGGAGCTGAGCTTATTTGGGGGCAAGAAGACATGTAGCCAGGGTGACATTATCACTAAGAGCCATCAGGGCAGACTGGGCAGCTGGATTTCCATCTCAACCATCTGCAGGGAGCATTTTGCTAGAGTTGTGTCCATAGCACTCAACAGGAAGCTGAACACACACGCTGACATGCGGCCTGCAGCTATAGCTCAACAGCTCATCCACCCAACCTACAGAACTTCCTTAAACATGTTCAGAAAACTAACGTGAGCCTACAGTTGGACAAAACCATCTGATGCAAAATCATCTTATAATAAGGTGTTGACTATCTCAGGTAACTTACTGAATACTGTACTGTAAGTGAAAAGCAGAATGGTTGTGTACATACAGAACAGTTGTGTGTGCATCAGTTATTAGCTGTCCTGGTTGTGTGGCTGATGGGGAGTTGTGGCTCCACGCTGCTGCCCAGCATCATGAGTGACGGGAAGAGATCCGAATTCAAAATCTGAAGTACAGTTTCTACTAAATGCATATTGCTGTCACACCATTGTAAAGTCAGAAAATAACAAGTCAAAACCATCATAAGTGGGGGCGCCTGGGTGGCTCAGTCATTAAGCATCTGCCTTGGGCTCAGGTCATGATCCCAGGGGCCTGGGATCAAGCCCCACATCAGGCTCCTTGCTCAGTGGAAAGCCTGCTTCTCCCTCTTCCACTCCCGCTGCTTGTGTTCCCTCTCTCATTGTCTCTGTCAAATAAATAAATAAAATCTTTAAAAAAATAATCATAAGTGAGTGACTGTCTGTACCAAAAGCAAAGACAAGTCAAATGTAAATCTGTGACTGGCAAAATGTAGCCTTCAGAAATGGAGTAATGAAGACATTTCAGATGAAAGAAAGCTATGAGAATTTACTCTTAACAGAGCTACCTTAACTAATTGCTAAAGGAAGTTCTCTAAACAGAAACTAAATGATTTAAAAAAAAAAAGACCTGGGACTTCAATATTTATATATACAACAGATGAAAATAAAAAGCAAGATATCAAAACATATGAGATTCAGATAATGCAGGGCTGAGAGGGAAATTTATAGCACTAAATGCTTATATTACTAAAAAGGAAAGGTCCTAGAATATGAAAAATCATTTTGAGAGATAAGAATAAGTTGGAAAGTATCACTTTCCATGATATTAAGGCTTACTACTTGCTGTAGTATCAGGACAGGGTGGTACTGGTGGAAGATCAGACACACAAACCACAGAGGCTGCCTAGAGAACCCAGAGAAAGATCTACACAAGTGTGCCCAACTGATTTTTCTTAAAAAGGTACAAAGACAATCCAGTGAAAGAAGGAAGGCCCTTCAACAAACAGCACCGAGCAATGGGACACCCATGGAAGGCAGAAGCACCTCAGCATAAACCTCACACCTTCCATAGGATTAACACAAAATAAAACATGGACCTAGATGTAAAGGGTACAATTATAAACTATAAACCTTTAGAAGAAAGTAGGAGAAAATATTCAAGATATAGGGCTAGTCTGAAAGTTCTTAGAATGAACACCAGACACCTATCATGAAAATACTGTGTTAGAAAATATGTTTGGATTCTTTGAGCATGCTCATATGTATGTATATGTATACCACACACACATATATTTACACACATTTTAAAACTACACACTCTTTGTTCTGGAAAAATGGTGATGTCAGAATATATCAGGTAATTAGTTAATACTTTAAATGCTTTGTACACAAAGTGATGATTTCATTAGAGATACTCCACTTTTTCCACTTTAATTTATCAGCACTTTTTAAGTGTCCGATGTTCTTTTATTCACCAACTGAGGGATGAGCCTATCTGTCTTGTCTAGTACCTTCCTTAGTGCCATCTGCATTTCTTTGTTTCTGAGACTGTACACGATGGGGTTAAGCAGAGGTGTCAGCACTGTGTATGTGACAGCCATCAGCATGTCCTCATGGAATGAGTCCTTGTCCTTGGGCCTCAGGTAGACAAAGCCAGCAAATCCATAGTGTATGCACACCACAGTGAGGTGAGAGGAGCAAGTGGAGAAGGCCTTATACCTCCCCTGGGCAGAGGGCATCTTCACAACTGTGGACACAATGAAGACGTAGGACATCACGATGAAGACAAAGCTGCCCACCAACACAAAAGCAGAGAGCACAAAGATAGCCGTTTCCTGACGGAAGGTGTAGTCACACGCAAGGCAGACCACAGGTGAGATGTCACAGAAGAAGTGCTCGATGATGTTGGAGTCACAGAAAGACAAATTGAATACAATGATGACGATGCACAGAGAAATCAGAAACCCAAGCATCCAGGAGGCCGTGATGAACCGAAAGCAGATCTTATGGGTCATCAAGATGGGGTAGTGCAGTGGGTTGTGAATGGCAGTATAGCGGTCATAGGACATGGCAGCCATGATGAAGCAGTTATTCGCGGCTAAGCCAAAGAAGAAAAACATCTGCGTGGCACACTCAGGAAGAGAAATGGTCTTGCTGTCAGACAGCAAGTCCACTAACATGCGAGGGATGATTGCCATGGTGGTACAGGTTTCTGAAAAGGACAGGGCACAGAGGAAAAAATACATGGGGGTGTGAAGGTTGTGACTGAGCTTGATGGCTACCATTATGGACACATTTGTAGCTAGAATGGTCATATGAGAGAAGAAGATCATCGCAAAGAGGGGACCCTGCAAGTCTGGGAAACTGGAAAACCCCCACAGAAGGAAGGAGCTCACTGTGGTGTGATTGCCCATCTTCTGGATGCAGGCAGCAACTGTCTTCCAAACTCGCAGAGCTTCTTGAGGCTAAAACTCTGAGATGATTGTAAAGAGCTGCCACAGCACAGATGTCACCTAGACTTTAGTTAAGGGAACTGGGGCAAGTTTCAGGCAAACTTTCACGGGAGAGCCTGAGAAAGGCACGTTTTGGATCCACCTAACTGAAGTCAAGTTGAAGAGTCAGCATAATGAGAATGATGCTAGTATGAGAATCTGTATAAATGACCAAATATCTTCTTGGATTCTACTCACAAAAGCACTCTTATCTATCTTCTGGTCAGGATCTACATGTAAGCAGAAAAACACAAATAACATTGTTTTGTTTTCAGCCCCTGGATTTTGTGATGCTACATTTTCAAATGCTTTTTGAGATCTACTGGTAACCTGGTACTTAGGAGTGCTTAATAAACTACAGATTAAATAAGCAATATAATCTAATCATTTAAATGCTTTAAAATGAATATGACATTTAAAAAATTTAGGGAAGTCAATGCAATTCTTTTTCATTAGTGATTCAGCACAAAGCAACTCCAAAAGTGATAACTGTAGGAATGACTAGACCATAAAAATGAATGTGACATATAAATTCTGCGAGGTTCCTATCCATGGCAG
Organism: Lontra canadensis; assembly: GCF_010015895.1. Classification (NCBI taxonomy): domain Eukaryota; kingdom Metazoa; phylum Chordata; class Mammalia; order Carnivora; family Mustelidae; genus Lontra; species Lontra canadensis. Next base: position 31,295,077 of record NW_022631001.1, on the reverse strand, counting down.
TATTTGGGGCTCAAGATATATAATGTCATTAGTTCTTGATACATATCAATAATTTTCAAGTTCTTAAGAATTTCTCATTGGAATTTTTTCCAGATGTCTAATATAATGGTCTAGTTTGAAGTCAAAATGATTTTGAAGGTAGCTTCTCATTCTAGAATGTCATATTCTGGTCATAACGCTCTAGTCAACTTTTGAGTTTTTAGCAAAACATCCAGGACATTTTCTAGCAGGTATACTCGTTATGTGGTTTCCTTGGAAGTGCAGATCTGAATAGAATCATCTCAAATACTTCAGATCAGTTTGGCAAATCATATTTCTGTTTAGATTGTCCATTCAGCATCTGATCTTGAAAGAGGTGAGGACAGGAAAGTGATAGGAAGACACTCAACAGAAATTTAATTTTAATTTCAGTCACTGTTAAAACTGAAAGGAAAGAAAAATAGTAAATAATCAGCAGTGGAAACCAAAAGAGTGTACAAGAGAAAGAGAGAAACCCTGACTGGAAATTATTCTGTAGGAATCACAAAGATTAAAAATAAAAGAAGACAAGAGGAAAACAAATACATTGAGGGTTGAAGAGTCACTCTTTTCTATTTGCATTGTAGTTTGGGCAAAGAATACAAGAGGAGGCAGGCCAGACAACCAGCACCCCCTTAATACCTATAATATGCTGGGGTTTGATAGAGCTGTCTTGTGTAATCCTCACAAGTCTATGTGGAATTGTCATTCTGATTTCTAAAAAGATGACAAGGTACAGAAGGGTTAAGTGGCCATGCAAGCCATGAATTCATTCAGTACATACAGACTAAATGCACATGATGTGCCAGACATTTTTACACATGGGAAACGTGGAACCAGACACATAGGATATCTGTAATGAGAGAGAGAATGACTGCTTGTGTCTGTGAAGTCAGAGAAGACTCCTCTCTGAGAAGGTGGCATGCTTACATGGAGACTAGAATGCCAGTACATTATCAGTAGGTGAAGATCAGGGGAGAGGACAGTATGGTGGACAGCTCACAGCCAACACGAAGATCCTACCTGGCAAACTCATCCACCTGCTCAATCTTCAACCTAGAACCATACGGCTTGTCTTTGAGACCGTATCATGCTCCTTTTCCTCTGAAGGTTTCCCTATCTATCCACCTCTAAAGGAAATGTTTTCCATTCTTATCCACCACTTACCTTGTAGGACTCTCTAATTTCGGCTACTACCAAAACCAAATCTCCAATATCCTCTTGCGCATTTCCATGGCCAGAGTCTCTGGTAAGTGTTGAATGCAAGATATGCGTTATAGAACTGACCATATTCCCCTCATATGTCAGAGTTTCCTCTTGTATTTCCAGATTGCATTTTACACATTAGAGAGCCACCATTAGACCCATTTTGGCTCCTTCCTCATCTTTTTACCAATAAATCACTTCCAAAATTCCAGATGTCTGTTTGCCCTCATCTTTGGGTTTTTTTGTTTGTTTTTGCTTTTATTTCCCCTGCTATTGGCCTGGACCTTTCCCACAGGGTGAATATGGTACCTGTGTAGTTGTGCATTAGTCACAAATCTGTTGCATTTTCATTTCATTCACCAGCCCGTCATTAGATGATAAATTCCTAAACACAGGATAGTGTCAAAAATAGTGAAGAGCTATACACTGCATATAGGAGGAAATCCAATATCCCCCAGCATGATGTCCAGTCTTCAACACAACTTGTCCCTAAATACTGCTCCCGGTTCAGTTCTGTCATCTCCTTCTACACACCCCGCCAGGCAGCTGCACCCTCCCTTTCCCCCCGCATATCCTGGTCCAAACGCTGTTGTACTTTTTCACGTGGTGCTCCCCCTGCCTCTGTTTTCCCTGCAGCAGTTTATTTCCTATCAGACTTCTACTCATTTTTCAGGCCTTTGCTTAGATTAATTGGTTTCCTCCTTCTCTCTTGTTTCCTGCATTTTCTAGATTCTATGATCCTAACTAAAAACATCTTCCTGCATTCTCTTCTACCTCTCATTTGAATTGCTGTAACAGCCCCGCCTTTTCTTCTTCTAGTTCTATCCTTCACGTGCCACCAGCTTGTCTTTTCTAAAGATTTATTTCATTCCTTTTTTAAGATTTTATTTATTTGAGAAAGAGAGGGAGCATGAGTGGGGGTAGGCAGAGCGGGAGGAGGAAGCAAGCTCTCTGCTGAGCAGGGAGCCCCACACAGGGCTCCATCCCAGGACTGCAAGTTCGATACCTGAGCCAAAGACAGGTGCTTAATCGACTGAACCACCCAGGCACCCCTATTTGAGAGAGAGAGCGCACGCACACAGGGGTAGGGGTAGAGGAAGAGGAAGAGAGAGAGAATCTTAAGCAGACTTCCCATTGAGCTTGGAACCCAATGTGGGGCTTGATCTCAGGACCCTGAGATCATGACCTGAGCCAAAACCAAGAGTCAGACACTCAACCGACTGAGCAAGTCAGGCACCCACTACCACCAGCTTTTCTGTGTCCTATCTATAATCATGCTACATCTCTTCAGTGTAGACTTTTAGATCCCTTTTTCTTACACACCAGATAATTCCAATAACTTCTATTCTTTATTGCATGAGTCAGTTATATAACCTCCTACATCCCACAGCTATCCTAAGAAATAAGTGCTATTATTATAACCATGTTTATAGGGAGGAAACTATCGCTTAGCGAGTTACTTGGTTTGCTGAGGGTGATACAGCTCTTCGTGTGCACACACAGTATATTTACAGCAAGGCAGGAAGAGTCTGGAGACCCACTTGATGATAATAAAAGCTAGTTGATCATCAAGCCTCTCTCACTGAAAGTGCCCTAGCATGGCATCCAAGGTCTTACCTGACCAGCCTCATTTCCTGCTGTCAATAGATGGGGAACATCCCACTGTTTCCAAAAAATAATATGTCCTTCAAGGCTCTTCTACGTTGCACATATTGTTTTCTATCACTTACAGGGTTCTTCCTGTCCTCCTATGCCTGCTGAAAACGTCTCATGAACAAACGATTCAATGTCTCTTCCCTCTGAAGCCTCCCCAGACCTCCCTGCCTATGTTGGTCATTTCTTCTTTTAGATTTACATCCCATTTTATTGTGATGACAGGAAGGTCTGTTTTAAATTTTAAAATAAAAAATATTTTAGCTTGACTCCTGAATTAGGGCAGAGATTTATTTTAAAATTTTATGTCCCCCAACCTGTAGCATAAGCCTCATGAATGCATAGTTTTTACTAAGATTAGTTCAAAATCTGAAGGAAAAAATGGAACAGTATGTTCTCTGGAAAGCCTCCATGACTATTACTTTCAGTGTATTCATCAATATACTACTCAATCAATTTAGTATTTATTTTGTTTGGACAGGTACTGAAGAGGGTTTGTTGCTCACTACACAGATATTAAGAATAATGTCACCTGTTGCGGGGCACCTGGGTGGCTCAGTTGGTTAAGCATTCAATTTTTGATTTCAGTTCAGGTCATGATTTCAGGGTCCTGAGATCGAGCCCTGTGTTGAGCCCCACGCTCAGTGGGGTGTCTGAGGATTCTCTCTTTCTATTCCTCTGTCCCCACCCCCCCCCCACAGCTTGCATGCACACATTCTCTAATAATCTTTTTTTCAAATAATAATGTCACCTAGTAGTGTGAATACATGTATAGATGCTTTCTACATTCTTGCTTATTTTAATTTACAAGAGGTGAACAAACAAAAAATTTCACCATACTCTAACAAGTACTTCCTGAAAGTCTAGGAGAAAGAATCTACCATTTGTGAACTCTAGACGTGATCTCTATTTACTGCAATACTGAATCACATTTGACCAACATAGTGGTCATCTGCTAAGGGGCATGCCAGTATCACTAGAGAAGCCTTATGAAAACAGCCCATCTCTGCTCATACTCACTCCAAGTTTTTTGCAAGCCTCTCTCAGAAATGTCCAGGATGTGAGTGCGTATGTACTCTGCACAACACTTCTTACCATTTTTGGCTGAAAACATTTGGCTTTCATGATACTTTCTTTTCATGTATGTTGATGGTAAATTTTGGGTGTTTTTTTTTTTCCATTATATTCTAGTACAGTAGTGATCAATTATGGCAATATGACATTATTTCCATTCTTCCTAATGACCCTGGTCAGCATTGGAAAGCAAGATGCCTGTCCAGTTTTTTCAGTCCTTCTGTTTGTTTTTCCCAAGCCTTACCCTCTTTATTAACCTGGATTTTACCCAGAGTTTACTATCCTATTCTTTTTTTTTAGTACTTTGAATCTTCCCCTGCAGAGTTTTTTGAATTCCATCTCTACCAGGAGTAGGGAGTTGACAACATTCTTAATTTCCAGCTTCTCCAAGGCCACAGTTTAATACCTTCTAACAGGCTATTAACAACATGGATATGTAATTATTAGAGAATATAGAAAAAATGTTCATTGTAAGGAGCATAGCAACTCTAAAATTCCTACCTTCCACGGAAGGAAGATCACCTCCCAGTCCTTAAAAATTTTAAGGTATTAAGCTGGAGGAAGAATGTACAGTCTTGCAACTCAAGTATGGTTTTCTGCAGTTTTTCCTATGTGTTCATGTATCCCCTAATTCAGGGATAAGTTTTCAAGTGATTGTCCCCTTTGACATTAGAGTCTCCTATCACATAAAATGCTGTGTCTTCTCTATTCCTTAAGGATGGCACTCAGTACCACCAAGATTTTAATGAGAGTTCTTGCACCACTGGAGACCATTATCTAGAGACCACTGCTTTAGACACCAGAAGTCTTGCGCTCTGTGGATCTAACACCCAGTATGATGTTCTCAAAAAGGCTTTTAAATCTTGACCTACCGTACAGACTTTCCAGTGATGTTTGTACTACTTCTTTGACAATCAAAATGACAGAAACTCAACTTGTTAAAAAATATATCTTGGGATGCAGATACTCCCCCAGGGGAAGTCACTTTACAGGAAGTAAAATATCATTATTTTATAATTCTGAAAATGCTCCAAGTCCCTCAGATCTCCTCTGCCCCAAACACAGGGCAAGAGAATGGCAGGTCTTGAGAAGCTACTGCCCAGGGAAATGTTAAGAAGGTGAGTAGGAAGAAAATGAACATGCAGCATTGACACTGTGATTTCTTTCCCCAAGGCCATTCAGCTGGGGAGGACCTTGCTGCAAAAGAAAATCCCTAGTCACTGCACTGACATTCCAGGAGATTCACAAGGGCTTCTCGTGCCTCTCTCATTGGCGTGGCCTCCACCAACTGTACTATTTTCCACCTAATGTGCTGTCAAGTCCTCTCCAATGTTTACTGTCGTAACCCTCAGTAATTGTGGCAAGCCAGTCAGTATACTGTCTCCCAATTAAATGTTGCACTTTCCTTATTCTGAAGTCTATTCTTTCTGAAAACCCCTTTTCCTGAGTTTACCTATTCAAACTCTCACTATTCTTCAAGGTTCAGAACAAACGCCACCTAACCAAGAAGACCTTTGTTTGTCTAAGGTTAAAACCCAAGAGGAAAATTAAGGTCATTCACGAAGGAATCCTATTAGGGGAGGCACTTACTTTGGACATCCTCCAATGCATTCCAGAACTTCAATGCTAACAGATGTGACCTAACAGTCTAGCGAGCTGTAGATAACAGTAAAACGGGACCCTTAAAACTGGACAGACACTTCTGTGCCTTTCCTAGATCTCTCTCGCCAAGCCAGTAGTGAACGGCTTCTCTGAGAGCTAACTGCTGACGCTCCCAGCCATGCTCTTTTGAAAACTGCTCTCCACTGAGGGAGCATAACCGACTGGAATTTTCAGGGAGTGTGTGTCCTTACTCCCTGGGGTGACCCGTAGCCAACAATGGAAGGAAACAGTGATTTAGGAACAATAGCGACAAACACACGCTATTGGGGCAGGGTAGGACACCTCTGAAGTGTCATTCCAGGCTCCAGCGCTGCCTGTGGGATCAGAACGAAGCCACCCTTCAGCAGAGCCCACAGCTTTATCTGGCTTCTCCTGCTTCTCTCTCATCCTTGTAAGTTTTCCCTGGAGATCATGCCTCACTAAACCACTTGCAGAAGAATTGCTGTCTAAGGCTCTGCTTTTGGAGAACTTGTCTTAAGACAGTCCCAATGCATATGCAGGAATGAGAGCTGTATGTACTTTGCCATGCACGCTCGAAATTAAACATAAATCACATATAAACCTCAGGTTCTGATTGCTGCTGCAGATTCCTCCTTCCTGGGGAACTAGTTATAACCCCAACTCATCGCTGCCAGTCACGGAGATGGATGGTCTTATCTATGGGTCCTTTTGTACTTGCTCCTAACACTGCTGGGGTTCCATTTCCTACTCGCTCGTTCTGATTAGTAGAGATTGGCCTACATCAAGTCAACCATATTCTCTGTGATTTTGCTCCTTCAGTTAAGCTCTCCTGTTCTGATAGCAGTATGCCCGCCTTTGTCCCCTCATTTACGCTGGCTCCATCATTGTGGTCATGGTGTGTGTCATAGTGGTCTCCTACATCTGTCTCCTCGTCACCATCCTCAGGATGTGCTCCACTGAGGGATGCCGCAAGGCCTTCTCCTCCTGCATGTCCCACCTCACAGGGGTCACTCTATTTTTTTTTCTTAAAGGTTTTATTTATTTATTTGATAGAGAGAGAGAGAGAGAGTGAGAGCACACAAGAGAGTACCAACTGGGGAAGGGGCAGAGGGAGAGGCATTCTCCCTGATAAGCAGATAGTCCTATGCGGAGTTCGATCCCAAGGACTCTGGGATCACGACCTGAGCTGGGGGCAGATGCTTAACTGATTGAGCCACCTATATGCCCCCAGTCACTCTGTTCTATGGGACCATGACATGGTGGTGATTCCCATGTTGAACCCCCTCATCTACAGCCTCAAGAACAGTAAAATGAAGGGGGCTCTGAAGAGAGAGCTTGGCAGGAAAATGATTTCTTAACGAAATCTGTTATTATTTGGATATAATATACCATAATAATAAAAGGAAATATTATCCATGATCTAAATACATAGGTCCATACACCATTAGCCGATGCAAAGCTTTCTAGTAAATGAAGAGGGTGGATTTTTTTATATCAAATTATAAATTAGAGGGCAATAGTGAGTTACTTTAATGAAATTCTAAGTAGAAACCCATATTGATTCACATGAAGAAATACCTTATCAGTTGAAAGCCTTTTAAAATTTAATTCACATATTTTCTTCAAATGTTGTTCTCTGTCATAAGTTAGGGTTATTGTACCTCCAAACCTTTTAGACTCTTCACTTTGAATAACATTTTATCCTGTAATGAGTGTGATAACTCTAGGTGTGACTGAGTACCTGTGAGAAGAAATGACAAAACAAAATCAGACAGAAAAGGTGGAATGGTTTTTCCTGCAGGAAGGTTAACTGCTAAGGATGGGCTTTGTGGACCCATGAAATTCTAGCCTGTGTACTTAATCTCTTCTCCTCTGGGTACCAAGTGGGGGTACCCAGAGGAGAAGAGGATGGGATGGCCCTGACTGACCTGTGAATTATGTCAGGTTAAAACAGGTGGCTTCTCTGTGGGAATGAGCAGGCTTCATGGCTTCCTTAGGGACAAGGAGTGAATAAAATCTTGAAAGCGAGTTCACGGTCAAGCCCATTCTGGTCAGGAAATTGGAGGGAAATGGATTGTCTCTCTTCTGAATTTTTGACTGCACCCTGTAGAGACTTAACCATCTTTATAGGCTGACAACAAACATATTTACTTTTTGTGCCCCCTCTGTGGTGTTTCAGACCCAATATCTATCGTTTTGCTGACAAAACTCATAGGGCATTCATCACCTCATTCATCATTTGTTCTATCATGCAATCAAAAATTGTATCGAATGAGTTTATATTCCAGGGATTGTCCTGGGCTATGGGGAATGTAAGTGACAAGTATGCAGAGAAACCTGCCCTCGTGGAATTTTCGTATATCATGGGAGATGCAATGACACAAACAAATGGTATTTCAGATTATTAGGAGAGCCATGCAGACTAAGGAAGACTAATATGTCAGGGGCTGGGAGGAGTCAATGTTATTGTGTCAGTGGGAAGATAACATCGAGCAAAGACTTAGAGGAGGTGAGGACGTTTCTTGTCTCGTCAGGTAGTATTGTTCCCTGTGCACATATGTGCAAGCTTTATCTCCCACTCATATGCATATAATTTACCTTTGGGACAATGGCAGCCTTAATCATTTTAACCAATCCAGTGGTGAGCACAATGAAAACAGATGATAAAATGTTAAATAGTTCTTAAATAGCACACTAGAGGATAGTAAGAAATTGCCTCACCAGAAACTGAAAACCCAGAGAAGCAAACTTAACACTCAAAAATGCATTTTGGGGTGCCTGGCTGGCTCAGTCAGTGGAGCACGTGACTCCTGATCTCAGGGTTATAAGTTTTAGCCCCATGTTGGGTGTGGATATTAAGAGTCAAAAATATTTTTTAAGATCCTTATTTTAAAAATGTTTTTTGCAGGGCACCTGGGTGGTTCAGGGGGTTAAAGCCTCTGCTTTCGGCTCAGGTCATGTTCCCAGGGTCCTGGGATAGAGCCCCACGTCGGGCTCTCTGCTCAGCGGGGAGCCTGCTTCCTCCTCCTCCTCTCTCTCTCTCTCTCTCTCTGCCTGCCTCTCTGCCTACTTGTGATCTCTGTCAAATAAATAAACAAAATCTTTTAAAAAATGTGTTTTTTTGCCGTGAGACAATGTGAAAAGTCAGAAGGAATTATTACCAACTCAGGAGGAGGATTTAGTGTTCTTTTGGGATGAGATGGTAGTGCAAACCTAGCACGTGTCCAGGTGACTATTCTGAATGATACAACTCACATATACCCTCAGGACACGCGGATATCTGAAATGACCATGTGTCCTGCAGATTTTCAGCCCTGGAGATACAGTCTCAAGCCTTGCACTTGAATATAAGATGGTCAAGGACAGGTGGTACCTCAGGGTGAACTGAATAAGCAAACAACTCAAGCCACAATGATTCTGATCAACAATTATTCAAATACACTGACTAGCACACTGTGAAAGATACTGACTAGCAAGAAAGGAAACAAAGTAGTAGGCGTGGGAGCCAGTGCAAACAATGAACGACAGAAACCACACCACTAAGATTGCAGATATGGAAATTAATAGACACAGACTGTAATAGTACTTTGTTTACAAAAAAGATAAAGAAGATTATAGTAATGTCAATAGCAATATTGTACTATAGTTTTGCAAGATGTCCCCATTAGGAATCAATGGGCTGAGAGTACAGAAGAGCCCTGTATTATGCATGTTCATCTGCATATGAAGGGACAATGATCTCAAAAAGTGTAATTCAAAGCTCATGGGTGGCTCAGATTTTAAGCCTCTGTCTCTGGCTCAGGTTTTGATTCCAGGACCCACCTGGGGCTCCCTGCTCAGCAGGGAATCTGCTTCTCCCTCTCCCTACTCCTCCTGCTTGTGTTCTTTCTCCAGCTGTCTCTGTCAAATAAATAAAATCTTAAAAGAAAAAAAGTGTAATTCAAAAAGGGGAGCATGCATAGGAAGACGCGGGCACCAGGGCATTCTGAAAAGCCATTCCTGCTGAAATCTATGGCTGCACTCAGCCAGATTTTAGTCACAATGTATCTATCCATGAAGTTCAGAATATTAGTTGCTTCATGAATGCTCATAAATAAGAATTTCAAGGAGAATTATAGCCAAAGGAAGTTTGTGCTAAAAGTTCACACTGGGAGAGCTCTCTTGGGAGGGATGGGAAATGGACAGTGTCCTCCTTAAAAACGTTTTAGGCATTCAAGAGCTATAAAAGCAAAAATAGCTTGAGTGTCCATGATCCTGGAAAGAAAAAACAAAAACAAAAACCCTTACTGGGAGCTCACCATTCTGTATCACTTTTCATCTTGAGGAATTCGCTAAATGAAAAGTAATGTCTGAAGGGCTAAAAAGCATATAACCCAGATTACTTGCTGATAAGCCAGATTTTTGAAGCTGTGAGAGGCTGGGGAAATTGTAGTTCAGGGTCAAACAAGGAGGGAAGGTCCTAGTAATAAATCCTCAGCTTTCAAATGGAACACTCAAAGGAAGAGGAAACCAAATCATCCCAAAGACTGAAACCCTGTTCCCAGTAACCTCAATACTATTTTGGGTTAAGGTGATCTGCCTCGCCCAAAATGCCAGCCTAAAGCAAAAATAAATAATCTCTGAAGGAAATTTAAATCATCCATATTCCCAGGTTTTCTCTAGGATTTGTTTTCAGCACTGAGGTATAATGAACACATAGGAATTGTGTGTATTTAACATTGATTACGTTACGCTTTCATACACATTGTGAAATAATCTCTGTAAATAAAGTTAATTAACATACCCATCACCTCCCATAGTAAGTCACACAGAGGTGAGTCTTCATAATTTTTTTCATGATTCTTTCCTTCCTCTTCTCAGGTTTCATTTCTCCTTCCTTGGTTCCTTCTCTCAGCCTTCCGTTTTTCCTCACCCCTCCCTTCTTTCCTCCATCCCTCCTTTCTTGTATTGCCAACTGATAGAAAAATCATTAACAATGAACAGTGATTTTGTAAGAACCACCTTTCGGGGCACCTGGGTGCCTCAGTCAGTTAAGCAGGTGACTCTTGATTTTGGCTGGGGTCATGGTCTTGGAGTCCTGGGATCAAGCTCCACCTTAGGCTCTGCACTCAGCAGGGAGTCTGCTTCAGGATTCTCTCTGTCCCTCTGCCCCTTGCCGCCCGCACCCTGAACTCCTATGTGCTTTGTTTCTGAAATGGATAAATAAATCTTAGAAACAGAAAAAATAAGTACCATCTTTCAAAGTTCTCTCTATAAAACCCTTGATCTTGTACCCTGCAACTTACTGAATTTATCAGTTCTAATAGTTCTTTGGTGGTCCTTAGGATTTTCTATATGTAAGATCATGTTATCTAAAAACAGTGACAGTAAAACTGTCGTGTGCAGTAGTAAAACTTCTTCCATTCTGATTTGGATGCCTTTTATTTCTTTTATTATTTATTTAAGATATATTTATGTTAGAGTACACATGCAAGCAGGTGAGGGGCAGAGGGAGAGAGAGAGAGAGAATCCCAGGCAGATTCCGCGTTGAGCATGGAGCCCCATGTGGCACTCGATTCCATGACCCTAAGGATCACGACCTGAGCTGAAATCAAGAACTGGATGCTTAATCAACTGAAACACTCAGGCACCACTGGATACATTTTATTTCTTTATCTTACCTAATTGCTCTGGCTAGGACTGCCAGTACTATGTTGAACAAGGAGTACTAAGAGTGGGCATCTTGGTCTTATTCCTATTCCTGGAGGAAAGTTCTCAATCTTTCATCATTGAATATGATTTTAGCTAGGGTCTTGTCCTTTTCATTTATGGCCTTTGTTATGTTGAGGTACCTTCCTTCTATTCCCAATTTGCAGAAAGTTTCTATTATGAAACTGTGTTGGATTTTATAGATGATTTTTCTGCATCTATTGAGGTGATGAGATTTTTTTTTTCATTCATTAATGTGGTATATCACATTTATGACCTATATATGTTGAGCCATTCTTATATGACAGGGATAAATTCTACTTTATCCTGGGATGTAATGATTTTAACATGCTGTTGAACCGGCTTTCTTTTCTGTAGTGTCCTCACCTGGCTTTGGTGTCAGAGTAACGTGGGCCTCATAAAATGAGTTTGGGACTGTTCTCTTCATTTTGGGGGAAGAGTTTGAGAAGGATTGGCGTTAACTCTTCTTTAAATGTTTGGTGTAATTCATCAGTGAAACCATATGGTCCTCAGTTTTTCTTAGCTGTAAGGTTTTGATTATTGCTTCATTCTCCTTAGTCATTATTGGTGTTGAGATTTTCTATTTCTTCTTGTTCAGTCTTGGTATGTTGTATTTTTTTTCGGAATTCATCCATTTCTTCTAGGTTCTCTAATTTGTTGGTGTATAGTTGTTCATAGTAGTCTATCTCTTATGTTTTATGTCTGTAGTATCAGCTGTGCTGTGTCCTTTTTCATTTCTAATTTTGAGTCTTCTTTTTGTATTAGTTACTCAAAGACTTGTCAGGTTTGTTTCTCTTTTCAAAGAATCAGATCCTAGTTTTATTGATCTTTTCTATTGTTTTTCTGGTCTCTATTTTGTTTATTTCTGCTCTTATCATGGTTATTTCCTTCCTTCCTCCTAACTTTGGGTTTCATTTTTCTTCTTTTTCTAGTTCCTCTAGGTGTAATGTTAGGTTTTTCCATTTTCTTAGTTATTTTTCATGGAGATAATTAACATATAATGTTACATTAGTTTCAGGTATACAACATAATGATTCAATATATGTATATATGGTGAGATGATCATCACAATAAGTCTAGTTAATATCCAGCATCACAGTTATACTTTTTTTCTCTTGTAATGAGAACTTTCAAGATTTACTCTTAGCAAATTTCAAGTATACAATGTTTTTTAAATGATAGTCACCATGTTGTACGTTAACTATAAGTTTGTACTCTATGACCAAAATCATCCCATTTCTAATACTCCTTAACCCCTGGCAACCACTATTCTACTTTTGGTTTCACAAGTTCAACTTTCTAGACTCCACAGAGATAGCATGTAATATTTGTCTTTCTGTCTTTGGCTTATCTCACTAAGCATTATGTCCTCCAAGTTCATACACAGTACTGCAAATGGTAGGAGTTCCCTTTTTTGAAGGCTGAATAATATTCCATTATGTAGATATGTGAGTTTGTTCATCAGTGGACCCTTAGGTTGTTTTCATATCTTAGCTATTGTGAATAATGTGGCAATGAACATGGGTGTGCAGATACTTGAGATATTAATTTCTTTTCCTTCAGATATATACCCAGAAGTGAGACTTCTGGTTTATATAGTAGTTCTATTTTAATTTTTTGTGGAGACTCTGTACTGTTTTCTATAATGGCTATACTAATTTATATTCCTTTCAACTATGTACAAGGATTTCCTTTCCTCTGCATCCTAACACTTGTTATTTATCTTTTTGAGAATATTCATTCTAACAGGAGTGAGGTGATAGCTCATTGTGGCTTTGATTCACATGCCCCTGTTGATTAGGGATGTTGAACACTTTTTCATAAACCTATCGGCTGTTTGTAGGTCATCTTGGAGAAATGTCTATTCCGTTCCTTTAACCATTTTTCATCAGGTTTGGTTTTTTTTTTGCTATTGATTTAGGAGTACCTGATATGTTTGGATATTAATCCCTAATCAGATACATGGTTGGCAAATATTTTCTCCCACTCCATAGGTTGCCTTTTCATTTGATAATCTGAACCACTACACTAAAATAATGGAGGATAAAAATGATAAGATTGTCTCAATAGAAGCAGAACTAGCATTTGACAAAATTCAATATTCTTTTTTTTTAAAGGTTTTATTTATTTATTTATTTGACAGAGAGATCACAAGTAGGCAGAGAGACAGGCAGAGAGAGAGAGAGAGAGGAGGAAGCAGGCTCCCCGCTGAGCAGAGAGCCCAATGTGGGGCTCGATCCCAGGACCCTGAGACCACGACCCAAGTCAGAGGCAGAGGCTCAACCCCCTGAACCACCCAGATGCCCCAATATCCTTCTATAATATAAAATCTCTCAACATAATAAAGACCATGTATGATAAGCCCACAGCTAATGTGATACTTAATAACGAAACAAAAACAAGTTGGAGATATCTAATCTTGAAACTTCAACACAGTTCTGGAAGTCCTATCCAGAACAATTAAGCAAGATTTAAAAAAAAAGGCACCAAAACTGGAAAAAAAAATATAAAACAGTCTGTTTTTAGATAACATGATCTTATATACAGAAAATCCTGAAGACTCTACAAAAAACTGTTAGGACAAACAAATGAACTCAGTAAAGTTGCAGGATACAAAAATCAACATATGAAAATTCACTGCATTTGTATATACTAAAAAAAGAAAACCATGAAATTTTACCCAAAAAAGGGTGTGAGGGTTGCTTACAGTTGTATGAAATTCTAGAACCAAAATTCTAGAAGCCATGGTGAAAGAATAATCAGGACATGGGTGTCTCTATAAGGAGGAGCTAGGACTCACTGGGAAGGGGAGAAGTTCCCAGGCTGATGCTTGTATTCCATATAATGAGAGGTGTTTGAGTTACTCAGCGTGATGCATTTGTCAGTTCACAGTGATTGTACATTTAAGATTTGTATATTTCACCTTACGTAAACTTCCATAAAGTTGCACAGAATAAAACATGTCAGAAGTATTGAACTCTAGTGACTGATGTGTGTGTAAAGTATTGAGGAAGTATACTGATGTCTGCAATTCCCTTTGACATATATCTCAGGATGGATTAATAGAAGGATAAAGTACAAAAAGATATGTGAAGAAGCAAATATAGTAAAATCTTAATGTGTGGTGTAAAATGTTTTCCAAAAATGATGGCAGCAATAATTCCACTCCCAAATGCTCTTCTAGAACTTTGTCACTGTCCCATCAAGTGTTGTAATTTCTTTTCATCTCCTAGAACCCAGGTGTTACTTTAATGTTGTCTGAATGAAAAGAACGCAGTACCAGTGAGGTAGGGCCCAAGAGTTGATTTGGCATCCACTTGGCTGTCCAAGAATTCTCACCCATAGACCCTGGCCACCATGCACATGCCAAAAAGGCTACATTCTGATTCAAGGTCTCAGACAACAGCTAACTGTCAACACCCATATTAGAGTGAACAAGATGTTCAGTGTGTCTATTATCCCTATGGAGCCCAGTCTATAGGAATTCAGTTAAGTCCACTATGATTTGGGATTGTTTATGATACAAGAGTATATACTCACAGCAATGTAGGTCCTGGAGACACAGATGCTGACAAGATAATTGTTGCATCATGGTTTTAAACATTTCATGAAATACTGGGAAAAAATTTTGAGTGCCAATGCAGTCAATGGAGGCTTTGATTACAGGGGATTTTCCTCTTCAGCAAGGCCTTCTACAGAAGAGGTACTTCATGAGGAAGCACTCGCAACAATCATTCTGCCTTCATCATCTTCCTTACCTTTCTTCAGACTGATTCCCCAGACAGCAGCCTATACGATAGGCTCTCTCCCTAGCCCTGCATACAGGACAGAAGACCTCTGGGACTTGGCATATTGTCAAAACTATGGAAATGATATTAGTGAGTAGCAAGTAAAATACCTGAGGGAATCATTCATATTCCAAAATGTATCTGAACAAGTTAAATTTCAAATACCTAATTTGTTTTTCTCACATAAATAAGAGCAAACTTCTCTGAATAATCACTATGCTATATCAAAATGAAAACAAGGTTTTGTTTAGACATTCACATCACAATGAGCTCTAGGTCCACAGAGAACAATCCTCCCGGTATCTACTGGGAAGCAAGAAACTCCAAGTTGTTTCAAGGGGTAATGGTCTCGGGTGACCACAGAACTCTCTTTGCAATGTACATTGAAAACTCAGCTCCAAACATAAGGCATTGAGAAGATGCTACCCTGTGGTTATAAGAGACCTTGTAATTTCAGACCAAGTGAACTTGTCACAGTCATTCAAAGGGGAAATTGCCTCAAACACGTATCCGTAAATGACATGAGAGAAGGAAATGTAGAAAACTGTGCAGGAACATAAGTTATTCATACAGCTTACTGTTTTCTTCTTTTTTTTAAATTTTATTTATTTGAAAGGCAGAGATCACAAGTAGGCAGAGAGGCAGGCAGAGAGAGAGAGGAGGAAGCAGGCTTCCTGCTGAGCAGAGAGCCCGATGCGGGGCTTGATGCCAGGATCCTGAGATCATGACTTGAGCCCAAGGCAGAGGCTTAACCCACTGAGCCACCCAGATGCCCCTAAGGTAGGAATTTTATTTTATATTTCTATTTATTGTGAACATTGCATTCTACCCACTAATAACTAAGTAGCTGTGAGGGTTAATTGGCAGTTAAAATGTACTGAATATATTAAAGGTACAACTGGATGGGGAATAAATGCTGTTGTTTTCCTATTCCTGACATAATTAGCACACAGATGAAGTAAGGAGAAGCTAGAAAGCTGCAACGAAGAGGGCTGCAAATTCCAGCCCAAGGCAAGTGTGCAGCCTGAGAGGGACGACTTCATACCGCAGCTCACGCAGAAGAGCAGGGACAGTGTCACAGGTAACTTGTGAGCCCGTGTTGCCGAGCCCCTGCTGGGAAAGCGGTCTCTACACCACATGATGTTTTAACAAATGGGAAAGGAACTAGCAGCTACCGGGCACTCATCTGTTAAGTGTACAGGCTTAGTGCTGCAACCCCTCAAGGAGGTAGATTTAGGGCTGTGTTAGAGAGGAGAAAAGTGGTTACTTGCACATATGAATGGAATAGAAGCAGAATTTGGATTTGAACATAGGTCCCTCTAATTCTGCTCAATCCCCTTCCCCATTACAAAGTAGACTCCAGGATAATTCTGGGTTTCATTTCAAAGCTAATTTGTGGATTTTATTGTATCAAAGGAATTAAGCAGGAAAAAAGTAAAGAAAAACATTTATAAAGTCTTGCAATTTCCACATTTTGCCCATTAGTTAATTGTATATTTCCCGTAAACCATTGGCAATTTGATTCTTTGTTTGTCCTCCTTACCCTACACACCTTTTCCCTTTGACCTAATGGTGTGACCATTTGGCTTCATATTTAACAGTTGTGATTTTTAAAAACAAGTCTTTCTTGGGCGCCTGGGTGGCTCAGTGGTTAGGCAACTGCCTTCAGCTCAGGTCATGATTCTGGAGTCCTGGGATCGAGTTCCACATCAGGCTCCCTGCTCAGCAGGGAGTCTGCTTCTCCCACTGATCTCTCTCCTCTCATGCTCTCTAACAAATAAATAAATAAAATCTTTTAAAAAAATTTAAAAAACAAAACAAAAAAACAAGTTTTTCTTTGGTGGATCTAATAAATATATACACACACATATATATATACACACACAAATTTAGTTCTTTTGGTGAGGCTATACACACACACACACACACACAAGAGAAAACATAAACCTATGAACCTCTAATTTATGTAAATCTTATTAAATTTCCTATCAGAATTAGCACCTATAAATCAATAAAACACTCCTTTATTTTCCCATTAAAAATATCAGTATCTTCTCTGAAAATTATAGAAAACTGGACTCAAAGCTGACTTTTATTCTGATTGGGTTGGAAGAAAATTGAACGCACTTTTCTGAACACTTGGTTATAAATATTTACCTTTGAACATTGCCCCATGGGCACAAATTAAGAGTAGCTGCCAGAAAAATTCTCGTTTCAAGCTGGTGGGGAGTGATGAGTGACATAGTGGTCTCAGCACTCCCCAGACTGGTCATGGTTTGGAGGTACATCTTAGGAGGTAGGTTGGTTTAGAGTGTCCACAGTGCAAGGTTTTGACATGGTCTGGGACAAAAGAGTGTTCCAGGTGGCTTATGTCGAGAAATAGCCTCAAATTCTTTTAGGTCTCACCACTAACTCAGAGCAATAAGGCATCTGAAATCCACCAGAGCTCTAGCAAGGGTGGGGGCATGAATAAACCAGGAAAGGGGTTTTTAGGAAAAGAAGTCAGTTAGTCCCTTTCAGTCTGCAGAAATGGTACAGCACAAGGAGGGTGAATGGATCACAAAACCCTGGGCCAGAAAACATCTCCTTCAAACTCTGCCCTTGGAGAGTGACTGGAAGTGATCGGTGTGATGCTGTATTGACATGCTCTTGATCCCTAGTTCCTTTAAGTATTAGGAGGAGAGAAGGATTCATAATCAACACAAATGAAAAAAGAAAGTAATAGAATCACAGTCAGAATTTAAAAATCTACACATGTGAACTTTTCCTGGTGTTTTTCTTTTCTCCTTTTAGAAACACCTGCCAGAAATTTGGGATGAATGCTAGTGAGGATATGGAACCCTCGAGAATGCTCCCCTGGTGACCCAGATATCCTATCACAGGAGCAGTTATGGCAATTGCATGTTCTTAGATCAAATATTTATGGAATTAATGTATTGGCTTTGGATAGCCAGTTAAGCAACCTGTACCTTAGTGTCAATTTTTTATAGCATCAGAATCAACATACCTACCACAGAGAGTTGTTGGGAGAAATTTGGAGAGAAAATTCTACCAAATGCATGGCATATTGACCAGCATATTTCAGATGCTGAGCTAATGCTGGTTGCCTAATCTGCCTCCCTGTAATTTTTTGACCCAGTAGTTCAGTACATAAAGAGCATACACACTTCTCAGCTGAAGGTATATTTTCTTTTTTTTTCATCAAGCTTTGTGGATCCTACAAAATGTGTGTCTCTATCATTCTTTCCCCAACCTTCAACTCCACACTGATGTCTTCTCAATGTTTTCCTTTCCTTCCTGGACAAGGGTGCCTGAAAACCAAACCCCACGTCATATGGGAAGTCCCTGGGTTCCTTTCATCCTGTCATCTCACACCCAGAGAGGATAGGTTAAGAAGTGATGAAAACAACCTGAGGAACTTGAGTTTTAATAAGAGTGGTGCTGCCAAGCAGCCTTTCGCCCAGTGTATCAGTTAGATAATGTCCTGAAAGTCTTCTTGAAAACTAAAGAATTCACTATGACATCATGGGCACAAATGAGCCATCCAGGATGGGACAGTCTCTCCCTAACCATTTCACCTCTCAGATCTGCCTGAATGGGAGACAGTTATTGAACATTTCTAGCCTCAACTTATTGTCATAAATAGGAAACCAGTACAAATTTCAAAATGGTAATTTCATTTATTAAGTCTACTCATTGGCATAATTGTTAACAAAGCAGCCAGTGTCTTCTGGGGACAACTCTAGAGATCCCAAGAATGTTTGGAAGCCATTCAAAATCTTTTACTTCTTAAAGTTGTATTGATTCAGTCAATGTTGTTCTGTACTTCTGTGTGCTAAGCTCGATTAGATCACACACACACTTTATACCTGTTAGTTCTCATACTCCAATAGGTGAGAAAACAGGCATTTTTTTCTTTCCTATTTCCCTCTTCCTTGCAGGTTCTGATTGTAGAAGACAGAAACGGGTGGTAAATGCAGGGGTTTCCAGAATCTATTTCCACCACCCTGGGGCATTTATGCAGATTCTTCTACTAGAATCTTTCTTCTCATCACTCTGACCTCGAATTCAGTCAGGTGCATTTACCTCCCATTTTTCAGGCTCCCTCATTAAGAGTTTCTTGTTGTTGCCCAAGAGCCATTGACTAAAGGCCAGGAGACCTCAGTGCTTTTTACAATCTTGAGTCTTGACCTCAAGAATGTTGACATCTGTGGGAGAAATTTACTGAGCCTATTGAATGATGGGCAATCACACCACAGTGAGCACCTTCCTTCTGTGGGGGTTTTCCAGTTTTCCAGACTTGCAGGGTCCCCTCTTTGCGATGATCTTCTTCTCCCATATGACCATCCTAGCTGCAAATGTATCCATAATGGTGGCCATCAAGCTCAGTCACAACCCTCACACCCCCATGTACTTTTTCCTCTGTGCCCTGTCCTTTTCAGAAACCTGTATCACCATGGCAATCATCCCTCGCATGTTAATGGACTTGCTATCTGACAGCAAGACCATTTCTCTTCTTGAGTGTGCCACGCAGTTTTTCTTCTTTGGCTGGGAGGCAATAACTGCTTCATCATGGCTGCCATGTCCTATGACCGCTATACTGCCATTCACAACCCACTGCACTACCCCATCTTGATGACCCATAAGATCGGCTTTTGGTTCATCATGGCCTCCTGGATGCTTGGGTTTCTGGTTTCTCTGTGCATCGTCATCATTGTATTCAACTTGTCTTTCTGTGACTCCAACATCATCGAGCACTTCTTCTGTGACATCTCACCTGTGGTCTGCCTTGTGTGTGACTACACCTTCCGTCAGGAAATGGCTATTTTTGTGCTCTCTGCCTTTGTGTTGGTGGGCAGCTTTGTCTTCATCGTGATGTCCTACATCTTCACTGTGTCCACAGTTGTGAAGATGCCCTCTGCCCAGGGGAGGTATAAGGCCTTCTCCACTTGCTCCTCTCACCTCACTGTGGTGTGCATACACTATGGATTCTCTGGCTTTGTCTACCTGAGGCCCAAGGACAGGGACTCATTCCATGAGGACATGCTGATGGCTGTCACGTACACAGTGCTGACACCTCTGCTTAACCCCATCGTGTACAGTCTCAGGAACAAAGAAATGCAGATGGCACTAAGGAAGGTATTAGGCAAGTCAAATAGGCTCATCCCTCAGATGGTGAATAAAAGAACACTGGATACTTAAAAATGTGCAGACTGCTGATAAATAAAAGTGGGGAAAAGTGGACTATTTCCAATGAAATAATCACTTTGTGTACAAAGCAATTAAAGTGCATCCTAATTGCCTGATATACCCTGGTCACACTCCTTTCCTACTACAAAATCAGACATAGTTTTAAAAGGAGAAAAATATTTTAAAATGTTATTACACATACATGTAGATATACACATATACATGCATATATACACATGCATATATGTGTATGTGTATACATATCAAAAAACAGTTTGGAAAACTATTTTCATAAACTTTGTTGCCTCTGGAAGGAAAAAATTCTACCAAAATGGAAAAAAAGAAAAAATGAAAGAGAGGGAGAGTGAGCCAACAAGAGAGAAGGAAAATCACTAATTTACTTTAAAAAGGAAAAACTACAAAGTCTTAAAGTTGAAATGAATGAAAGACCACAATACAGAGAAATTTCAAGGAATTTTAAGAAAGACCTTGTTCAGCTCTATTCAAAGACATAAGGAAACTTAGATCAGAATGGGTGAATTTCTGAAAAAAAAAAAAAACAGATGAAAATTACTGCAAAGGAGAGATTTTTAACATATCAGATTTCAGGAATAATATAGAAAAGTCTGTCAGAGAGCTCTTCCTTCTATGCCCCAGCAAAGGAGTAGGCTAGATGGTTTCACAATTAACTGAGTCCTCAAAAAGCAATGAATTCAAATGCTATTTGAGTTAGAGTATACAAATCAAAGCTTCTAATTTTTGAAAGTCACAGAAGTGGAAGGTGCTATGTATAACTGGAGAATCTAATTGAGGCCATTGCAGTAAGGTTTTCATGTGGACTGTACAAGATGTTAGCTGCTGCAAGGAGTCTAGGCATTTTGAGGTCATACTGTCCAATGGCATAGCCATATGGTGTGAAGTTGCCAATGTTGGAGGACTGAGGGATGGAGATGGGAAAAAGATCAAGAGGCTGGTGGCAATTTGCTAATAAATGAGAAGAAACTGGATTGTCAGTAAACAACAATAGTACAGTTCACCCCTGAACACCACAAATTTGAACTGCATGGGTCTAATTATATAGGGATTTTTTCAATAAATACAGTACAGTACTGTAAATATATTTTCTTCCCTTATTAATTTAACATTTTCTATTCTCTACACTACTTCATTGTGAGAATACAGTATATAATACACATAACATACAAAATAGTGTTAATTGACTTTTTTAAAAAAGATTTTAGTACTCACGTGCGCGTGTACACATACAGGAAGGGGAGAGGGGCAGAGGAAGAGGGAAGGAGAGAAGCAGACTTCCCACTGAGCAAGGAGTGTGGGGTCCCTTGTGGGGTTCCGAGTGAGGCTAGATCCCAGGACCCTGAGATCATGACCTGAGTGGAAGTCAGACACTTTACCAACTGAGCCACCCAGGCACCCCAGTTAGATTTTAGGGGAAGTCAAAAGTTACATGTGGTTTTTGACTATGTGGAGGTCAGTACCCCTAATCCCTGCCTTGTTCAAGGGTCAACTGAATACTATTTCATAGCTGGATAGGATTGGTGTCAATGAGAAAAATATTTTATCATAAATATTCAAACAAATGACTTAGAAATACAGTAAGAAGCTAGGAGAATATCAGCTTGTTGCTGATGCATGCAGAATAGGAAGTGAGCAACTTCCTTTCAACAGAGCTAAGAAACAATTGTGCCCTTCTCAGACAACAAGGTTTAGTTAAAATGAAGAAGTAGAGAACAAACTCTGTAAAGCTGATGGGTGGAGTGAAGATTCCAGAATGGCAGCAAAGCATCTTGGGAGAGAACCCTGCAAGGAAGAATCTCAAGAGAGGAAGCATGGGGTTGTGCTCGAGTGAAAGGTGAGGAGAGCTCTGGAAGGGCTTGTAACTGGGATTCACATCACAGCTTCATTGATTATAGGTGGTGTCAGAGCCTACTGGGTCTTTGGATCCAATGGGAAATGGAATGGGAATTCTTTGTTTAACACTGAATTAAAATTTGGCTAGAAGTTCACTGACCAGCCATTCACAAACGTCACCATTCCATTTGTACAAACGTCCCCTAGTTAACATGAAAGTCTCTATTTCTTCATATAATCATCTTAAACTTTTTCATCTCCTTGTTTCAGTCTCAATTTTGACTAAGTGGGATAGAGTGCAAGTTTGTTTTAACATATGCAAACCAATCAGTGTGATAGACCACATTAACAGAATGAAAGATAAAAACCACACAATCATGTCAATAGATGTGGTATTTATACTTGTGGAATATTATGCAACCATAAAAAGAAGGAAATCCTGCCAGTAGTTACCAGGGTTGGGGAGGAAGCAGAAATGGGGAGACATTACTCAGAGTACAAAGTTGCCATTATGTAGAATAAATTTGTTGTAGAGATGTAAAATACAGGGATGCCTGGGTGGCTCAGTTGGTTGGACGATTGCCTTCAGCTCAGGTCATGATCCCGGAGTTCCCAGATCGAGTCCCGCATCAGGCTCCCAGCTCCATGGGAAGTCTGCTTCTCCCTCTGACCTTCTCCTTGCTCATTCTCTCGCTCATTGTCTCTTTCTCAAGTAAATAAATAAAATCTTAAAAAAAAAAAGATGTAAAATACAGCATTATATGTTAATAGTTAATTGTGTATTTTATACTGAAAATTTGCTAAGAGAGTAAATTTCTGTTGTTTTCACTGTAAGGGCTTACTTAGCCAGAGGGAGCCATTTTGTTGTTTATGCAGTAAACTTAGATTGACCCTACGCAGTAAACTTAGATTGATCTTGCCCCTCCTAGAGGAACTTACTTGCAAAGCCCAGATACAAGGGCAGTTTAGGCCAGGTGGAGACATCCAATCAAGGGAGCATGCATATTGTCTCGCTAGCTACCAGGGAGAGTGGGCCCCGCCTTCTGGGCGCCAATTCTGACCAAGGTGATAGGCTAGTTCAAATATCTACTAGGGTAAATTGTAATCTCATTGGCCACCTGTGTGTAGCCAGGCTCAACCACATGGCCTTTGCTCTATAAAAGTTAGTCTGTGAGGCGGGGAAGGGTCACCTCTTTGTAAGAGATGACCCTGACTGGTGAGTTTGATTCTCGATGCTTGGTGCGAAATAAAGCTTTGCTTGACCTTTGCTTTGTATCAGTCTGGTTCCTTTGATTATGGACCCAACATTCACCACACCCAAAAAGGTGTGAGGAGATGGATATGTTAATTAGCTTGACTGCATTAATCATTTCACATGTATATTTAGGTCAGAAATCGTGTTGTACACCTTAAGTATATACATTAAAGAATTTTAAAACCTTAAAAAAATGTAAAGTTTAAAAAAATGGCAACTAGCACTTTATTCTTACTATGTGGATAGAAACCATTGGATTTTTAAGAAACATTTCATTGAGAACTTCTTGAAAGGAAAGCACATGATGCATTCAACTTCCTTTCCTCAGTTCACAATCTAGTGTGAGGAATAAAGAGACCAAATAAATATTCATTGAATTAGAATTAATGTTTAACCAACAGATATTTGTTAAATGCTTGCTGTGTACCAGACCCTGTACTTTGAGCTAAAGATAATTAGTTCAACCTCCCACATCTCTCCTTTCACCCACCTGTTTCTGCAACTGCATTTCCAGCTAGCAATGACCACCTTACTCCCATTCTCCTTTATGCTTCAGTTTAATGTCATTTCCTCAGTAACTTCTTCCTGGAGCCTCACAAATAAAAGCATTTGCCAAGTGATATCAACAGGAACGGAGATTGAGCAAAAAGCTACAGCCTGGGGTTTTTGGCAACAGGGCAGGTAACCGAAGACAGAAGAGACTTGAGCCTGAAATTCTATGTGTAATTTCTCTTTAAGGAAATTGACAACTTCCAAGTTGCATGTGGGAGATCAGAACACCAGGTGGCAATCTGCCTGGGGGAGGCTGAAGATCTCAGCAGATATTGGCATTTGGCAGTGCTGATAGACAGCCTGTTTAAAGGTAGAGAAAACCTGTCACACCTTATGCTTCTAATTGGGAGTCCTGAAAGACCAGATGTGAGGAGTAATTACCGTATCCAAGAAATAAGGCCCAACCAGAAATAGATCATCCCCAATACAGCACAGCACCTAACCGACACTGTTTTACCAGGAGTTATACTCTACTAGGAGACGTGGAGTTGTTTTGTTACATGAATGACCCCTTTGGGGACTAAAATTCCATTTCTTCAAAGAGATTCATCCAGTGCTTTATCTGTCTTCTAGAAGAAAATTGAATACATTTTGAGGAAGAAAATCTCATTTTTATCCTCTACAACTTTTTATCCATATTGCCCATCATTCAAAAAACAAAAGAACAAGGTATGCAAATAATTTGCCAGGATCAAATGCATAAAAGCCAGGTACTTCAAAATAAATATTAAAACTATGTCTAAGAAAAAGAGAAGAATAAAATGAAGACTCACATCAGAGAACTGAATAAAAAAACATTTTTTTTTAAAACAAAAAGTACCAAGTTTAAATCTGAGAAACGGAAAATAGGAATTCAGTAGATGAATTCATAGTAGATTGGACACAGCAGAAAAGAGGATTAGTAAACTGAAAGATAGGTCAGTAGAGAACATACATGTTACTGGATGGAGAAAAAAAATACAAAAAGGATGAGAGCTATACAGGAAATTGTGAAACGATTTAACACATGTGCAATTGAAGTCCAAGCAAAAAGGAGAAGTAGAAGAACTTTCCGAAGAAATATTCAGTGATAATATTCCAGACATGAAAGACCATGAGCCACAAATTCAAGAAATCCCGCATCTTCCAAACACGGTTAAGTAGAACAACTGCACTTTGGGCAATCATAACAAGACCACAAGAAGCCAAAAGCAAATGTTAAAAACTTCTGGGGTGTTGGCTTGAGACCTTCTCCTGGAGCTTCCCATGTATAATCTGAAACCAGCCCTCTTACACACAGGGCAGGGAAAAACCAAAAAGTGAGGCGCCACTCCGGGTTGGAAGATGGCAGTTTTAATAGCAAAGGGAACTTACATTCAAGGCTTGTCTTGGGCAGCAGCAAAACGGCGAATGCATCCCCCCACCTACCAGCCAAACCTTTAAAGCTTGTAAGGAGGCATTAACTGGGTGCAGCCATGCAGACCACGCAGGTGTTTTCAATACCAGTTACCGTCTCAAGGCTGTGTCCTTGGAGCAGGCTCAGGGAGCAGGAGAGGCAACAGGAACATTCCAAGGACAGGGGAGGAGGCCCAGAGCTGCTGAATGCCTGGGTCCAGCTCCTGGGTTCTTGGGTAGTCACATCTTTTGGATGATTTCCCCAACAAGGGGGACATACAAGACATATTCCTTTTGAAAAAGAGGACGAGAGAGAGAAGAAGACTGATGGCTGAAGTTTTGAGAGAAATGATAGAAACAAGAAAACAATTGCATCTTAAAAGTGCTCCAAGATTTATAACTGGTAACCTAGAAATCTACCCAAAACAGACTTATCTTCAAGAATGAATGTGCACAGCGTGCCTGGGTGGCTCAGTTCATTAAGCGTCTGGTCATGATCAGGTTATGATCCCAGTGTCCTGGGATCGAGTCCCACACAGGGATCTCCACTTTGCGGGAAGCCTGCTTCTCCCTCTCCCACTCCCCCTGTTTGTGTTCCCTCTCTCGCTGTGTCTCTCTCTGTCAAATAAATAAATAAAATCTTTTAAAAAAAATAATGACGTTGCACAGAACTATACTAATACATTGTCTCGGCGTCCATTTCTTAGTTTTTGTTCTGATTCATTAGTAGCCTGGGGTGAAGCCGCATCAAAGGTACACAGGCCCTCTTTGTACTATCACTGCAGCTCCTTGAATCTGTAATTATTTCAAAATAAAAGCATGTAAAAATTGAAAAAAAAAAAAGATTTTTTTGGTGACTCTTGTTGACCAAAGACTCTTTGTGACCAAAAATAAATGAACCTACCCCAAACTTTAAAATCATCACCAGCAAATGTGTAATAAAAGAAGAAATAATAGAATATTTTTAAGCAGAAAGAAAGTTAGTGCTGGTATCGGCACAGTGTTGAAGAAAGGCATGAAAGGAAAAAAAAGAATAAATATCTGGGAAACTAGAGGAGGTACAACAGGTGAGGGAACAGCTTTGATAACTAATTAAGAAATAGCGTTGGCCTCCATTTCTAGGTAGATGGTAATCCTGTTGCCACTGCCTGTAGCCTCAGATTAAAATGAGAAAGAAAGGAGTACTCTCTTCTAGAATCTTCTAAAGTAGCAACTTTATTAAAGTATAATTTACATACACACAATTTAAATATGTAGGTAGATGACTTTTGACAAATGTAAACGCTTCTCTAACCACCATCTTAATCACGGTATGCAATGATTTCCTCACCCCCAAATTACCTCTCACCCCTTTGCCTACAGTCTGCTCTAATACTCTGCTACAGGTAAGGTTCACGGAATATGAAGAATGTCAATGACTTCCTAAGTCCCAATCCACTCCAAAAGAAGAAAATTTTCCTGAAATTTATATAGACTAAAAATCTTTTAACAACCCAACAGCTCAGGATCTTTAAAATCTTCTCCTGGTTCATATCTCTGCCTTCTAAGTAACAATCTATAGTCTACAGTCATCAGGAAACTTCCAAAAAAAAAAAAATTCTTACAAAAGGAGTTTTTGATTATTTGCACAGGGATAGTCTCGATCTTTATTTTTTGATGTGCTCTTTGGAGAAAATGCTTTTTCCCATTTCTAGTATTCTCTGTCCCCCTTTGGAAGAGCTATCCATTAGCATAACACACTTTTCTTAGCCTTCACTCCCTCCTCCCCAAGAAATAGTAAATTAGCCAATAGTCAGTTTGGAGGGGAATACTAGATATGTAGTTAGTTGTATTAACTTGTGAGAGCAGCTATAACAATGCACCACGAACTGAGTGGCTTAAACAACAAAAAGTGATTGTCTCCCAATTCTGGAGGCTAGGAGTCCAAGATCAAAGTGTCAGCAGGGTTGGTTCCTTCTGAGGGCTGTGAGATCTGCTCTAGCTCTCTCACTTAGCTTCTGATGATTTGTGGGTTATCTTTGCAGTTTCTTGGCTTATAGAAGCATAACCTATTTCTCTGTCTTTATTTTCACATGAGGCTCTCCCTGTGTGTTGTCTGTGTCCAAATTCTTTTTTTTTCTTTTGTAAGTAAGGATATTAGTCATATTGGATTAGAAGCCCATCCTACTCCAATATGACTTTATCTTAACTACTTACATCTGTAACATCTGTATCTATTCCCAGATGAGGTCACGTTGAGATACTGGTGGTTAGGACTACAACATATGAATTTTTGAAGGACACAATTCAAGCAGAAGAGCAAGCCCAGCCTTTCCCCTTCCTCGTTTCTCTTGGGAGCAAGCTTGACCTCAGTGCTCTGGGCTACTCTTGGTCATGCTGTAAACAGATGGGGAAAGACCCAGTTTCACTGGGGAGACCTGAGTGTTTCCAATACTGCCAGGGACAGAGAGGAGAGTGTCAAGTTCTGGGATTTAGAACATGAAAACACCTGTGTCCACAAATATGTGATATTCAAATATGAAGATATTCTAATATCTTCATTTGTGCAGGTTAATATTTTGCTCTCCTACATGCCTTCTCCTATGTGCCATTTCCTCATTTAGAATTTGGGAGGGAAAAAAAATAGGTGCCAATGTGTATCCTCTCCCATTAAAGAGGTAACAGTGCCACACACCACACCACCTACATCTGGGGGATTGGATTATTGAATAGGAAGGAAAAACCTCTGCGTGAACTTACCATAATCAACTGGAGAGTCTTTAAGCACCTAGAAAGGAGAGACTTGGATGAGGAAGCGGTCCATATGCAGCATGTCTTCCCTCTGACAGAAGGAAAGGGTTGGAGGGAGGCAGACCATTTTGATGGGTGTGCAGGGATGGTCACCCCAGATCACTTGCAGTACAAGGCCTTACAAAGAGATGCCACTTATTGAGAAAGGACCAGAGGAGAAGGAATAGTTTTGTGAGATGTCTGATAAATTCAAGTCAGGACACACTGAGTTTGAGAGTCTTGGGGGAAAAGGGAAGGGTCGGTGAAGAAGTTCATCTGTACTCCAAGGAAGGGTGTGTAGGGATTCTGTCACCACAAAGGGGGCAGCTGAGCTCATGGGAGAAGATAAGATCACCCAAGGGATTATGGGGAGGGGGAGCAGAGCAGAGGGCTGAGGATGTACCCTGGTGAAAAGCAAAGTATAAGAGGAAAGATGAAGACAAAGACTTCCAGAAACAGCAAAAAAGAAACTTCAACCACCAGAGTGCAGAGCTCCCACTATGACTCCCAGGATGCCTTTTCCAAGACTGAAGTTACACCTTTGGAGGCCCTCTCTTTGCAAAGGGGCATGCCTGTGCTGATGCGAGCCCCCGAATTATTGCACTGCTGGGCTTACAGGCCCCATAATTGGTGTAAGTAAATTTGAGGCATAAATGGAGAAATGGGACCAGACAAATTTCACAGAGTAGCTTCCAGGCAGAAAAGAAGGAGGTTTCCTTGATCTGATTCGTGAAGAACTCGGGTCAGCTTGTAAAGTGATCCCTCCAACCTGTCACAGAATTTGTTTGTCTGACATTATTCCTATGCTGATAATAAAATATGTTAGCTAGAATATTAATCATAAATAATTGTGAAAGGAGTATAGGAGGAAGGGAATCGATTTAGAGGCAGTTGACATACCAGACTAGACCATAAGCCCCTTCAAAAAGGTCAGTGGAAAAAGCAGTGACAGGAGACACCTCCCTGAGAGACATTATAAAATATGTGGCAAACATATTATTTGCCTGAACCATAATCTCATGCCTCCTATCTATCAATTATTGTTGAAAGAAAGCCCCAATATCCCAGTCTCCCCCTCCAAAGAAACTTCAGCTTTTGAAGTCCTACTCTAGAATCATCTGGTAAGACTCACATTGCAAAAAGAGTCCACGAGACGTATACAAAGTTCATTCTGTGTTATCTGGGTTGGATCTCTTAATGGCCACACGGAAGAATCATGATCTTTACTTTGGCTTAAATAAAGTGAAAATAGAAGCTTTTTGGAGACACCAACATCAGTGTTTCCAAAAATTTAAATGTTCATTGATGAAGGCAGGGCAGTATCTTTAAAGGAAGTGACCTGAACAGCCTGACTTGTCAATATAACCATTAGCTGGGGACAAGGTTTTTTTGTTTTTGTTTTTGTTTTTGTTTTTTGCCAAATGTTATTTAACAAGATGGAATTCAATCAAGTTTGATCTTTGATGGAAATAGCTCTCTTTATTTAAATAGGACTCACAACTGATGAATGGAACTATTTTGCAAAGGTATTCTTACCTTGGAAAGTTCATACTTAATTTGAATGAAGCAGATTTCCATGTTAATCACATATTTCATTTTCTATATGGCAGTCAGCATTGGCTTTTTATATTTATAGGAGTTCTTCACTATCAAAGTGATAAAGTTAATGATAAATATCATCAAAGTATCCAGCACAAATTTTTCCCCAAATCATTGGTTTGTTATTTATGGATTCATATCTGACGTAATTCAGGAGAACCAGTGTGTTTTAGCCATTAGTTTTCTCATGGCCCCTTTCACCTCCTTGTTCCTCAGGCTGTAGATGAGGGGGTTCAACATGGGGACCACTACTGTATAGATCACAGATGCCACTTTGACCTGATCAGCTGAGTAACTCGACTTGGGCATCACATAAACGAACAAAACTGTCCCATAAAACAAAGTGACCGCAGTGAGGTGGGAAGTGCAGGTAGAGAAGGCCTTCTTCCTCCCCTCCGTAGAGCGCATATTCAGGATTGAGTGGAGAATGTAGCTGTAGGACACAATTATGGTAAACAGTGTGCTGATGAGGACGGATGCAGAAGAGATGGCAGGAGATATTTCGGCAATATAAACATGGCCACAAGAAAGCTTCAGGAGTGGGAAGAGGTCACAGAAAAAATGGTTGATTTTATTTGGTCCACAGAAAGATAGGTTCATCAGACAGCCTGTAAATGATGAAGCATTCATGCATCCGCCCAGGTAGGAAGCCCCCAAAAGGAGGAAGCAGACCACTGGGGACATCTGGGTGGAGTAGAGCAAGGGAGAGCAGATGGCCACATAGCGATCATAGGCCATGGTAGCCAGCAGGAAGCACTCTGTAGTCCCAAAGGTGACATCAGAGCCAAGCTGGGCTATACAGCCAGTCACAGGGATGGTCGTTTTCTCTCTCAAGAAACTCATGAGCATGATTGGCGTGACTGACGTGGAGTACCCAATGTCCACAAAGGCCAAATGGCTGAGGAAAAGGTACATCGGGGTGTGAAGCTGTGGGCTGCTTCGGATTAAGATGATTATACTGATATTTCCCACTATGGTAACTATGTAAACTCCCAGGAAAATGACAAAGAAGATGGCACATAGCATGGGGTTATCTGTTAACCCCAGAATAATGAACTCCGTCACTGCTGTATGGTTTTCAGTCTCCATCTACCCATTTAATGGTGCCTATTGAAATCAGAACCAGAGGAGGTTAAACAGGTTGAAATTACCCCACATTTAATGTAGATATCTAAACAGAACCATACAATTATCATTTCTGAATGGTAATTCTGCCTCACTTGTAGAATACTTTGTGCACATGAATTTTCTTCTCAAATTCCACAAAAATATTACAATTGAAGACTCAACGATCTTGGAATTCAGCTATTTTATTCCTATTTGTATACCATAGAGCAAGTCTTCCCCATGTGTACCAGAAACATGTAAAAGGGTGTTACACCAATACTGATGGTAACAACATAAACTGTAAATCACCAAAATGATGAAGGAAAGGCAAGCTCTTAATTTTCCACCCCCACCCCAAATATGTCTCTGCCCAAGGATTCTCTTTTTTAGTAGATATTATTACCATTTATCCAATTATTGGACAAAAAACATGGAGTTGACTTGGACATCTCTTTCTTACCTGATCATTTTCCTGGAATGAAAACATTGCATCCTTAGTTATAACTGATACTAAGAGCTGGAAAGTGTCTATGTCCAAGATGAAAGGGCCAAATAGAAATTTTACTATTGTTATGAGTTAAATTCTGGATATTCTGCAAAATCTTTCAGGACTTATCTCTTATACCACACTTTTTCATCCTTCTGAGCTTACATGAAGCAATAAGAAGAGTCCAGGTATTTTCATGGACTGGATTAATTGGAAAGTGAACTGAAGCATTTGGGGACCTGCAGTAGTAAGTTTTGGTTTCATCAGTTCTATTAAGCAACTGTAAGGAAATAGGAAGTAGGAGCTTATGATGGTGGTGGGAGGAGAGGGTAGTTAGAGAGATATGGATGCAAGTAGCCAGCTAGGAAGGCTAGGAAATTGGATTGAAAGAAAGATCAATATTTCAGAATGATATTCCCTTATTTCAAATTAGAGCATACCATCAAGGGCAAGGGAGAATATATTAGTCACATTCAGTCATCTCCATGGCTCTTCTAGTTTAAAGACCAACACTTTCTTCTCAATAATTTGATTTTTCCTGAAGAGCTTCTATCTGATGAAGAAGGAAGAAAACATACATACATAACTACCAGCAACCATGCACGTTTTACTCAATGTTACATGTGAATCATGGCAATGACATCCTACAGTATGAACAGTACAAGGGTTATGTGTCTGAATTCTCATATTCTGGCACTTTTAATAAGACAAAGCCTCAACCTGAAATAGATTTATTGAGAAAAAAATAAATGGATGAAAGACACAAATGTTTCCAAAGTTGGATATGAATGACATCAGGGAAGACAAAGGGACGTGCAGAAATACCTTGGATTTTGCAGCCACACAAACCTGGGATCGGTTTCTAGCTCTGCCTCTTGTTGTCTATGGAATCAGAGTCACGTTACAAGAAGTTGTAGATCTTCTGTCTCCTCACCTATAAAAAGGAAATAATAATACATACCTCATGTGATTCTTGTGTTAAAAACGATACGATTCGAATGAAAAGACCCAGCACTGCGTATATGACAAATAAATGCTCAGTTACTAATAATTTACTCAAAATAATCAATTTTCAACTTCTTGTACATATAAGAGATCAAATATTTCTGTGTCTTTAAAAAGGAGCAAGGATAAAGTAGTGACACATCCACTGCAACACTAGGGATAGGCTCCGAGGATTGGTCACTGAACGGCAGAGCCATATTTAAGTGAGGCTTGTGTCATTTGAGATAAGGCCCAAATCACTTACTTCACTGAATGTAATTACAAGTTAATTGGTTTATTTGTTTTGGAAAACTACATTGAGAATCCATTGGGGTAGAGAAATTACGTGTGCACCTCTACTGGGACTGAGAAATAACACATAAACATGATTATATAAAAGTATATGAGTGCAACACATACACTGTGTTTCCACTTATTTTTTAAATGAAAAAATTAAACATTCAACTCAATTAAGTTGAAAATAATTATAACATTTTACTATCATTGCAGTTGATTATTAGATCAAGATGACTAATGTGGCTGTGACATTTTGTGGCATTTCTGAAATGTGACTACGTTGAGTGGCCCAGGTTTTCATGTCACCTATGTTTAGAGATAATTTGGGTTTGCTAGTACTGTTGAATTTACAAACATGAATCCACTGGAATTGTAATATTATTTTCAACATAAGTGATGTACATTTTTTAAAAATCACATATATTTTTCTCATGTAATATGGATCTGTCCTAGGACACTTGACACACACACCATGCTTGTTGGTGGCAGACATTTCTCACACACATGCTCTTCCCTCTCCCCTTTGCTAACTTTGATCCACCAACGTGTAAGCTTTCTAATAAAACAATGAAGCTCACCCTAACATTTTTCTTAGGACTCTACCATCTACAAATGCCACATAGACTGGCAGGTTGTCAAAGATACACAGCTGCAATCTACTCTGGCTCTATTCTTGAACCATGGCCACAAAGCAGAATATTCTCTAAGGTTGAAAGTCAGGTTCCTTTGATTCTGGGAATGAATCCATCAATCAATGACCTTCAGAACAAAGCTAAACCTGATAATCCACATTAGGAGGGCCTAATAGCTCAAACACCTCAAATCCAGCAAATTAGGAAATGGACATGCTGTGAGACTCCCTCTGTCCTAGAAAGATACTATTCCTTTAGGTTTTAAGGAAGCCTGACTATGGCTGATGAATGATAGAAACAGGTACCACTGATTGCACAAAAACATTCCAGATCCTATCTGGGAGAATTAAAGTCCCTTCATTCCTGACCATCTCCCAACATTTTATTCACATCACTTGATTAGTACCATTACAGGTGGAAGATCTTGTTCTTTCCCTGGAATGAAAGTGCAGTGTTTATGATTAATGATTTTGCATCCCTCTTAAATGGTGTAATGCTGGGAATATAGGACTAAATAGATGTTTGCTGAATTAGTGTTAAACAATTTTTAGAAAATCTATGCATTAGATACTATGCTAAAACCTAAAAGTAGACATATTTCTATCTCTATCTTTACCCAACTACAAACCATTTTATGATGGTATTCACCACTCCACACCCTTCCAGTGGAAGACTAATTCTTAGTCACCTTAGATCTCAGGTTTAAATATATTTCACCCTTGAAGTGTCCTCTGACACCCTGGACTAAGTTACAGTGTCACGGTGAGTAGTTTCAGAGAACCCTGAAATATGTTCTGCACTTTTACACCTTTACTTATGTAGACACTAGTGTAAGTCATTGCTCAATGTCTTTTTTTTTTTTTTTTGGCCTACTTTCCTACATTTCCATGAGGGAGGGATCATGTCTGCCTTGTTCCACACTTTCTTCTTAGAACGTTGCATAAAGGGGTGCCTGGATGGCTCAGTCGGTTAAGCGACTGCCTTCAGCTCAGGTCATGATCCCAGGGTCCTGGGATTGAGCCCCGCATCGGGACTCAAGGGAGCCTGCTTCTCCCTCTCCCTCTGCCTGCTGCTCCCCTGCTTGTGCACTCTCTCTCTCTCACTGTCAAA
Source organism: Lontra canadensis (assembly GCF_010015895.1). NCBI lineage: Eukaryota > Metazoa > Chordata > Mammalia > Carnivora > Mustelidae > Lontra > Lontra canadensis. The sequence continues at coordinate 31,260,781 of NW_022631001.1, read as the reverse complement.
TAAATAAATAAAATCTTTAAAAAAAAAACAAACATTGCATAGTACCTCATACATAGCAGTTTTAAACAAATGAATGAGTGAATAAATGAGTGACCTACTTTTTAAGATTTTTATTTTACTGTGGTATACCTAATATGAGACGTCCTCTTAAGAGGCTTCTGTGTGCACACTACAGTACCGTTAACTACAGTATAATGTAATACAGCAGATCTCTAGGACTTACTCATCTTGCTTAACTGCAACCCTGTGCCTGTTGATTAGCAACTCCCCATTTCTCTCCAGCTCCAGCTTCTGACAACCGTCATTCCATTCTCGAGTCTGTGAGTGACTATCTTAGGTACACCATAAAGTGGAGTCCTACAGTATTAGCCCTTCTGTGACTGGCTTATTTCACTTGGCATAATGTCTTCCAGGTTCATCCACGCTGTCACATATTACAGAATTTCCTTTTTTAAAAGACTAAATTATATTCCATTGTATGTATAGATGCCAACCTTTCTTTATGCACTTATCTGTCAGTGGACATTTAGGTTGCTTTCACATCTTGGCTCTTGTAAACAATGCCGGAGTGGATGTGAGAGTGCTAATATCTCTGAGATACCGACTTCAGTTCTTTTAGATCAATATCTAGAGGTGGGACTACTGGATGATATGGTAGTTCTGTTGTTGACTAAGGAAACTTCATACTGTTTTTCACAGCAGCTGCATTCCCAGCAACAATGTACAAAAGTTTGCTCTTTCTCCACATCCTCACCTACACTTGCTTTTTTCTTTTCTTTTCTTTTTTCTTTTTTCTTTTCCTTTTTTTTTTTTTTTTTTTTTTGCAGTAGCCAGCTTGATGCATGTGAGGAAATATCTCATCATGGTCTTGATTTGCATCTATATGAAGATTAGTGATGCTGAGCATCTTTCTTTGTACCTCTTGGACATTTTTATGTCTTCTTTGAAGAAATGTCTGTTCAAGTCTTTAGGCCATTTTTAAATTGAGCTACTAGTGTTTTTGCTATTGACTTGTGTTTTTTTGTTTGTTTTTTTAAAGATTTTATTTATTTATTTGACAGACAGAGATCACAAGCAGGCTGAGAGGCAGGCAGAGAGAGAGAGAGGAGGAAGCAGGCTCCCTGCTGAGCAGAGAACCCGATGTGGAGCTCGATCCCAGGATCCTGGGATCATGACCCGAGCCGACGGCAGAGGCTTTAACCCACTGAGCCACCCAGGCGCCCCTATTGACTTGTTTTTATTCGATTTTTCCTTACATATTTTGGAAATTAACCTCTTACCAGAGTTGCCTTTTCACTTTGGTGATTGTTTTCATTGCTGTACAGAAACTTTTTAAAAATTAATTTATTTATTGTTTAATTTTTTATTATTTTTAAAGATTTATTTGTTTGTTTGACAGAGAGACACACAGTGAGAGAGGGAACATAAGCAGGGGGAGTGGGAGAAGGAGAAGCAGGCTCCCCACTGAGCAGGGAGGCCAATGTGGGGCTCCATTCCAGGACCCTGGGATCATGACCTGAGCTGAAGGCAGACGCTTAATGACTGAGCCACCCGGGTGCCCCAGTGCAGAAGCTTTTTAGTTTGATGTAGTCCTTATCTATTTTTGTCTTTGTTGCCTGTGATTTCGATGTCATACCAAAAAAAATTATTGCCAAGACCAACAACAAGAAACTTTTCCCCTATGTTCTCCTCTAGGGCTTTTCTTCTTGGAGTTTTAGTTCTTAAATGTAAGTCTTTAATTCATTTTGAGTTGATTCTTGTGTGCAGCGTAAGGTGATAGTTCCATTTCATTCTTTTGCATGTGGATATCCAGTTTTCCCAACACCATTTATTGACAGACTATCTATCCTTTCCTCACTGAGTATTTTTGGTGCCCTTGTCGAGAATGACTTGCCTGCACCTGATGTGTTTATTTTTGGCTCTCTGTTTTATTCATTGCTCTGTATGACTGTCTTTATGTCAGTACTATACTGTTTTGATTATTGTAGCTTTGCAATATTGTTTGAATAAGAAAGTGTGATGCCTACAGTTTTTTTCTTCCTTCTTAAGATTATTTTGGCTGTTTGGGGGTCTTCTGTGGCCCTTTGTTCATCGAAAGATACAATTAAGAGAGCCAAAAGGCAAACCAGAATGGAAGTGTAACTTTAAAATGTACAAATCTGACAAAGGACTTGTAGACAGATTACAGTAAGAACAAATCAATGAGAAAAGTACAATATGAGAGTAAAATTGGCAAAAGACTTGAAGAGACGTTACACAAAAGAAGATGTACAAGTCGCTGATAAATATATATTTTTTAAATGCAGAACATAAGAGGTCCGGAGAGATGAGAGGAACACTGCCTGATTACTTTGTTGTAAAATCTGTGACTAGTCCGGAATTCTCTGGCGTTATCTTTTTTAAAAACTGTAGGTAAATAACTTCATCCATCAGAGAGCCGAGATGCCAGGACTTCTTCAAGCTAGCTCCTTCTGTAACGGTCTTTATATCCCGGACTATTTGCAAAGAGTACACTGCCACCAATTTATTTGCCGGGAACATTGAATTGGGGGGAGTCGGAATCTACTCTTGCTCTAGGACTCATGTGACACACACCACTTTGTAATAATTAGAAAACGCTATTTTACTCTTGAAACAGGATTAATTGGAAGTCATAGGGAAGGTTCTGGAGGCAGGGAGGTAATTAAGGAGGCTGAAAACTCTCCAGGCTCAATCACGAGCACCTGAAATAAAGCCATGACAGAGTTGCAGCGATGAACACCTTGGGGGATGTTACAAAGAAGGATGGAAGGTATATTTCAGGCCTGCGGTAGCCTGGGTGTCTTAATCCATAATTTTATACCCTGGAAATACCAACTGGCTTGCTGAAAGCAAGCTCCACTGGGCTGTAGCCCCCTCCCCAGCACCACGCTCAGGCAGTTCTTCCTACTATTCAAAGGCTTCTCAGCACATATTCAAAGACAAGTGTCTGCACTCAAGCCTTTGAGAAATACGCAAAACTATTGGGAATTCTCGAAGGAGCTCTCAGAGACTCAGCCTTCAGAGTTCCTTCTGTGTTATCTGGATTGAGCTGTCTTGGTGACAAAACTATGGAATAAATTCTTTAGGTCTGTCTTATTTTAGGTGGGAATAAAATTTTTCAAGACTCCAGCATAACTATTTCAAAAGATTATGATAACCCGGTATAAGACAGGCCAAGCCTCCCTGAGAAAGTGACCCAGACTGGCAACACTACCATCATTTGCATTTCCATTGAATACATGATGCTTTCTAAGATGTTAATTTACAAAACGCTATTTTAAAAATATAGAACCTAACAGAAGAAAAAGAAAATACCCTCTAATCATGGACTGTAAACAATGAACAAAGGAGAGACAAAGTGAAATTATATTTCCCAAGTCTCCTAACCCTGAAAGGTACATATTTAATTTGAACCCAGCTGAATTTCGTGAAATATTCTGTGACTCCAGAAAATCATAAATTAAGGTTGGCATTAGTTAACATACTGGTATTTTGTGTTTAAGATAGTTCTTCACATAAAGTGATAAGGCTAATGGAAAACATAAACATCTATCACATATGTTCTGAAAACTATAATTTTTCAGTTTCTGGAATCACACTGAATTTCTTTCAAAATAACCGATGTCTTCTAGCCATCAATTTTCTCATGGCCTCTTTCGCCTCTTTGTTTCTGACTGTAAATCAAGGGGTTCAACATGGGGATCACCACTGTGTAGAACACAGACACCACTTTAATGTGGTCAGACGAGTGACCTGACTTTGGTGTGACATAGACAAATGTGACTGTCCCATAAAACAAAGTGACCGCACTGAGGTGAGAAATACAAATAGAGAAGGCCTTGTGTCCTCCCTTGGGGAAGTGCGTACATAGGACAGAGTGCAGGATGTATAGATATGAAACAGCTATGATGACCAGTGTGATTACAATGACTGACCCAGCTGAGACGGCAGGAGATACTTCAGTAACATAGATATGGGTACAAGAAAGTTTTGCTAATGGTGGGAGGTCACAGAAGAAATGGTTGATTTTATTTGACCCACAGAAAGTCAAGCTCAATAAAAGGCCAGTAAATGATGACACATTCACACATCCCCCCAGATAGGGAACAGCCAATAGGATGATACAGACTCTGGAAGGCAGAGGGTAGAGTAGAGAAGTGGAGAACAGATGCCCACATAGTGATCACGGGCCATGGTGGCCAGCAGGAAGCACTCTGCCGTTCCAAAGATAACATCAGAGCCAAGCTGAGCTATGCAGCCAGCAACAGGAAACTCACGATCATACTGGGCATGACTGACATGGAACACCCAATATCCACAAAGGCCAAATGGCTGAGGAAAAGGTACATCGGGGTGTGAAGCTGAGGGCTTCTGCGGATTAACATGATTATGCTGATATTGCCCAATATGGTCACAACATAGATTCCTAGAAAAACCACAAAGAAGACAGAACAAAGTGTAGGATCCTCTGTTAACCCCCAAATAATGAACTCCATCACCATTGTGTGGTTTTCGGTCTCCATCTTATTTGTAATGATGCCTATTGAAATAAAAACCAGTGTGTATTAAGGATAAATTAAATGATCTCATAGGTGACATATTTACTTTACTATTCACCCTATTAAAAAATTAAAACTGGGACACCTGGCTGGCTCAGTCAGAAGAGTGTGAGGCTCTTGATTTTGGGGTAGGTATTTGAGCCCCTATGTTGTATGTAGAAATTAAATAAACAAACTTCAAAAAAATCAAAACACAGATCCCTTTCGCCTAGTTTACACTCTACAAAATGTTTCCAAACATATTTACATTATGCATGATTTGAGAATATTAATGTCCATTACTTTAAGGCCAAAGATACAAAGAGACTAGTGACTCAGATCAGAGCACAGTTAACACTCACATTTGCATCATTTGATTAGTTCAGGTTGTTGAGTGAACACTTAAATCTGATGAGAACCAGAAAAGTCAGCCTGATTGACCTTAAGCTAGTGTTTAGCAATATCCAATTTGCTCCTATCTCGTTCACCTCAGAAACCACACTTCCCAGCCCCTTTGTGGTTTAGGTGCGACTGTGAATAGTACAGGCAAATGGACTAGCTCAGGAAATGCAGTACGCCTCTTCTAGATCAAATTAAGTTACCGGTGGACAATGTTCTCCTCCTCTTCCACAGTGATATATTCTACCGGATACAACTAGAAGGTAGAGGTACCTCCCACCGGCCTGGGATTTGAGGGAATGTGGAAAACAGAGGATACCTGGAAATACACTAGAAGTGAAAAAATAAATCTGTGCTATGTTAGACTACACTGAGTTTCCAGGGTTAATTTGTTAGAAGAGCGTAATATCACTTTACCTGGTGCATATAATTATAGACTGGCTATAAATGGAAGCTGTGTATAGGGTTTAATCCTGAGAACAGCAAGAGAAATAAATCCACTTTGGGTTATTAATTGTCCCTCAGGTACTCTACAGACCTAACAAAAAGATACATTTCCTAATCCTATAAGAATAACACACATAGAATATGTGGACACAATGCTTCCATGCTTATATTATGCCAGCTATGTGAGAGCAAGACAGAAATACATACATGTAAGGAATATCAAAGATCGGTGCACCTAACAAAATTAACAAGTGGGTTTAATCATAAGAATGCAAGAATTAAAATTAAAGCAGATTTTCATTTTAGGCAACACTGTGAACATGAAATATCCAAAAACACTCTTAACAAAATACTTGGGTAAACTGCTAACTTCCATATTGAGAAACATGTTCAGAATGCAGAAGTGAGATTTCATGTAAAAAAGGAAATCTCAACCAACCAAAAATGATGGGAGAGTTGGTAATCAGCACAATGAGCTGAAGCAGGACTGCAGCTGTCTAGGGGCGCCTGTGGCTCAGTCAGTTAAGCGTCTGCCTTCAGCTCAGGTCATGATCCCAGGGTCCTGGAATTGAGTACCCCGTCAGACTGCTTGCTCAGTGGGGAGCCTGCGTCTCCCTCTGCCTGCCGCTCCCTTCTGCTTGTGTGCGCTCTTGCTCTCAAGTGCTCTGACAAATAAATCAATAAAATCTTAAAAAAATAAAGGAACTGCAACCCTCTAGACCTTTGCCAATCTCCATAACCAAGGACCTTGTGCTTTAATAGCTGTGCAGGCCCTGGAGGGAAGGTTTGGATACGCTGCAGAGTAGAAACTGAGGCTCTCAGGCCCTCCCCACATACTTCTTCATAATTCACTCTCCGAGTATCCCACAAACCATCATTATAATCATTCCCATGGTCGCACCTCCATTTCCTTGTTGCTCTTTTTTGCCCTCATCTAACAAAAGTGACTTCTGGCTAAATGCAGTTTTCAACTCACTCTACACCTACCCTCTTAGACCGAACTGTGTCTGGGGAAAAACATACAAATGCATTGATGGGTCTCATTTAAGTTGTCACCACAAACTTCAAGTGTGGTGAAGGTATGCTACTTACCTACATAGATGTCCCATTATACTATATTTTCTTAGTACATTCACTCTCTTGTCCTTCCATTCCAATTTCATCTCTGATAAGGAGTGGGTAAATTGTGGCCTACAGAGATTAGAAAATTTTATTATCACACACATTATTGATAACTAAGCTTGAAACTAGACCCTATATTTTGTTTCCTAATTGATGACTATCAGTTGAATAGTACACAGGATTCAGGCAATTGTCCAAGGAAGAAAATAAAATATCAGAGTATTTGATATCCACTTTATCTGGAAAATATCTAAAAAGCACAAATTATTTTTTCATTCAAAAATATTTATCGAGGGGCACCTGGTTTAAGCCTCTGCCTTCAGCACAGGTCATGATCTCAGGGTTCTGGCATCGAGTCCCACATCGGGCTCTCTGCTCAGCAGGGAGCCTGCTTCCCCCTCTTTCCCTGCCAGCTGCTCTACCTACTCGTGATCTGTCAAATAAATAAATAAAATCTTTTTTAAAATTAAAAAAAAATATTTTCGAGCACTTTCTATTTATCAAAGACTTCTAGGTATGTGTGAATTTCTGCTAAATAACAAAAAGACACACCCTCTTGTCTTTCATTCTATTGTGTCATACATTCTATTGTGGAAGGCAAACAATTCAAAAAGAAAGGAAAAAAGAAAAGTAAATAAGTAAGATAATTACTGACAATGGTAAGTACTGTGCAGAGAGTTAATCTAGGGAGATTTGATAGTGTTTTGCTGGCTCATTTAAAATTCACCAGGATGTGCCTAGGTGGCTCAGTCAGTTAAGCGTCTGACTCTTGGTTTCAGCCCAGGTCATGATGGAGCCCACAATGGGCTCCATACTCAGTGCAAAGTCTGTTTGAGATTCTGCCTTTCTCCCACTCACACACTCTCTGTCTCTCTGAGATTCTGCCTTTCTCCCAGGGGAACCCTCTGCCCTTTCTCCCACTCACACACTCTCTGTCTCTCAAATCAATACATAAATAAAATCTTTAAATTGGTCGGGAAGGACCTCTCTGTGGAGGAGATATTTTAAATGATGCATAAACAATACAAGCAAACCAGCCATGCTAAGATAGAGTAGAAGAGCATTGCAGTGCGAACTGCAAATTGCAAGGGCCCTGAAGTGAGAGCTTTGCACTTTGGAGGAACAGCCAAGCCCATGTGGTGGGTAGAGTGATACAAGATTAACCCAAGAACTAGGCGGAAGTCAGATCACCTGTGGCTTTGTAAGTCATAATGAGTTTAAACATTATTCTAAGTGCAATGGGAAGACAGTGCAAAATTTGAAAGACAATGTCATGATCGAATTTACAAATGACAGGATAACTCTTGCTACTTTAAGGGGACTAATGTAGAGGAGTGAGAGAATGAACTGAAAGACCTTTCAGAATACTGCAGTAGTCTTGGTGCAATGTGGTGCTGGCTTGCAGGGCAGTGGTAAAGATCGAGCATAGTGGACAGAATAGGGAAATATTTGGTTAGGTTACAGGGGAATCTGTAGCTGAGTCCAAGGAAATGGGAAGATGATACCAATACAGGATTTTTTTTTTTAAAGGAAAGATCAACTAACCTGCAGCCACTTCCAGTTTTGAGGTCATCCCAGCATCCCAGCATCCCAGGTTCCCAGCAAGAAATAAGCCAGACCACCAAAAAAGCAAGTGCCAAACAATGAAAAGAATTGGCAAGTAGTATCGAAAATATTACCAAATATCAAATAATATTTTGGAAGTATTATTAAATATGAGAAATCTGCTCCTTGAGAGAGAAGAAATGTAATTGTTTTTGAAAGGAGCACAGTTCACCCTGTATAGTCCTCTGAACTTCCAAATGGAGTATTTGCTACTTAAAAAAAAACCAACGTAATTTTTTTTTACAAAATATACAGGTAAATAACTATCAATACCTATTTCTTAGTCAATTTTACTATGAAAAACTGTACCCTCTGCAGTGATGATTAAACCAACGTGATTTGATCAGTTTTTCAGATGAATTAGCTTGATCCAGTATTATAAGAATGCTAAATCTCTAGCTTCATTAACTAGTCCTATGATTGTGTCAGAGGTTTAAATGACACAAATCTAAAACAAACCTTATATTTTTTAAAGAAAATCTATACATGAAAAACTCAAATAAGTTCAAAATAGGATATGGAAAACATGATGTACAGTTGCTGCAATGAAAATAAGATTTCAGAATAAAAGTCTCTGGGGATAAATTTAAGGTATGCTACTTACGAGCCAGATGATTTTGAAAAAGTTACGTAATCCTTTTGAGACTCAATATCCTTATTTTTAAAAAAGATTTTTATTTATTTATTTGAGAGAGAGAGAGAGAATGAGAGTGAGTGAGTGTGAGAGGGGGAAGGTCAGAGGGAGAAGCAGACGCAGGGATCCTGACTCCTGACTCCATCCCGGAACTCCAGGACCATGACCTGAGCCAAAGGCAGTGGCTCAACCAACTGAGCCACCCCGGCACCCTCAATATCCTTATTTTTAAAATTAAGATAATATTTAACTCACAGTGGTTGCTGTGTTAAAGGGAGATAGTGCATGCTAATACACCTAGCAACAGATGGTAGTAAACAAGTAATCCATAAGTGAAAATCTACTTCAAACAACAACACTATTAGCTTCTATGAGAAATGCAGAGCATATTTACAAATCAGTAACAAGAATGAATGTTACCTGCTGGTCAAATATAATGACAGGGACAAATTCTAGGAGTCATTTCTGAATGGCAAGGCTGATTTATGCAGCAGTTAGGACTGTCTAGAGTGAAGACCTTGACCTCAGTATCAGATACCCACAGGTTTGTAAACATCCCACTGAAAATCCAGTGGGAGAAAATCCAAGGAGATCGAGAAAATGAGGTGCGTTTAGGTCTGCCTACACCATTATGCAGGCTGAGATACTCACTGAGGTCTCAGGGGCTTCACTTATGCTTCTCATTATTGGTGTATAGGTATTACAGTGGCAAACACCTAATTAGTTTTGAAACCTGATTTGGGCCAACACAATTAATGTGTGCTATCCTTTGGTCATCTGTGATATTTCTAAGAGCCATGATGAGGTGCCTAGAACTATTTTCTTGAACACTGTCCTGTAGTTCATGGTTAGTCATACCTCAGGGAGCTGCAACAAAAGCCAGGGTGCTTTTCTCTGTGTGAAACTGACCTATGATCTATTTCAGCATTGGCATTTCCCACTTACACATAGATGCCCCCACCAAATCCCCAGACTCCTGAAATAGAAAGAAATGAAATCACTGAAGATACTTCTTCCTCTCCCTCCCTTATATTTGTCTCTATCCCCATCCTGCCTTGGATAACCAAGAATCTCTTCCTTGTTCCTGATTTCCATATGATTTTTCATAAGCAATGTTACTGTTTGTATTGTTCTGAAATTGCTTTCCTGTACTCAAAAAATTCCTTGTGAGTATGTATTAATCTCCATCACTCTCTGTAAAGATCCATGGTATTCAAGTATTTAATTAGTATTTATTTAGCTATACTCTGCCAATGCTTCATTGTGCTTATATACCAGTTCTCTTGGATGTACTCTAAGAAGTGGAATTACTGGGTCAAAAGCTTTGCCCAATTTAAATTCAATATATACTGCCAAATTGTACTTCTTCATTCTTTGTATCTGTGTGTGTATATAAAAATGTGTGTGTGTGTGTGTGTGTGTGTGAGAGAGAGAGAGAGAGAGAGAGAAAGAGAGAGAGAGAGAGATTCTGGGTAATTCCTAAGAGCTATATTCCAGCTAATTAATTCTTTCTTCAGTTATGTATAATCTGCTGTTTAATCTATTTTTTTCTGAGTACACTTCTTTAAAAGATTTTATTTATTTTTAGACAGAGATCCTAAGTAGGCAGAGAAGCAGGCAGAGAGAAAGGGGAAAGCAGGCTTCCTGCTCAGCAGAGAGCCCGATGTGGGACTCAATCCCAGTACTCTGAGATCATGACCTGAGCCGAAGACATAGGTTTAACCACTGAGCCACCCAGGTGCCCCTTCTGAGTACATTTTTGGTTCTAGACTGTCTCTTTGTTTTTTGTTTATTTTTTTTCAAATTTCTATGCTCTTTCCTAAAACAAAAACCCTTCTGAGGTTTCTTATTCTATTCCTTCAAAAATATTAACCAGTATTTTATAATGTCTGTTAGATCATTCTATTACCTGAAGTTCTTGATGGTATAAATCTGCTCTGCGATGTGTCTGCACATACTCTTATTTTTTTCTGTTTTTGCGTTTGCTCTTTTATAATTTCAAATTTTGAGCACATCTTTTTTTAGTGGGGCTGGTCTGTCTTACTCTTATCGAGGCTGGGTTGATAGTACTCTGCCCAAATAAGTTTTGTTTTCTATTTCCGCTAGCTCTCTTTTGTATCACTGGCTCAGGATAAACTGTGGTGCTGTTTTCTTAACTTGAAGGTCTACAGAAGAGGAAGACAGTAAAATTTGAGCCCCAAAGGCATATGTGGTACAGATTTTGGTCTAAAATTCTGAGGAGAGATATTTTTTCCTTCCAAAAGAAGGAAACCACAGTATCATGGTTAAAAAATTGATTTTATACTACCAGGCCAAGCAACACCTCAGTATATCCCTTTCTGCAGGTAACTATAATGTGCAGTTATTATAATCCCTGGAACACCAGGAGGCTTAGGGACTGAGCCTTATAGAAATTTAGTATTCCGGACCTGATACCATCTCCCTAAAGATTAAAATTTTAGCAGCAAGGGGTCAGAGTTTATACTTTCAAGAGATTGGATTAAAAACTTTTAATGGCCAGGTTCACGTTGGGAAAGAGTCTGTTGCTAACACTGATAATTGTGATATGTGTTGAATATGTTGATACGAGAACTTAAATGTCTTCTCCTGAATTGAAGGAAAAAGCAAGAGCCGTGACTTTTCTGTGTGCACCACTCTCATGGGCAAGGGAGATCTCATCATTTTTCATTTTAGAGTCAAATTTTTTTATTCTGTGATGCTAGAAATTGACAGGAGGTTGAAAGCTCGAAAGGCTCTGAGGTTTAGAGGAGTCTCCATACCTACTTGGGGCTCGTCAACCCTGGTGCCTCCCAGGCAAATCTAAGTCTTCCTGCAACTTTTACATGAGTAGTACACAATGAACAGACAAAATATAATGACTTAAAGCCAAGAAGGCCATATTCTTAGTAAAAGTGCCCTGGAAAGTGATTGATAAAAATAATAGGAACTGCAAGATCCCTTGTTGTCAAAAAAAAGATGGAGATCTTGATTTTTGTTTAGACTTTGACTGATTACCTCTTATGGTTGATACGAGTCCCCAAACCAATGGCCAAAATTTTCCAGCTTCTGGATTAAAGTATTTGTGAAAATGCCTCAGTTGGAGGTTTGCATGTCCTTCCTTTTTTGTTCTGCATTTATTTTATTTGCATGCAATGTATTTTCTAAAGATTTATTTATTTATTTGAGAGAGAGAGAGCACGAGCAGGGGGAGGAACAGAAGAAGAGAGAGTCCCAAACAGACTCCCCCCTCTGTTTAGAGCCCATGGGGCTCAATCTCACGACCCCGTGATCATGACCTGAGTCGAAACCAAGAGTCAGATGCTTAACCCACTGTGCCACCAAGGTGTCCCTGCATGAGATGTATTTTTATCGATTTATTTTGTACAAGGACAAAAGTTGTCACAAGGAAGGTAAAGGCTTCTGGTTTGACATTTGCTCTCTGGGGCAGATAATCTGCAAAAGTTGGCAGAAAAATCTCATGTTCCTCTGTGGGCATAGATGGAATTGGTGAATCCACACGTGTTTCCCCCGCACTGACCATGTGCCAAGAACTCAGCCAAAGAAGGGAAAGACTTGCACATAATCAGAGCCACCTCCCTGTGCCACGTTGTCTACCAAGTGTAGAGGTGAAGGGGATTTCGTGTTTGCCTTCTATAAATATAAAAAAATGATGAGAAAATGTAGATTCGCAAATGCCCCTACAGACAGTATCCTAAATGATTGTCTGGTAGCTTGATTTCCTGAGTGTGCTATCAAATTATCTTTCTTCTCCTCCCATATTCTGATGGGTTGTTGGCAAACATGTAGTATAACCTTGTAAACAAGGACAACTTTGATATTCAGTCCTCTTGTAGACAGTGGTAACCTACATACTAAGAAGCAAGTAATATTTGCAGATGAAACTTTAGACACCAACTACTTGGCTAGCCAATATACTTTGAGGGAAGAAACATATTGATGTGGGTGTAATGGGACATGTAATATTGCTCGATCAAGATTATGCTTCTGTGGTTGACTCCCCACATTTTGCAGAGATTTTCGCAAGAAACCACATTCAGAAACATCATATGGACATGGTTGAACGACTCAAGTCTTGGTTAATAAGTAACTTTCTTTTAAATTGGCTTCTTACTGGTCTCACAGGTTTTCTATGTGGTTTTTTCTTTAGTCTAAAAGTTCTAGGAAAAACTCAGTCTCAAAATGCCTCTGAACAAGAATAAGCTGTTTTTACTACTTGGAATGCTCTGTTTGGAACAAGGTAAATCTGCAATTCTCCCTCTCCCCAAAGGTAAGTTCCAAATGAACTCTGTAACTACCTTCCTCAGAAGGAATAACCTTTGTTGGCAACGGGCATCATTACTCTATTCACTGTGCCTTTGGGAAAACAGAAGCAGATATATTTTGGGGATCTGTTTTTCATGTAATTATTTTGGACTTGTCTCCTGCAATCGGCATGTGAAACTGCATAAAACGTTCATGGAATGAACAACTTGCACAAATGGCATTGATCTGGAGAAAACTGGAGTTATTCACTCATTAGGATACATTACACAATCCTTTTGCATGAGCAAATTCTGGAAATCAACATGTATTTGAAAGCATTTGTAATCTTTTAGAAAATGATCTTACTGGGAAATATGAAGTATATTTACTGTGGTTTATTATGAATGGTCTTTTTTCCCTCAAGTAACATAAGGTGAGAACAGTTCTTGGCAGGCTTCTCCATAGTCGGAATTGTGTCAGCCCCAAGAACCATCCTGTTTTCTATTTTTGCTTCAATGAGTTTGGGAAATTGTAAGTTTTGTGTCTAATTTATTTATGATTCATTCAACTGAAACTGTTAGAAAATAAGCTTTTGATTCAAGCAAAAGGTCCAGTGTCATATCCATCCTTTGCCATTCATTAGCTGTGCGTTTCTGCGATTCTTCATTTTATCATCTGTAGTCCAGGGACAACAGTGCTTGATTCAGAGGCAGAGAAAGAGGATTAAATGAGAAGTTATTTGTAAGAGCTTTGTGTATTTTAACATATGAATCTAAATAGCTATGCTCTCCAGGATATGTTCTCCAAAAAAAAAAAAAATTGTTCAACCGTCCAACTTTTCTAAGTGTCTACTATATGCTAGGAATTATCCAAAACCTTGGAAATACAGAGATGAATAAAACATAAGGTATTTTTTCCCCTTGTGTAGTATAGAGGCAGACAAACTACTCATTATCACAACGCTGCACAGCACAAGCTATAAAAGCAGGGAGGAAGGAGCACTACACAGTATGGGAGAGACACTTAACACAGCCTGAGGAAATCAAGAAAGACTTCTCAGTTGAGGTGATGCCTAAGCTGAGGGATAAGGGATAAGGGATAAGGATAAGGATGAGGGATAATCCAGCTCATCTGCTAGTTGAGGAGTCAAAAAAACCACTGAGGTTAAATAAGTAAAGGCAACTGTTTCAGGGATAGAGTCCCCTCCACAAAAAGGAGAGGCCCATTGCCTGGCCAAGTACAGGCCTGGTGTGTGAGTTGAGGCACGGTCTTCTCTCCACTCCACTGTTCTTGAGCAACCTGTCACTTTCTACTTCCACAGAGAATGAATATCTGACCGTGTGCCGGGTAGCATGGACCACGGCCTCAGACTCAGTCCCCTGGGCGGAGCAGAGAAGACGGACACACAGTCACAGTCCAAGGCAGAGTGTGGCATCACCTGCTTCACCAATTAACCAAGCAGCTTCTATGCATCATGGACTGTTCTCGATATTTTGAATTTAGATATTTCTGGGATTAAGTTCCTATCTCTGAGAAGCCCACAGTCTAGTTGGGTTGAAAGACACAGAAATAACCACAAAGGCACGTGATAAATGCACAGAAGCACAGTGAGGAGTCCCTAAGGGGCAAGATGGCTCAGAATCAAAGGGGCTACATTCCTGCTGACCCAGTGGAGATCTACCTCTGAGGCTCTTAATCTTTATATCGGAAAAGTAGAAAGACTTCGTGATATGCCTGTTCTCGGTCACAAAAGCCGAACAATCCCACCTTCTACAAATCACAGCAAATCCCATAGTTAACACAAAGCCGTGTTGTAATCTTTTCACATGCGCCACGTCCTGCAGGGTTTTTTTGTGCTCAGGAAAGTTTCCTGTATTCCTCAGTTCTAGGAGCTACCTAATCACTAAATTTTTGTCTTCTCTCATTCCCAGCTCCTGCTTGTGGGCGGAGTTTGGTGAAGGCACAGCCTTGGAATTACCTTAGCATTTTCAGTCGCATTGTTGGGGGAAGACAAGTAGAAAAGGGTTCCTACCCCTGGCAGGTGAGTCTCAGGGAACATTCTCTGGAGGGTAGACTATGAGCTTTCTCAGGAATGGATGTCCCAGAAACACATGTTACTCATTAGTATACTCCTTTCTGCCTAACTCATCAGCAGAGATCTCACGAGTGTTCCAGGATCCAAGTCCCTCAGGATGTCCGTCCATTGAGTTCCAGAAAACGTATACTCAGGATAATTACATGCACTATTTGACTTGCCACCCAAACTGGAAATGCCACCCCAAACTTTCAGCCCCTAAGACAAAAATCCCACTTCAATAAACTAAAAAACTCTTAAATTTACAATTAAAAAAATTATCTGATTCAACAAATATAATAACCTCATTATAGTTAAAGATGACCAGGAAAGTCAAAGGTGTCATATCCATACAACTACTTTCTGTTTGGAGATTTATACCTGTACCATAGGACCTCTTAGGCAATCGTGAATACTGCCTCCTTAGATATATCCTAATATATCCTAATAATACAGCCTCCTTAGCTGATATCCTAAGAATTTTCTCTCAATCTAACCTCCTGGTCTTCACATGTCATCAGAATGCCTTTGTGCATCTGTCCTTAGCCTATGGTGGTCCCATTTACTGTCTTTGAAATCCTCCCAACTTTCTTTATCCTGGGAGCCATGTTGTTTTCTGGGCTCTTAATTTTGTGAGTAATAGCTCCTTACTTTTACTTTAAATCAGTCACATTAATTTTTGGTCGGTGGATATTTAGTAATGGCTGGTTGATTGAATTTATGTTTAGTAGTTTGACTCAGTGGTTGAGTCATTGTCATTTGATTGACTGATGAATTAATTACTTGGTTGAAGAGTTAATTGATCAGTTGCTTATTTGGTCAACTGGTTGACTAATCAATTTAGAAGTTCATATTCAAGTCGGAGTCAGTAATTTTACTTACTTTTTCTCTTTATTAAAATTTTTTCAATTGTTCATTGAATAATTTTTGGTCAAAAAGTGACAATTCTAATAAATGTCTTCTTTTCTAATTCTGACAATGGAATCGAAAACATTTACTTGTACCTTGAAAGCATTTTAGAGTCAAATATAATGAACAGGATAAACAGGATAAACCAGAGATAAACCAGAGATAGAAAGTAATTGGTAGGGACACCTGGGTAGTGGCTACCTTTGGCTCAGGCTGTGATCCCGGGGTGCTGGGATTGAGCTCCATGTGGGCTCCCTGCTCAGTGGAGCATCTGCTTTTCCCTCTCCCTCTGCCTGATACTCCCCCTGCTGTTCTCTCTCTCTCTGTCAAATAAATAAATAAAATCTTTTTTTAAAAAAAGTAAAAAAGAAAGTAATTGGTAGGAGGCGGATTAAAAATAGGCTTGAAGCAGGGATAGAGGTCAAATAGTTAAGAGCCTGAGAAAATTATAGGTACTGACTATTTCTCTAAGAGGCTTCGAGGAATTGGAGCATGTGTGGAAAGATATCCTCAGCCTTCTGCTGTTTTTCTCCCAAACCTGTTTTTCTGGACTCTGCTATATCTTATACTTCCCTTTCTTTCTCTTCATTCACAGAAATTGTTTATATTGCTAGTGTAACAGTCTGGGTCAATAGTTTTATGAAAATAAATAAATACCAACAGTTTTTACTATCAACTCTATTAAACTCTTATAGCCAACCATCTCAAATTAACCACCTCTCCTACAGACCGGGGTTGGGAATGTTCTGGTTCCAACACTGCTCTTCCTTCTGAGCTGTCATGGGATGGGTTTTACTCCTTCACAGTCCACAATTTCTAATATTTGTAAGACATCTGGGTCTATTTTCCAGAATATGTTCAGTCTCCAGTTTTGGGGGAGGGGAGGGTGGTCCCAAAGCATTTACTTGCTCCCACTTAGGCTCTTTGCAATTTAGGTGTCCCTGAAACGAAGGCAGAAGCACATCTGTGGTGGGACCATCATCTCTGCACAGTGGGTGATCACGGCTGCTCACTGTGTTGCAAACAGGTAGGGAAGGCCTAGCTCATGGATGAACGCCAGCCTACCCTCCTTCTCCTTGGCAGTCAGCAGCAATAACTCTATTAAAACATGGAAATGTGTGATGTATACTTTAGCACAGGAACATAACAGAAATGCATAACACAATCAGAGCTCAGTGACATGACCAAAGGATTCTCAACTCAGTAGAAAACATATTTTGTTTGCAGGAGTAGAATACTTTGTTTACTTAAATATGACTGGAAGTAATTAAAGAATAATATCTAAGTGAAAACAAGTGTGACCAAGATACACTTGTGAAAATTCTCTCTTAAATTTCAGTGAAAAAAAAAATCTTTCATTATACATCTTTAAAAAATTTATAAAAGAGCTGAATTCTACTCCTGGAACCAATATTATACTCTATGCTAGCTAACTAGAATTTAAATAAAATTTTGGAGAAAAAAAATGATAAAAGAAAACACAGGGAGGCCAATAAAATGAGAAGTAGGCTCCCACGTCTGCTTTCCTACTGGTCCTGCCTCACTGAGCTTCAGCCTAACAACTTCCATCCTTTATCCAATTTTCTGTGTGCTCTAAACATTCTACTGTTAGTGTTCTTGGTAGTCACCAGGCTGCAATCAAGATCATGTCCCATATTTGCCCTCTTTCCTCTCAAGGCTGCAAACATTCCCTGGGTATTTACTTGGTGCTAGACACTTTGGTGGGTACCAAGGATACAAAGATAAGTAAGATGTCATTCCTGCCCCCCACAGAGAGTTAACAGTCCATAGAAGAGTCAGCTGATAATTTCACTGCAGTGTGTCAAGGGATTAGGCTAAGGAGATGCTGTGTATTAGGTTAGGTACCCAATGTAGCCAAGAGTCAGGGAAATATACCAACAGAAAAGGATGCCCTTTCCAGTTCTGTATAAAATCATCACTTTGGGGAATGAAGGGTCCCCAAAGAGAGTAAACTCGAAGTTCTTAATCCACCTCAATGCATCCTACCAAGTTCCTTTCAGATAACTTTGCTACAAGACGAAGGGAAATAGAATGGTCTTTCCCATCTCACACCACGTCTCTAAAGTACAAAGGTAAAGGAGGTAAGGAGAAGATCCCTACCTCTCATTGTTTTAATCAGTCCCAAGCCTTGAGCGTGCATGATCTCTGACGTATCAGAGTTATGATGCCATTGTGTTTTTCATAATATACATTAAGCATTAGATCTCTGACACTAAAGTAGCCTACTTAGGAGGGATCACAGATCATTCTCAGAGAATCACTGATACTGAGACCTGGCCAACCACCTAGGGTAGCTGAATAAAATCCATTATAGCTGAGTAACCCCTGAGTTACAATATATGTGCATTTTTAGACGTTTTATGGATAACACTGCAAAGTATTTGATTTATCATATTCTTGGTTCCATTTGAGGCCAATCTTGATTGGCCCCCCCCCACTTAAATTGGGAACCTTCGCATTTTTATTAGTGGTGATAGAATCATTCTCACTTTCTCTGTTTAGCATCCTCACATCCACATTATTCATCCATGTCATTTTAAAGAGGCCAGACTGTCAACCATTACAAGAGTTCTCAGAGGCTAAATGAAATTTATTCATTTTACTGCTTCCTATTCATAGAAACAGTGTAACAACTTTGAATGTCACTGCTGGAGAATATGACTTGAGCCATATAGAGCCATGGGAGCAAACGCTCACCATCGAAACCATCATCATACACCCCTATTTCTCCATCAAGAAGCCAATGGACTATGATATTGCTCTTTTGAAGATGGATGGTGCCTTCCATTTCGGTAAACATTTGAGGCTCACTGTGTATCATCTATCCCATGTTCCCTATAACTTCTGCTCCATAGCACATTCCCCACAACGTATATTACGTAACATTATGTCCAACAGTTCTGGACTATGCACTTCAAGATGGATTTGGGGTGGAGGGTCCCCTGTGTGAAATCCTTTTTGTTTGTGGCCTCAGATATAGGATTATGTGGAGTCAGGACAGAGTCTTTCTTTGTCTGATAAGTGACCCCTAGAAGCACAGATAACACAACTCTCACGAGATCTTTGGGGAACCAACTAGATGTCAATTTGCGAGTAGCTTAGGGTGCCCTGTGCTTTGTGGATGCGACAAGCCCTGCCTGCTCTTTCTCTTCAGGCCAGTTTGTGGGGCCCATGTGTCTTCCAGAGCCGAAGGAACGATTTGAGGCTGGATTTATTTGTACAACTGCAGGCTGGGGCCGCTCGGCTGAAGGTAAACACTTCTGTGCCACTTCTCTTAATCAGATGTTAGAACTTTCTGATGGGTAATCAGAAAATACAGTTTTCATCTATTTTCTAAACAACAATTGTGTAAACATTTTAAAAGAGAGTATCCACTGTCCTTAGAATTTCAGGTCTTTCTGAAAGATACAAACCTGCGTGGGGCATCTTCAACTCGGGAAGGGCGAGGGTGCGTTGCTGGTCCTCTCACCTCTGTGTTTTCTAGATGGCGTTCTCTCGAAAGTCTTACAGGAAGTCAACCTGCCTATTTTGACCCAGGATGAGTGTATGGCAGCTCTGTTAACCCTAAAGAAACCTGTCAGTGGGCGCACCTTTCTCTGCACAGGTTTCCCAGATGGCGGGGGAGATGCCTGTCAGGTAGGTGGGAATGGAAATGTCCCAGGAATGGCTTCCCTCAGCTCTGTCATCAGGGGACAGGCTAAAAGAAGGCTGTAAGTAAGACCGGACTCTAGAAAAAAGGGTCAGGAGCGACAAGGGAAGTCAAGTCAAAATAAGGAACAGTTTATACAACCTGTTTTTACCAGGGAGTGTGGACTCAGAGGAGGTCTTCTATTTTTTCCAAAAGACCAGGTAACAAGAGATAATGCCAACAGTGAGCTTAGGGTTCTATATCCCTGAAGGCTGGCTGGCTTCTTCCCTGTTAGAGGTTTCTAATTTGTGGGTAATGGGGACTTTCCTTTCCTTCCATTCCTCTTGCTGAGCAAGACCTGAGATCAGTTTTACCACTGGGCAAGGCTTTTCTGAGTCTGTGGGATGAGATAGGAGTAGGAAGAAAGTCTGATGTTTGATGAAACAAACATCCCCCGAGGATGGGGAAGAAAGAGGGGGAACTGGTGGGCTCCAGGGATATTTGAGGATTTAATACGGATTGTGCTGGGCTATTCTCCTGGGCCCCTGAGTCCTAATCATTAGAAGTGAAGAGGTGTCGTTGATCCTCATCTAGCATCTTTGTGGGGGAAAGAGTGAGCGCAGACCGGACGGTGATGGTAAGAGAGGTTTTCCCCCCTTCCAGGGAGATTCAGGAGGTTCCCTCATGTGCCGGAACAAGGAGGGGACTTGGACGCTGGCCGGTGTGACTTCCTGGGGTTTAGGCTGTGGCCGTGGCTGGAGAAACAATATGTGGAAAGATGAACAAGGATCCCCTGGGATCTTCACAGATCTTAGAAAAGTGCTTCCCTGGATCCACAAACACATCCGAATGGGTAATAATGCCAGCACACAAGGTCGGGAAGCCAGGGCCAGCGAGGAGGTCAGCAGACCAGGCAAGTCAGGACCACTGAGCAGACAGGCCCTGCTTCTGTGTTTAGTGCGGCATGTAAGAACCGTGACGTTTATAAGATTTAAAACGGTAGAATATGGTATGTAGCGTAGCAGATACTTACTCAAAGAAACACGATTCCGTCCATCCTCGGCTTCGTCAAATTTGCCTTTAGTTGAAACTCTCAGGTGGTGATGTGTTTTCCATCACTTCTCAACTGTGCTAGCAAGATTTAGTAAGTTATGAAGTGGACATTCTGGCGTCCCAGAGGACAATGGAGACATTTTTTGTTGTCACCATGGAGGGGAGGGGTGCCACTGGCATCTGGTGGGTAGGAGCTAGGGCTGTTGCTAAGCGTCCACAACGCACAGGATGGCACTCATGACAGAGAATGATCCAGCCCAAAATGTGAGTAATGCCATGGTTGAGAAGACCTGGCACAGATCTGTGTTCCATGAGCCTGAAAAGGTCAGGGTCTGTATACAGCCTTCTACTAGACTGACCAGGGAGTTAACTGAAACATCCTTTCTGCCTCCAAAGCTAACTTCATTGTTTTCTAACTGGTAGCTTTCAGCATCAATAGGCCTTCCATTCTGTCCCAAAGGGGTTAATGCAAAGTCGTTCAGTAAGAACTTGGGTCTGTTTTCAAGGGTATGGTCCCATGGCGGGCTTCCAAGCCCTCCAGCTGTAGGTCCACCAGCGACTCTCTCGTGGTTGTGGGTCACTTATTTCCATCTCCAGCTTCCCTTCTCATGAGCACGGAGAGAAGTAGACCAGAGAACCTCTTTCTCTGTATAACCTCCAAGCTAATCATGGCCTGTTTTTTTTTCAGCCCACTTAATAAACAGAGCGAAATTTCATTAAAATACCAGGGCCACTGTCCTGCTTTGTCAGTTCACCCCTTCTGTTTTTTCCGCAGACTAGATTTCCTTCAGTTGCATGTTGACTAAAGAATGTCTGTACTTTGGAGCCAGGCATTTTGATAACTTCTTGAAATGCTGTGCGGGATACCACACACAGACCCTGACCCGCATCTCTCTTTTTCGTCCCTAGGGAAGCGGAGAAAGAGCTCCAGAGGTGGGTATCGCTCACAACCTGCTCCACGAGGAGCAGGAGGTAATATCTAGTATTTCCGAATGTAGGCTCCCTTTATAATCAAGTCTTTGCTAGAGCTCTCTCTGCTAACTGGATATAAAGCTACCCACACTTGGGGCACCCACAGCCATTCCCTGCCAGTCGGGGCAGGCCACCGCCCAGAAGGCGCCTTGGTTTCCTCCCATTTCACTTCTTGAGAGCTGCATCTCAACTCAGCAAACGTTTGCCAAATCCTAGCTTTGTGTCAGGGACTCTGGGGCAAGGAAGTGAGATGGTGCAGATGTGCCCAGTGAGCTACACGCCTTACCCGTTAGTGTCCACATGGATACAGGAGAGTCTCCCCCAGGGTTACATGGCAAGTCTGCAATGAATCTGCTCTGTAACTTTGGGAAAGCTCCTTCCTACCTCTGGACCTCAGTTTCCTCATCCATCAAGAGAAGACTCTGGACCAGAGTGTCTCTAAGGCAGCTTTAGCTCAAATCTTCAGTGGGCTGTGAGTCTGTGGAACCATCTACAAAGAATCATGGAGGAGGAAGTACCCCGAGAACTAGAGGAGTGAGTGGCTGGGGATAAAAGTCAGAGGTGGCTTTGGAGCACAGACCCCTTTTAAGCTAAGTCATATACACGCAAACGAAACAAAACAAAACAAAACACCCCACAAAGAACAAGTAGAATATTGTTAGGTGGAAACAGAGGATACACATAAAGAAAAATATTGCAGCTCAAGGAATCATCTTTGTGGAAAGACGATACTAAAGGATGAAGATCTGCAAATGCAGTGGGTAAAAGACACCAGTGCCTCAGTCAGAGCAGCTGAAGTGGGGGTGTGTATGATGGGGTTCGATGAGGGAGATTCAAAAATAAATTGAGACCAAGTGGTGGAAACTTTCGATGCCTGTCAAAAAAGTCTGGATTTATTCAGCAACAGGAAGTTGATGAATTAGAGGACTAGATCAGGGCAATACTCTGGTGGTATAAGAACAGCGGGTAGGGGGCAGGATGGCTGCGCCTGGATGAGTGCCAGAGACCTAGGGCAAGGGCCAGAGGATGAAAGGATGGGAATAGAAACAAGAGGAAGGGGAACCTGGTAGTCACTTTATTGAAGGGTGAGGAGGGACAGGGAGGAACCAAGGATGGTACCAAAGTTTCGAGCATGAGGGATAAAGCAAAGGGCATATCTATTCAGGGACGCCTGGGTGGCTCAGTGGGTTAAAGCCTCTGCCTTGATCCCAGGGTCCTGGGATCGTGCTCCACATCGGGTTCTCTGCTCAGCAGGGAGCCTGCTTCCTCCCCTCTCTCTGCCTGCCTCTCTGCCTACTTGTGATTTCTGTCTGTCAAATAAATAAATAAAATCTTAAAAAAAAAAGAGGTAATCTAATCAGGAGGCACTTGGGCGGTGCAGCTGGTTGAGCATCGACTCTTGATTTCAGCTCAGGGGGTGATCTCAGAATTGGAATCCACTTGAGTTTCTCTCTCTCTCCCTCTGCCCCTCCCCCTGCTCACACACACTATCTCTCTAAAATTTAAAAAAAAAAATCTCTCTCTTTTTTTTTAAATAATCTAATCAGAAGGGGAAGCAGTTTTGCAGACCATTTGTAGCAAGTTAAGGGGATATCTAGGAGATGGTTGAAAAACCACGTCTGAAGCTCAGCAGAGTAGAATAATGGTTGAAATTCAGGGTAGGAATGAGACCCATCAGAGGCCTTGTGTAGAGAGAGATGAAAGCAAAGGATAGAACCTGGGAAATGAAATACATGTATGTACAGAATCGAGTTATGATGCCAGAGAAAGAATAGTGA
Source organism: Lontra canadensis (assembly GCF_010015895.1). Taxonomy (NCBI): domain Eukaryota; kingdom Metazoa; phylum Chordata; class Mammalia; order Carnivora; family Mustelidae; genus Lontra; species Lontra canadensis. The sequence continues at coordinate 31,237,317 of NW_022631001.1, read as the reverse complement.
AGGAGAGGAAATCATTGAATCTGAAGGTTAAGCAGGATCTAAAAAGACCAGAAGGAATAAGGCATGGCAGAAGCCATGGCAGGGAAAGATTTCACAAAAGAGGAAGCAAGCTTATCGAAGAACCAGGCGGTGTCAGTGTCTGCACGGATTCTGGAAGGCTAGCCCCCACTGTCACCCTGCTTCTCACGGCTCTCTCTCCCAGACCCATGCAGCAAGCAGGGTCGTGTGCTCCGTGAGTCTGAGGGCGAGCTGCACTTCCCGGAAAGCCCCTTCCTGTATTATGAGAGCCAGCAGTAAGTAGCCCCCTGCCATCCCTCCCCCAACTGCCGCCTCCAGTCTGACTGTGCCCAGTCTGACTGTGACCATGACAGCCACTTTCTGTCTAGAAATGACACTCTTCACGGATCTGCCTGCAGACGGTGTGTCTGGACCCTGCTGACCCCAGAGAAAATGCACGTGCTGCTCGGTGTTTCCCACTTGGATGCAGAGTCTTGTCACCATAGTTACCTCTCCATCTCTTCCACAGATGACAGACTTATGGGTGAGCAGATTTTCGCATTGTCAAATGGAAGCTTGTGCTGGGAGGGCTTCATGGGACATGCATGCCGTACGTCTGGCCCCGAGACATTTCTAAACACCGCGCTACCTGTCTCCAAGTCTGAGACTCGAGATGGACAGTGGAAAGGAACTGAGGCTGAGCCATTTATTTCGCTGCATCTGCTTTCCGTGGAACTGGACTTCTTAGATTCATGTGCCAGGCCTGGAGCCCCTCAGGGCTAAAATACAGACACATCACAGGGAGAATGTTGCTTTCCCAGGCACGCAAATGACCTGGACTGCATCGTCCAGCTAAGAAGGAAAGCACCAATGAGAAACCATGCGTAGGGGCAAATGTCACTAAGGCAAGAAACAGAGATGGAGGAGTTTTCTGTGGTTCCTGACGGGAGGGGATTTTGCCCCCCAGGAGATACTTGACAATGTCTCAGAGCGTTTCCGGTCATCATGACTAGACGGAGTATTACTGGCATCTGGCGAGCAGAGACCAGGGGAGCTGTGAAACCTCCCATAATGCACCACACAGTCTGAACACCAAGAATGTTCTGGTTCAAGGATGTCAGTGGTACCAAGGTTGAGAAACCCTGGCTTAGACAATCCAGTCCTACCATGACAAGCCTAGGTCTCCTTGAGTCCCCTAATGGGTAGTGTTTCCTAGACTCTGAACCAAGACTCTCGCTTCTGGTGTTGCAGGGAAGTTCTGTGGGAAGAGCCTCGCTTCGTCCATTCTTGTCGGCTCCAACTCCCTACGGCTGAATTTCATCTCTGATGCCACAGATCAGGCAGCTGGGTTTAACCTCACCTATAAGGCTCTGAAACCAAAATACCTGCCTGGTAAGACCACTTACTTTTATCCCACACTATTCAGGCCATTTAGAGAGGTCTGAGGCCCTGTAGGAACTAGGAGCGGGGACCCCGAGGCCAGGGAGAGCTCCTTCCACAGTCCTGCTAACTCGTGTTTGTCGCACACCAGCTGGGAGGGCTGAATGAGTCCTGGAAAGTCAGCTCGCAGATATCTTCCTTCATGCTGGCTCCACCTGAGAGGGTCAGCGCCTGCGTCATTTTGTGGGAGACAGGAGGGAGCATGGAGAGGTTTCTTCTTTGCTTGAGTCATGCCATCGTTGGGACGTTTCCCCTTGTGTTTCAGATTCAGGTTGCAGTTCCTTTACTGTCCTTTTTGAAGAAGGCCTCATACAGAGTCTCCACTATCCTGAAGACTATAGTGACATGGCCAGCTGTAATTGGGTTTTTCAAGCCCCCAGACGCTACCTAATTAAGGTACTGACTCTGGTTACCCTTGACTTTGCTCTGGTATCCCCACAGAAATCATGAGGGAAGAGGTTTGTTGTGTTTGTGCGTGTTTTTGTGGGTTGCGTGTGTGTTTTTAAATCGGGTTTATTCACTGCTATATCCCTGGTCCGTGCCGTACAAGGCTCTCTATTACAGGCATTGAATACAGACCAGTCCATTCTCCCTGTAACTACCCATGTTTACCACTAGATGGCAATAGCGTGCTTTACTTTCTGTTGGTGGGCGTCTTTCACAGGTTAACAGGTTTAACTACAGATTAACAGGTTTAATCAGTTTCTAGTCCCTTCTAGAAACAAGCATTTCTTCTTTATTCAGTAAACTGCTAACAAAACGCTTTGTAAGTAATGGCTATCAAAAGTCAATGCTAATAAAGCCCCAAACATCAAGCTTTCCATGCATAGGGAACAGAGCAAGCACGGAGGAGCCAATGTAGACCAGGTTGAGGGACGGGCAGGTGTCAGAGGGGCCGTAGAAGAGGGGCCATAGAAGGTGAGGCTAAGCTCCAAGAACAGAGAGTTTTCAATGTCAGGAGGCATTGCTTAGTAGCGTTTGTGGCCACTTGTTCATTAAGCACTGTCGGGCCATCGGCAGAGACGACGCCACCTGGTGCTTGAAGGTAAGACTGCAATCAGGATGAGGCTAGACATAGACATTGAGAATTCTTTCTCTTAAAATGATCATTGAAAGCATGAGAGGATATGAAGGAGAGAAAAGGTAAAACACAAAGGGGGAGGAGCAAGGATGGACAAGACCTCCAGTTTCTCATATATTTAAAAGGCAAACAGAATCCTGAGGCTCAGGAGCAGGTGTGGAGTTAGGACAGTCCAGAGAATGGAGGCTTTCATTTAGAACACAAAACAAGCAAACATGCAGAGGTGTGGCCTACAGTTTGGATTCCCCACAGAAAGTGAGTTTAAGGAGGAGGACTCAGCATTTGAACATTTACTGAGCAGCAGCTCATCCCCCAGCAAAAAGGTAAAATACTTGGGTTGACAGTTGAGCAATGGAGGGCAGGTGGGAGAGGAAGCACCTGGAACAGCCAGTCTAATGTTCGGAGCAGGAACAAGATCTTGCAGGTTTTACTGATGAGTAGGAGAAGACACAGAGGAAAGAAACGTGTAGATCTCCTCTTCCTCAAAGCTTCTGGAACCCAAACAGTCAAAACAGAAAATTTCAGGAGGAAGCAGAATTAAGGGAAGCTTTGTGATGAGTGATGGAGCAAAGAAGTTGAACTATGAGTGAATTTCTGGAAGGAGGAAGAAGACAAAATTTCATTGAAAATCTGAACGTGTCAGAGCTAGAAGGGATTCAAGACCACGCATTCGATCCGTGTGTACTGATCAGTGAAGTGATGCTGTTACCCCTGCAGTGACAGCATCGTCCTGCAGGACCCCTCCAAGAGGAATTGGTAAATTAGGACTACAAGTAATAACTATGTACATACCATTTGACTCGAGAGAAAAGGGCCTATTTCCAGAAAGCATCGAAGTAAGTGTTTCAAAATGCTTGAATGAACGCTGTTTCTGACCCTTTCCTTACCCTTTGCCCACATTCACCACTAGTGACCATTTACCTCCATGTTGTCCCCTCCACGCAGCCCTCTGTGTCTCTTGCCAAGTGTTCAAGCGCCATTGAATCCCCAGCATTTGTGTGTTTAAAATCCAAATTCCTACCTCATCAGCCCTATCTCCACTGCTCCTCCCTTTAGTCAATTGAAGGCCCCAGATGCCAGCAAATTGTTCAGATTGTTCTTTACTGTTTGCTCCTTGTAGGAGGGGGCTAGGGAGCTCAAATATTTATGCTTTTCTCCACCCTTTATATATATACATATATGTATAATATATATATGTATATATATGATATATATCATACATATGAAATATATATTATTTATATAATTTATAAATATATATATAAGTTTATATATATATATATTTTTTTTTTTTTGAGATAGAGTATGCAAGAGGGGGTAGGGTCAGAGGGAAAAGCAGATTCCTCACTAAGTAGGGAGCCTGATATGGGACTTAATCCCAGGACTCCTGGATCATGACCTGAGCCAAAGGCAGCCGCTCAACCAACCAAGCCACCCAGATGTCCTTTCCCCCCACCCTTGTGTCGGCCTGGCCCATATTTGGTAGCTGAGATGTGCCTGGAGTGGAGCAGTCTGTAGTATAGCCTATTTTCCTAAGTAATTTAACCTACTCATGAACGCCCCATTCCCGTCCCAAAGCAAGTTGAGCAATCCAAATTTCTCGGCTTACCCAAAATCAGGTCATTCGCTCATATAATTTGCTCTGGATGTAACACGGAGTCTTGTCAGCTTTCCTTTCAGAGTCTGGAAGTAGAGGAAAGTGGGGACTGCACTTCTGACTACGTGACCGTGCACAGGGATGTGGAAGGGCAGGAGGAAATAGGTGTGTGCCCCCTGGAGCCGAGGCTCCCCCGGTTTGCATTTTGGACCGGTTTGCATTTGAGCAAATCCTTTTTGGGAATAAAAAGGATGTGGCTTCAGCTTCCTTCATTGCCCTGCGCCCTCTCCCTCCTTCCCTGGGCGCCCATGACCCCTCCCCTTTCTCCCAGGTCAGGGGCCGGAAGAGCAGGAGGGAGGACCAGAGAGGCATCTAGGGGTCATCAGGGGCAAGTGCCACTGAACTAAGCCCCGTGGCTCAAACCAGTTCCCTTGGTGGCATTTTCAGCAGAAGTGTGTGGGAAACCACAGAACGGAGGCATTGCTGGACTTGAATACCTATTAAAAAGAAGAAAACTGCCCTTCTATTTTGAAAACGAATTGGGACACCCACCAAAAAAGTTATTTCTCAACAATTACCTAAAGGACAACCTTTTTTTCTCTCCTATGCCACGTCTGTTCGCTGGGCCCTTGACCGCGCCTTGCCTGGTCTGGGCTTTTCCAGCTCGGTTGTGTGGCTTTGTTGCCCCTGACCCCGTGCTGAGTTCCTCTGGGGTAATGCTCATCAGCTTCCAGTCGGACGAAAATGTGACCTTCAGAGGCTTTCAGGCTACAGTGTCTTTCATCCCTGAAACAGGTAAGAAGACTGAGACATCAGTGCTTGTGTCCCAATTCCCATCCTCATAATGTGGTAGGAAAGGGCAGCCTCTGTGGCCAGGAGTGGATACAGCAAGTTCTGGTTATTTGCAGGAGCTCGGCTCTATAAAGTCACCGGGAATCCCAAATTAGTACTACTGAACCACGGCTCTGAGGGGAAGTACGGGGTTAAGTTCCTGGGAGGCTCTGGTTTTATGGGTGTTTCTGTTTGAAGTCACCTTCTTCAGTATGTCTCCTTGATTGATTCACACTGAACTCACAGCTAGGATCCCTATAGCTCAGCCGGAACAAACCTGGTCTATCCCACATATTTTCTCCACAAAGCACATCACGGCCTCCTTGCACTCACGAACACCAGATGGCACCGCAGACCTGTGTTACATTTAGGGCCATTTCAAACCACAAAATCACTAACAAAAAGCACAGAAATGCAAAAACAAACAAACAACCCACCCCCCCATGGTACTCAAAAGACCACGGAAAGGACACTTGCTTATAGGATAAGAGCTAAACAAAGAAGGCAGAGCGTCGCCTCGTTTGACCTCACCTGGGGACATGTGCTTCAAGAGACTCAAATTTTTCACTGCTCTGCGTACGTCATTGAATGATCATGAAAACACCAGTCCTTCTGAGTTAGAAGTAAAAGTTATGCAGTGGGTGAATTTGCAAATGTGGAATCCATGAAGAAAGAGGACCGACACTATGTCTGAATCATGGCCTGTCATTAGATGTGTGATCTGAGAGTCACCTGAGACTCATTTTCTTCACCTTACCCTGGGAGAAGAATACATGCCTTGTTAGAATATAGGAAGGATTAATCAGATCAGGTGTGCGTGGCCACGAGCAAGTGTGTGACACATGACAGAGGCCTGGAAATGTGAAATGTCTTCACCAACCCCCAGTCCCTAGGCCACACGGATGACACAACTCCCCTCCAGGTCCTCACATCCATGAGCATTCCGCCCAAATCCTACAAAGCCAGGTGTCCGTCCCTCAAGTTGTTCATTCTTGTTAAACAAGCAGCGGCTTCTGGCAAATTCAGGTTACAGTTAAAATACTGCACTTTTGGGGCACCTGGGTGGCTCAGTGGGTTAAAGACTTTGCCTTCGGCTCAGGTCATGATCCCAGGATCCTGGGATCGAGCCCTGAATCGGGCTCTCTGCTCAGCAGGGAACCTGCTTCCTCCCCCCCTCTCTCTGCCTGCCTCTCTGCCTACTTGAGATCTCTCTCTGTCAAATAAATAAATAAAATATTAAAAAAAAATTTCTGCACTTTTCAGTGAAAATACCCATAGTCCAGCTGACTGAGATGCCCTAGAACCCTAACAATGATAATTTTCTGGTAAGTCCCAAACGCTGGCCCTGTGTGCATGATCTGAGCAACTGTGTATGCTTACACTCAGATTTAAACATCTCCAGCTCAGAGGACCAGTCGATGTTTTTGGAGACATGGAAGGTACTACCTGAAGACCGCAGTGCTTCTGGTAAGCTGTTGTGGGGAATGTGACTGAGAAATACCCACAGAGCCTATCAGCCAGGGTTCAACCAGAGAATACCAAAAAGATATGTTGGAATCCTAACCTCCAGTACCCCAGAATGTGACTTTATTTGGAGCAAAAGTCTTTACTGAGGTAATCAAGTTAAAATGGAGTCCTTAGTGCGGGCCTTAACCCAATACGACTGGTGTCCTTATAAAAGGGTAAAGTTGGATGTGGAGAGAGACACCCACACAGAGAGAACGTCAAATGAATAGGAAGGTGGAGACTGGGTGACACATCGTCTACAAGACAAGGAGCACCAGTGGTCACCAGCAAACCACCAGAAGCTGGGGGAGAGGCACCATCACCAGCCTCAGAAAGAGCCAATCCTTACAACACTTCAATCTCAGATCAACAGCCTTCAGAACATAACCCAATAAATGTCTGTTCTTCTAAACCATCTGGTGTATGATACTTTGTTACAGCAGGGCTAGCAAGCCAATGCACCAGAAACTGACTACTATGGCTGAATGGGGGGTGACCAAGCAATTAAATCCATCCAGCAGACAGTTAGAAAGCGAAGGTCACAGGACACTGGAACTCTGCAGGCACAGGTTGAAGGTACTATCCCCCCGGGGCAGACTTGCTTTCTCTTCCTCCAAAGAAGCGTCAGGTCTTTTTTTTTTTTTTTTTAAGATTTTATTTATTTATTTGACAGAGAGACATAGCAAGAGAGGAAACACAAGCAGGGGTAATGGGAGGAGGAGAAGCAGGCTTCCTGCTGAGCAGGAAGACTGATGAGGGACATGATCCCAGCATGCTGGGATCACGACCTGAGCCTAAGGCAGACACTTAATGATTGAGCCACCCAGGCACCCCTCGGTACTGTTCTTAAGGGCTTTCCAACTAATTAAGTCAGGCCCACCCAGGTTATCCAGGATGGTCTTCTTTACCTAAAGTTAACAGATTAGGGACTTCTATTACATCTGCAAAATCCCTTGGCAGCAGCACCTAGACAAGGCTGTGGCTTAGCCCAGCTGACACATCCAAAAAGCCATCATACAAAGCTGCATGGAGCGAACATCACTGTCATTTTGCTCAAAGCAATACCAAAATATTTCCAGTCATGAGAAGCAAGACCCCCGTCTAAATCAATTCATTTAGTGGAAATGGCTAACTTGTGTGCCACGTTGCTGTCTGACTCACGAGATCTGTCCCTAAGAAAAGTGAGTGAGTATCCCGCTCTGTGTGAACGCCAGTGAGTGTCGAGAAGCCCTGGGCCTTCTCTTCCCTGTGTTTTTTCCGTGACATCCACTGACATCCACGTGCCACAGCCTGGTCCACATGGAAAACATGGTGACCAAAGCAAGCAGAGGAGGGGCAGTGAGACTTGTATCATTGTCATTTTGATAGTTTGTCAAGAGAAAATACGAGCGCCTTATCTTTTTTTTTTTTTAAGTTTTATAAACTGACACAGAACATAGAGTGTGGAGAGAGAATATTCCTTCTAATGAGAAGGAATGAAAGCAATCTGAGTTTTTTGTTCTGGCTTCTTAGACCCCGTGATGCACAGATGCCTTAGGTAGAACATCTTTGTAAAGTGTGGCTGCAGGGGCTCCTTCTCTTGACCCCCGGGAGTGCACTCAGCAAAGCCATGCTTCCCAGCTGAAACCAGGTATGATGGTTTCTAAGGAGTCTCATTACAATGCTCTGCAAGACTTACTCATCATTCTGTGCCAGCACCTACTACAGTGCTCAGAACACAGCAGGTGCCAAATAAATGTTCAGTGAATAAAGCAAAATAATCCACAGGTAGCCCCTGAAGTAAGACCTCAATAAAAGAGACTTTCCTTCTGTCACTGAACTCACCCATTAGGGCCTTTTCCTTTATACATAAAAATTTAAGAAGGACAAGAAAAAGAGTTTACATGTGTCCTGTTTTGTTTGTTTTTTTTTTTTTTAAGATTTTATTTATTTATTTGACAGAGAGAGATTACGAGTAGGCAGAGAGGCAGGCAGAGAGATTGGAAGGGAAGCAGGTTCCCCACTGAGCAGAGAGCCTGATGCGGGGCTCAATCCCAGGACCCTGAGACCATAACCTGAGCCGAAGGCAGGGGCTTTGCCCCACATGTGCCCTGTTTTAAATAGCACATGTAAGGGATGCCTGGGTGACTGAGTCGGTTAAACATCGGCCTTCAGATCAGGTCATGTCCCCAGGATCCTGGGATCGAGTCCTGCATTAGGCTCCTTGCTTAGCGGGGAGCCTGCTTTTCCCTCTGCCTGCCGCTCCCCCTGATTGTGCTTGCATGCACGCTCTCTGACAAATAAATAAAATTTTTATTAAAAAATAAGTAGCACATCCAACCCAGATTATTTAAATCATTCAGTAAGCAATTTTGTCCTTCAGGTTTTTTCTTAAATGTCTCAAATCTACAGAATACACGAAAGAATAATACAGTGAATTCCTGGGGATCCCTCACTTACATTCGATCATTGTCGCCATCCTGTCACATTGGCTTATTTCTCACCTGATGCCTTCTCTATACAAATCTCCATACCAGAGCCCAGGGCACAGGGGAGGAGGTGCAAACAGGAACAAGACATAGCTCCTATCTTCAAGTAATATCCTAATAATGAAAATTACGTGTACAAATTGGGCGCACAAGTCAAGAGCAGATACTGTATGATTTCCATTTACGTGAATTAAAATCGCTCAAGATTACTATATGGTAGTACACGTCAGGAAAGCAGTCACCTTTGGGGGAGCTCAATATTTTACTCTTGGGTGAAATACCCACTTCGGGTAACATATGTATTTTTTTTCTCTCTCTAGAATACAATCAGCATTTCTCATCACTCCCAGGTGTCTGTTAAAGTGCCTGGCACAAGACAGATGCTCAGAGCCTACAATCTGGGCTTGATGGTGAGGAGGAGCCATGGGTAATACAGATGGGTTTCCTTGGCCCCTTCCCAGGCAGCCTTTGCAGAAGTGCTTCCCCCAACCCTTCCAGGTTTCTTTCCAGCCAGACTAGGAGGCAAGGAGACAGGTCAGCCTGCGGACTGCCACCTGGCATTTCTGCAAAGGAACCATCTTTGGGAAGACCTGGGTAGTCACTGCTGCCCGCTGCTTCACCAGGATGTAAGTACACCTAGACCGTGGAACAGGCTGGGAGCTGATGGTTTAAGCTGGCTGATCATTAATTCTTCAGCCATGACCACTGACATCCATCAGGGCCTGCTCCCAGTCATTCCACCACCATCATGGGCAATCCACCTCCCCAGGCAGAACTGGAGTTCCTGAGTGTTCAGGAAAGTTCTGCCCCTTCATACTGTGCTTCTAGCTTATTTCAATTAAACATAAGGCTGGCAACTACATACATCTTACCATGGCTCTCCCAAGGATTTTCTGATCAGAAAAAGTATTAAATTTTGTGAAATACTTTTTAGCATCTTTCAAAGTGATTCAATGGTTTCTCCTTTGATTAGTACTTTAAATCCTTAATTAATAGATCTCCTAATATTCCTACATTCCTGAAATGAATCCTACTTGAGCATGGTACATTCATCTTCAAGGTACTGCTGGGTTCTGTTTAATATTCCACTTAGATTTTTGTATCCACATCCATAATTGAAGTTGATTGATAGTGGAGGCTCTTAAAATGTGGCCTTTAGATGTCTGGGGACCTCCAAGATCCTTTTAGGGGGTTTGTGAGGTCAAAATTACTTTCATAGTAATGCTAAGACATCATTCTTCCTATCTACTCTCATTCTCTCACAGTGTGCAGTGTTTCCAGGGGCCACACACCATGTGGTAACTCGACAGACTGAATATAAAAGGCACATAGGTGGTGCCTAGGTGACTCAGTTGCTTAAGTGTTTGACTCTTGATTTCTGCTCAGATGATGATGTCAGGGTCCTGGGATCGAGCCCCACATGGGGCTCCTGGTTCAGCCAGGAGTCTGCTTCTCCCTCTACCCTGCTATCCCCAATCTTGCCCCCTCATATAGATAAATAAATAAAATCTTAAAAAAAAAAAGGCAGATAGGACATCTTGCCTGACTTCTATTTAGCCAGACATTAAACAGTTTTAAAAATATGTGCAACAATGTGAGTCTTATTTAGAGTTTCTGTTTTGGAAAAAAATGTAGTTATTTGAATAAACATGGTATTTATACTATTGCTTAATGTTTTTATTATGTTATCTTAAATAAATTAGCAAATACATAATTTTTAAAGTTTCTTTAATTTTTAATAGTTTTAAAGGTTCTGCTTTAATTTTTAATAGTTAACTGTTGATAAATATAACACATAAACAAAAGCTCTTTAGGATTCTCAGTGATTTTTTTTCAAAGTGTAAAGGTGTGCTCACCTCAGCAGCATACATACAAAGTATAAAGATGTCCTGTGACCAACATGTTTAAGAACTCTGACCTATAGCTTTCTTTTTATTGTCTGCCTTTGTCAGAATTTGATATCAATATTCTTCATTGAAAGAACTGGGGAACTTTCCTTCTTGTTCTAAGCTTTGCATGCTATTTATAACAAAAGAATGATTATAATGATGTCATACAATTACATATACTAAGCATCTATTCCTTGAAGCCTTCAAGGAAACTTTCTTACAATTTCCTTCATTCGTATTGGCTTTTAGGTTTAAAATTTCTCTTTCAGCCAATTTTGATAATTTTTTGATAATCTCCTGCTAATAGCTATAACATTCAGATTTTCCTACTACTTGCTTTGAGTTGTACAAAACATTTCCTTAATAATTAATACCTTCTGGATTTGCATGATTTTCTAGTTTCCTAATTTTGTATATTGCTTACATTTTTTAAAAAGATTTTATTTATTTGACAGAGAGACAGCGAGAGAGGGAACACAAGCAGGGGGAGTGGGAGAGGGAGAAGCAGGTTTTCCGCTGAGCAGGGAGCCCCATGCGGGGCTCGATCCTAGAACCCTGGGAACATAACCTGAGCTGAAGGCAGACGCTTAATGACTGAGCCACCCAGGCACCCCTGCTTAAAATTTTTTAATATAAGATTTTATTTATTTATTTATTTGAGAGAAAGAGATAGCGGGGTTGGGGGGAGCCCAAGGCAAGGGGGAGAGGGAAAGAAGCAGAGGAGGGTAGGGGACAAGCAGATGCCATGCTGAGCAGAGCGAGACTTGGGACTTGAGCCCAGGACCCTGAGATCATGACCTGAGCCGAAATCAAGAGTCGGTTGCTTAATAAGTGAGCCACCCAGGCGCTCCTGTTCCTTGCTTAAATTTTTTTTTTCTTTTTTTTAAAATAAACTATTTAGTGTTTGGTCACTTTACAGAGGTTTTGTTTTTATTTTAGAAGACAGATAGCTTATTTTACTGCACCTATGTCCTCTGCACCCTGCGTGCGGAGTCACTTCAGCTGACCTGGACAGGCCAGCTGATCGGGGCTGGGGACCGTGCCTCGGAGACAGTTCCTGCAGATGACTGACAGGCACAATCTGAGCTGACATTACAGATGTCATGAATTCTTGATTACATTATCAAGCAGCTGCAAGACTTGATTATGTTCCCATGAGAACTCTTAACTCATCGTGTGACGTCACACAGATTACTTCATGTTTCTGAGCCCTAGAATCCTTCACATACATAGAAGAGAAAACATTCTCTAGAGCTTTGCTGTACTGCTGAAAGGGTTGGCTGTTGCTCTCAGTGTGATGGCCAAAATGGTGACCTTGCTATCCCTCTGATCCCAGGGCCCCTTGGAGAGCCACCTCCTAAATAACCCCACGTGTTTTGATGAGGCCTGAGATTCCTTTTCCTCTCATTTTCCAGGGAACAGCATGCTACTGTGTGGGTGGTGAATGCAAGAATTGTGATTGGGCCAAAAACTCCCCTCAGTAAGAGCCCTGGGAGCCTCCCTTCTGTGCAGCCAGCCTGGCCACTGGCATGTCACTGTGACTGTCACAGCCCCACTCCATCTTCAGGTTTACAGTGCTTGCGAGAGTTGGCCATAGAAAGTTTCAGGCATGGAGTATGGGATCTGGACTGAATTTTCTTTCCCTTTATAAATTAGAGAAATATGGATAGGATTCAAGAGCCAATGACAAGTTTGTCCCTTGTGTCTAACTTCACAATGGAGGCTCTCTTCTTTTCCTGGAAACCTACAGATTTGTCTTTCCTTGTTCCCAGCCCCAGTAAGACTATAGAATGAATAATAGTGACTTAGGAAATCTTCCCTGAGGCCCATGTCCACCCAGTGCCATGCCGGGCACTTGCAACCCAAGGGTGAGTCAGACACCATCCCACGTGGCGATCACTTACCCAAACTTCCAACTTCAGGTGGTTTCCCCTGGAGGGGAGTTCAACCACCCGAGCTCCATGTGCCTCCCTTCTTCACGGGTCTAGTTAAGGCTCCTTTCGTCCGACAGAAAAGGTCCATCAAGCACACTGTACTCCCCTCTGCCTCCTACTCATCACCGTAGAACACGATTTGCCACCACGGCAGCCCGTCGGTCGGCTTCAGTTTGGCCACTGTGTCTGCCGGCCTGTCACCTGAGAGAGGCACAGGGCTGTCTGCCTCCAGGGTGAGCAGAGCCACGGGGTGGGGACTGTCATCCGGGTCTGTGATGAACCCTCACATGGGGTCCCTGGAAGATGACGGCTCTGCAGTCCTTCACAGGCCCGGTCTTCACGCACCTTCTGTCAGCTGCTTCTCATGCTGCCCGTGTGGCACGAAAAGACAAGGACACTTACCCCATGCTCCGAAATAGAAACTGAGGTTTACAAAATCGAAGTGACAGAGTCACACAAGTGCTAAGTGAGGCAGAGCCCGCACCTCATTCAAGTAAGCCTGGAGATTGCCCCCCTGCCCCCACGTGGCCCATCCTGGAGAACCAGGGCTGGTTCTACTCCACTCTGGTGCGGGGCCGCCCTTCCCTACCATATGATCCATCACTTGTTTCACTCGTGCTTTCATACAGTCACGCACAAGTCATCACGGAGCACCATCCCCTCACCAGACTTGCAGTTAGGCTCTGGGCTTGCAAAAGCAATTAGCACCCAGTCCCTGGTTTCTCGTGTAGGATTTGGGAGGCCCGTTCAGCTGCCTCTGTACAAGGGGGGAGATACTGCAACAGATGTGAGCGTTAGTGTCAAGGGAGCACAGAGCACAGAGAAGTCCTAGTGACTTCTAGGAGTATCAGGGAAGGCTTAGCTAAGGATTAGACACTTATGCTGGGTCTTACGAGAATCAGAAGTTTTTCAGGTGAACAGAGAAGGGAAGGCATTCCATTGAGGGAAAAGGGCATGAACAAAGGATCAGAAAGACTAAGCAGAAGGATATTCAGGGTGAAAAGTGTAGTTCTGTGTGGCTGGGGCTTTGACAGGGGGAACTGAAGGGAGATTATTTAAAATCACAGCCTAGGTCCCACTTGTGAAGGGCCTTATTTTGCTAGAAAGAACGTTAGACTCTGTCTTGTAGCCGGAGGATGGGGATGATTGACATTTGAGCGCAGAGGAGAAAAAAATCAGACTGTGTTAAAGAGAAGTTCATGTGGCGGAAGTCAGGGTGGATAAAGGGAGAGAGCAGAGGCCAGAAACAGCTGAGATGTGCAGACGCAGAAGCCCCAATAAGCTCTGGTGGGGACTGCGAGTGACGGGAGGAAAAACAGAATCAGCAAGCTCAGGGGACCAATTATGTTTGAAATGGAGGAAAGGAAAAATCACACATATGAAAAATGACTCCCAGGTCCCTAACTCCAGCGACTGCAATAGGGAAAAGCTAGTGTTAACCATTTTTATTTACTCTAGGCCAAACCCTTTATACACATTATTTCCTGCAAACCTGAGAGATAAGTAGTATTATTGACCCTAATTTTACAGATGAAGACACTGAAGCTCAGTGACCAAAGTCCTCTGCCCAGATGGGTGGTGAAGTCAGGCTCTCTGATTTCCTTTTCTCAGACTCCGTGCATACATATATCATGGTAATACTGTCTCTCTGTAGGGCAGACTATAACACAATGGCTCAGGCCACAGATTTCTCAACCACAGACACATGGGACAGCCCTCCACCGAATCCTGCACCCTAAACAATGCACTCTGACTCACGTGTTCCCCACTAGTCCCAATCAGGCATTTGTAAAGAACGCCCAGGGCTGTAAGGAGGCCCACCTCTTGTCTGCACCTAGTAGACACTATGTGTCTCCGGAAGTTGGTCAGGGACCAACGTTCTGGCTGTGTTCAAGTGGGAGAAGGGCATGCCTCCCTTCATGTCTTGGTTTTGGACATTTTCTGACCCTGTCCCTGCCCCTCCACTCCCAAAGGCCTGCCTTTCCTCTATTACAGGTCTGAGGCTCCCAGTCCCACCCCCTCTGAGTGGACGGATCCCTGCCCTAGAAACTACATTTGCTGTCCCATTTACTCCTGGTTGTCCCCACAGTCCAGGCTGGTGAACTGGTGCTGTCTGGATGCTCTAACTCTAATTGGCCCCTGCTACGACGGAGGCCATTTGGGAAGAGTGGAGCCACTGCTGTAAACAGGGCAGAGGGACTTCAGTAGCATTGCTGGTCAGGGGGATCCCCTGGGTGCCAACAGGGCAATGGGCAGAAGACTCTGCAAGCTGTTCTTTTGACTCTTCCCAAAGACATTGTTTCTGGCAAATTCTGCTCATTCCCCATGTCTCAAGACTCTTACAGAAGGTAGAGGGATGGGGTAGCCGGGTGATGGGCATCAAGGAGGGCATGTGATGTGATGAGCACTGCGTGTTACACACAACTAATCACTGAACACCACATCAACAACTAATGATGTACTCTATGTTGGCTAATTGAATAATAAAAAAAAGACTCTTACCTTTATACAATCTTACTCCATCAGGCCCATGTCCGCCCCCAATTACCAAGTGTGTGCAAGGTTTCCCATGATATATTTCTGTTATACAAATCGAAGTTGAAGATGGTCCACAAAGCAAAGTGTTACTCTAGTTCTCCACCCACCTGCAAGACACAGTGGGGAATTCTGATCAAGTGGTATCAATACCCTTTCATTTAAAATCCTTGAAGAAGGAAACCAAGGAAACTGCCAATTCAAGTCAGATTTTTACCTTGGTCATGGCACTGGCTGCTGGAGTGGGTGAGGTGTTCCATCAGTGTTCTTTCATTAAGCTCAGCCCAGTCAACTGAGGACAATCCCCAAGCCCGAACTGGGCTACCAGGACCCTTTGTTCAGGATGACATTTGTACACAATGCACAAAGGACAGGCTAGAGCCAGGGTGAGAAGGAAGGGATGGAGTGGATGGGCCGCTCGTGGGGCCTGGCAGAGAGGACAAGCTGAGGACACGGCCAGCAGCAGGAGGAGACGGCTGAAGGAGGTGCTTTGCAGGAGACAGGGGCCACACAGTCAGAGCAACAAGAGCTTGGACACCAGAGGGGAGGAGTACTTCCTGGCTCTTCTGATCCAAATCCCAGGAAAGCTGTTTCTGGAATAAATCCAAGTATAAATAAATAAGCCCAATGAGACAAAAATAATAGTTCATTTAGCGTATCAGTTTCCCATTGCTGCTATCACGAATTACCACAACTTTGCTGTCTTTAAACAGCATAAATGTGTTGGTCTCTTACAGTTTTGGAAGCCGGAAGTATGAAATCAGTTTCACAGGGCTAAAGGCAAGGTATTGCCAGGGCTGGTCCCTTCCAGAGGCTCTCAGGAGAAATCCTTTCTCTTGCCGCTTTCCTGCTTCTAGTGGCTGCCTGCATTCGTTGGTTTGTGGACACATCATATTGCCTTGTCTCCTCCTGCATCCCTCTTATACAGACTATTGTGATCACAATGGGCCCAATCAGACAATCCAGGATAGTCTTCCCATTTCAAAATCTTTAGGTTAATCAGAGCAACAAAGCCCCTTTTGCCATATAAGCCAGCATTCATGGGTTCTGGGATTTAAGATGTGGGCCCATTTGGGGAAGATCATTATCCAACCTATCACAACATAGGCTTAATAGCTAGGACCTCAGAGGTGGTCATCTGTTCAGTGGTAAAATGGAAATAAATCACTTTTAAGGTAAAAAAAAAAAAAAAAGCTAATGAAAAGCCCACAGCAGCTCAGACACTGTTTAGAGAGCAAAGGCTCAGAGAGCTTTGACTTGGCCACAGCATCAGACCCCACTAGGGGAGTCTCAGCAGTGAAGGCGGCCGGTCCCCTCACTCAAGAAACTGTCTTGTGGGGCAGAGTTTCATACATCCTAAAACAGTGACAACACACATTCATTGTTTCTTTTTTCAGCAAACTCTTGCTGAGTGCCTCCTCTCTGCCAATTACCAAGCTGCAGATGTAGGGAGTGAGACCTGCGCTCGTAGTCTATTTCACGGAAGAGTAAAACATGAGCCAAACCAGGCAGAACATGGGCATGCAACGGGCGCATGAGGAGAGAGGGGAAGCCCTGCCTTCTCAGAATCGGTGAGAGCCCAGACAGATGCCTGTTTCTTATCCTGCTCCAAGGGTAACAAAGGGAGATGTGTCGCTGCCTCTCTGGTCACATGGAGAGAAAAAAAGAAAGGGGAATGGGGGGTAGAGGCAACTGTTAAGAGCCACAGGAAAAATGGAGGTGCCCAATGCTACCAAAGCCAAAGAGAAAAAGTTGATTGAACCAGAGGGAGAAAATTAAGTTCGTTCTTCATTCACTCTTTCATTCATTCATTCAGAAAATATTTATTAAGCATCTACCAATTGCTAGGCACTGTTTTGAGGCCTGGGAAACAACAGGAGTTAAAACAAAGCAAGTCCTGGGGCGCCTGGGTTCCTCAGTCGGTTAAGCATCTGCCTTTGGCTCAGGTCATGATCCCTGCATCCTGGGATGAAGCCCCTGGTCAGGGTCCCTGCTCAGCAGGGAGCTTGCTTCTCCCTCTCCCTCTGCTGCTCCTCCTGCTGTGGTCTCTCGCTCTCTGCCAACTAAATAAATAAAATCTTTAAAAAAAAGGGGGGCGGGCAAATCCTGGCCTCATGTAGCTTACATTGCAGTAGAGGGAGAGAAGGAGTAAGCAAGTAGTTAAGATACATAGTATGTCATCTGCTGACATGTCTTATGGAGACAGATTAAGCAAAAAGGGGGACAGTGACGGAAAGGACTGTTCTTCTCTTGAGCATTACTGGAGCAGCTACTGTGTTCCAGGCAGTGTGCTAAATGAGGCAGGGCAGAGAGGAATTCACTCCTCCTTCATCTGTTATCTATTTATTGTCTTCCTTGTGATAGTCACTGTGCTCAGCCCTGGAGAAGCACCTCTGCCACAATGGAACCTCTAGACTAATGTGAGAGTCAGCCATTTAACAATTAAATAGACAGGATGTATAATGAGAAACTGAAGTAAAAGCCACGAAGAGAATATAATGTGTGCATCTATTTAAATTGGGGGATTAGATCAGGCATCTCTAAGGAAGAAGTGATATTTGAACTGAGACCCCAAGAATGTATGAGAGGAAGATATAAAGTTGTAATAAACGACTGTAATTAGAGCAGCATGGTATTGCAGAGGGGTTGGGAAAGGAGATCAAAAGAGAGCAGGGAGACCAGAAGCAGACTTAGCCATACATAAAGGCTGGTACATGACTGTGGTGATATTGTAGGTTATTGACCAGGTGAGCAAGTCCACACATTTTACTGAAACAACAGATTATCCACATGGAAAAAATTAAGGTGGATCCCTGCTTTGCATAATATACAGAGATCAGTTCCAGATGGCTGACAGACTTAAATGTTAAAGGAAAAACTTTAAGTCTTGTCAGGAAAAATAGAGAGTATCTTTATGATACTGCATACAAACAGACAATAATGATAAAGGCAAAAGATTGGAGATTGATACATTTGACTACATTGCAATTACAAACTGCTGTTCATCAAGACAGAGAGAGAGAGAGGAGAGAGAGAAGGGGAGGAACGGAGGGAGGAAGGAAAGAGACAAGGAAGGAAGGGAGGAAGGGGGGGAGAGAGGAAGTTGCATACCAGGAGAAAATATCTGTAACTGATCTAACTGGCAACTAAGTGGTCTCTAATATATACAAGACTCCTAAAAATTAGTAAGCAAAAGTCAACTCCTGAGAAAAGAGGCAAAAGTCATGAGCAGGCACTTTTTTTTTTCCCCCAGGAAAAAAAATCCACCATGGGGCATAAGCATATGAAGGATGTTCAACCTCCTCAGCTCTCAGGTAATGATATTAGGTTCACAAGCTATCACTTTACATTTATTAGCCTGTCAATAATTAAGATAGCTTACAATAATACCCTGGTACCTGCAAGTACTAGGGCAGGTGTTCACTAAGTACGTGCCAGTGCTGGTGTGGATAGGGGGCTGGGGATGGCTGGCTGTCTCTTGGCCTCTCTCGGGCCCAGGGGCAGGGATTCACCGTTGCCACTCGCAAGGGGAGAACTGATGGGGGGGGCGGAGGACTGTCAAGGTTCTGAAATGTGCTGGCGAAGAACCCACATTACCGTTGATGCCTGCCATTCTGCCTCCTGTTGGTCTAGGGTTGGGTACCTGTTATCTCTCCCAATAGAGAATGAATGAGTGAATGAGCGCTCTGAACGAATGTCTTATCTCCAGGACACCCCCACCCGGGCAAACACCCAGCGCTGGACCAGGCCCACAGTAGGAGCTCCTTATGCGCGTTTAAGGAATATATTCATGTGCTCTTGGACTTGGCCTAAAATCCCATTTCTCTTACCAGCATCCCCTCCTCCCACCAGGACACACCTCCCTTTCTCCCACCTTTGGACCACGTGAGGAGAGGAAGCTCTCCATCCGGGCTACTCTGAGAGTGCTGGGAGAGGGCACGATGGAGAGGGGGCCACGAATAAACGAGAGATGGCTGCTAGGAACGGGGACCCCACAGCCGTGTCACCCCGCAGGCAGGGCGCGGCAGGGCGCGGCAGGGCGCGAGCGGCGTGGGAGTGGAACTCTGCGGGCCGCGTGGGCGGGGAGCGGGGAGCGGGGAGCGGGGAGCAGGGAGGAGTTACGGGGGGGGGGGTTGTGCGCGGGAGCGGCCGGGCGCGCGTTGCAGTTCTAGCGCCTTTCCCGGCGTGCGCCCGCGCGTCTGCGAGGCTTCCCGGTCCGCCAGGCGGAGCTGCGGGTTCTCCCGCGAGTCGGCCCGACGCGCCCCGGCCTGGCAGCCAGTGGCACTTCGACGACATGTTCGGCGTCTCGTTGCGGGTGGGTGTGCCCGGGGCGCGGCGGGGAAAGGCCGCGGAAGTCCGACGGGGCCCGGGGTGGGCTGGGCGGACGAGGCCGAGGCCGAGGCCGAGGCCGAGGGCAAGGGCGGTGCCGGGCGGGGCCTCGAGGAGCGGGGAGCCGGGACCCGGCAGGCGTGGCGCCGCCGCAAGCGGGGCCCGGAGGCCCTTCCTTGTCGGGTCCCACCTGGGGCCGTCTCGGGTCGGGACAGGGGCTGGCGGAGCGGGCCGCAGGGCGGGGTTGGGGCGGCTTGGGGGAAGGGGCCATATCCCGCGCGAGTGGCTGCAAGTGAGTGGCCGAGCCACCTTCTCCTGCCTTGGAAGGTGCTGGTGTGTCCCGAGGCGCGAAGGTAATGGAGCACCCCGAAGTCGTAGGTACTCACCCCACCCCAACCCGCCCGAACCTGGTTGGGGGAATCGTGGGGTTGGTGAGCCCCATCCCCTGCCTAGCGGTCAGCAGCAACAAGCTGCTGGGGGACACAGCGCCTATCCCCCCTCTCTAGCTCTGCCTTTGGGGACTGGGACATTCATCTTAGATTGTGGGTTAGAAGCAGTGCCATGAAGGCGGGGAGGCGGGGGGGTGGGGGGGTGGGGGGTGGTGCTGGGTAGTTCAGTTGGTTAAGCTTCGGACAAGATCCCAAGACCCTGAGATCCAGCCCCACATCAGACTCAGGGAGTGGAGCCTGCTTGGAATTCTTTCTCTCCCTCCCCACCCTCACCCCATCATGCTTTCTCTCTCAATAATAATAATAATAATTATTATTATTATTTTAAAAAGCCGCAGCAGCACTCAAGGAGTGGGACTCCCAGGACTGGCACCCCTGGATGTACCAGGTTGGAGGCAGATGGGTAGGAAGGGCCTGGTGACATTAATTCCGGTTGGCCTTGTCTGATCGGCAGCTCACTACTCCCTATCCTCCAGGTCCACCATAGGGTCAGCCTGCATTCTGTTTTATGTTGTTTTTTTTTTTTAAGATTTTATTTATTTGTTTGAGAGAGCGTGCATATGGGGGTGGAGGAGAAGCAGGTTCCCCACTGAGTGGGGAGCCTCACGTGGGTCTCCACCCCAGGAGCCTGAGATCATGACCTGAGCTGAAGGCAGACGCCCAGCTGATGGACTCACCCAGGCACCCTGGGTTCTGTTTTATTACCTTTCCCTCTGATTTCTTCTGGGCACAGCCAGCTTCTTCTGTGCCTGAGCACCATCCTGTCCTGAGCATGCGGGACCTGAGGTGCTCTGCTCACTTTGTGTCTGGCCAGGACTCAACCCTGCTCCTTGCCATCACCATCGTTGGAGTCACGGTGGTCCTGTTGGCCCTGCGGAACATGAACTTACGGAGAAGATATACCACCTTACGGGACTCTGAAACCAAGTACCCGCTGCCCCTGATTGAGAAAGAGGTAGTGGGGTCAGCCTGCAAGAGAGAAGACAAGAGTGGTGGGGAATGGGCTGGTGGGAAGGCAGGGCAGTGGGAGAGGCATTTACTGGCCTCCAGTTTGCATCCTTCTGCGTGTGTGTGTGTGTGTGTGTGTGTGCGCGCGTGCTGGGATCATACCAAATAGAGCTCCTTTGCCAGGCATTGGAGCTTCTGGAAAGCTGACAGAGCCTGCCTCTGTTTTCTGTTTTACAGCAAATCACCCACAACACGCGGAGGTTCCGCTTTGGACTGCCCTCACCAGATCATGTCTTGGGGCTTCCTGTAGGTGAGTGGGGTTTGGGGTCATCACCAGGACTGGGCCTTGCAGGCACTCTGCTCCTCTCAGAAACTCAGGTGGGGTGTGGAGGTTGCCCTGATACCCTTCCTGAGACAGGTAAGCTCAGAGATGTAGAGAGATGGGCTTGGGGGCAGTCCATTTCCTTTCTCATTGCTTGATTTGGGCCAGCACAGAGTGATGTCTTAGTGAGCACTTAAAAGAAGTGAATCTAGAATCAGCAGGCCTAAGATCTCATCACAGGTTCCTTGGTGGGCAACTTTAGGCAAGTCCTTCAACCTCTCTGAGCCTTGGTCTATGAAATGGGAGTTTCCCAGACCTGCCTGCCACTTAGGTTGTTGTGAAGGTAAAGTGACTGATGGGTGTGAAAAATGAGAAAGTGAAAAGTGCTGTGTACAAGTGAAGGATGGAAGGAACTGATGTCCTCTACAGTCAGGAGAAAGGCCCAGAACGTGTGGAGAGGCAGGAGTGTCATCCAGCACAGGGTGTCTTTTCAGCAGGGACCTCAGACCCACACAGGGAGGGACCCAGTGTGAAAACCAGCCCTAGCGGGCCTAGAGTTCCAAGTTATCCCATTTCTAGTCTGCAGACACCAGCAGACCCAAGTCAGTCTTAGTGAGGTGGAAAACATCTGCTAGGTCCACAGCCTGGGGATTCAGAGCTTTGAAGAGACTGCTAGTGCTGCTTGCCAGGCTGGTGGAGACCCTAATCCATGCCTACTTGTCCTGTGTGCGTAGGACATCATCTTGACCTCTCCTCTGGCAGGTCATGAACTACTCACCAGGCAGCCCACCTGGCCCCCGAGCCTCCTTGCTTCTTCCTTTTCCTGTCTCCACCCACAGGAGCTTGGTGCCAGCCTGCCTTCTAGCCCTCTGCCTGGCCTCTGGGGGCAGCCCTGTTGGTAAGAAGGCTAAAAGAATGTAAAATGATGAGAAATAGAATTTCTGAGACTCTGCCATGACCTAGTCTCTCCTTCGCCCTGGTATAGGCAGAGTTAGTGGGACAGGTAGTTTAGAGGCTTCTGGAAGAGTCTGCTGTGAGGGCCTCCCAGCTCAGCTGAATCGAAGCAGGTGAGAAAAGGGGCCCACCAGGGCAGCCCAATTTTCTCCAGGAAGGATATGGCCAGGCCAGGCCCAGGTTGGCTGCATCTGGAAGAGCCTTTCTGAGGTCTCCAGGTTCACATTTGTCCGTAGGAGGAAGCTGCCTCAGGCATTTATTTCTGAGTGTCCCTGATAGGCAGCAGGGACATGGCAGAGTCACTGAGCCTGTCCTTTTTTCTTTCCCTTCCCTTCAGTTTAATTCCAGTATAGAGTCTGTCCTTTCTTAACCCTGAGTGTTTGCATCTCAGGCTTCAGAGCCTCCTCAGAGACCCTGAGGACTTGCAGGGCTTACACTCCAAAGCAACCAGAAGGACCCCGTTCCTCCAGCACCGCCCTTCCTCCTCTCCTCCCTGCCCTTCCCCCTTCTCCTTCTTTCTGTCTCTCACAGGTCTTCCCCACTATCTGCATATCCACCCCATCTTTCCTGCATATGGTTTCATTCCCTCGGATGGCCCAGAGCTTCCTTTTGCCTCTGTCTCCTAGCAGATCCTGTGGGCAGCTCCTGCCCACACCACTATTCTTGTAGTCACCAAACTGTCCCACTTTAGATCCAGGGGTGACCTGAGCAACCCCACCCACCCTGTGACACTGGGATTTAGTCCTGATCCATATAGGTCTGTGGACATACCTGGTCCATTCGATTCTACCCTTGAGGGGCAGAATTCCACAACCCAGACTCTTTCTCAAGCAGAGCTATGGGCCAGGAAGACACAATAGCCCTTCTAGAACTCCTGGTCTGCGGTGTCCAAATCCCGGGACCCAGCGTGCCTGTGAGCCGAGGGCTGGCCCTGTGCCAGGCAACAGGAGGAAGGTGATGGGGGCTGTGGTTCATTCATGGACCCCAGCGATCCACCCCATTCAGGAAGAAACGACTTTGTGAAGGTGACATATTTTTCCTTAAAAGGGAAGCACAACTTTCTGTTATTTTTAATACTCAGTGTCTGACTTGAGTGAGTTCTCCGTGTGGCACAGAGGACTCTGACGCAGGAGGCAGGCACTCCCATGAAGCTCCCAGCTCCACTGGGATGGAGGGCAGGCATATCATGCCCACTCACCCGGAGAGGTGAAATGACTTGCCCAGGGTAGTACACAGAGTGACAAGGGCAGGCCTAGGCCCCGGGCATCCTGGCTCTGGGCCCCTTCCCTGCCTGGCCCTGCTGCTGAGCACCCTGCCACACTGGGCGCTTGCCTCCCTGAAGCTCAGTCCTTTATGGGAACCCCGTGTCCTGTTTTGGATGGCTGTGCTCACACTGAACATGGGATGCCTTTTCTGTAGGGAACTATGTCCATCTCTTGGCCAAGATTGATGGTGTTCTGGTGGTCAGGGCTTACACGCCGGTGTCCAGCGATGATGACCGAGGCTTTGTGGACTTGATTATAAAGGTAAGTGGTGCCCACTGCATCCAGCTGCTTTTCCCTACCAGGCCTAGGAAAGGTGGTCGGGTAGAGAAGGAACCCATGTCCTGGGAAGGGCTTCCCAGCAGGGTCATATAAGAGTGAAGCTGTGGGGAAGTCTTCAGGGGTCTTTAGAGCAACTCTGAGTGCAGAGGACTTTCGCTGCAAGGCTTCCAGTAGCAAATGGAATTTTGAGTTGTTCGCAGCTGTGGCCTCAGGTCTGAGAGGGTACGAACCAGGCTGCCTTCTTTTTCAGATCTACTTCAAAAATGTGCACCCCAATTATCCAGAAGGGGGGAAGATGACTCAGTACTTGGAGAACATGAAAATAGGGGACACCATCCTTTTTCGAGGGCCAAACGGTCGCCTGTTCTACCCTGAGCCAGGTACTCGCGCTGGAAGGAAGAAGATTCCTGTGGTTGCTCCTGTTGTAGAACACTTCTGGGGGGTGGGTCCCGTGGACTTGTCCTTAAAGCACCCACTCCACACACGCACTTGATGAGATTGTAAGCTTCATTAAGGTAGGGGCTGCTGGGGTGTTTCTTTATGGAAACCGGCTCTCCACGATGCCCGATGCAGAAAGGGTGCCTGCTGAGGCTGAGCAGTGGAAGGATGGATGGATGGCTGGGTGGATGGATGGCAGCCACTCTCATCCTTACCAGGTACTCCTCACTACCTTGTTCGTTCAGGCTGTGGCTGAGAGTGCTCTGAGAGGCTCCATTTAACTCCACGGTGCCTCCCTCCCCCCCAGAAGAAAAGGTCCAGTGAGTCCTTGGCTTGGTTTCCACTTTGTGCACCAAGACCCCGGGGCTGGTGGAGGGGGCCGCCCTGACCCGCTTCTCTGGTTGCGAACAGTGCGGCCCCTTCCTCGGGTGGCCTTGCCTCCTGGGAGTCCCAAGGAAAGCCCGTGATCTCTTACAAGCTCTCAGGCAAGAGCTGCAGAAGTCAGAGGGGTCCTCTGTTTCTAGGGCACTTTTCAATCAAGGCATACAAAACAAGTGAGCCTGAAAAGAAGCTGGTCAGTCACCTGGGAATGATTGCTGGGGGCACAGGTGAGTGGCTTCCGGGGCTTCATCCACGGGGTGGGGGGGCCCCGAGACCCTTCTCGCTTTGGAGTCATCTGACCTAGAGGAGAACCTTCTACGGCTGTTTTAGATGGGAGTGCAGGATTGATGACAGGCCTGGAAATGGACCCCGTGTGCCCTCCTCCCCTCACCCAACATGCTAGCGAACATGGAAGAGTCTAGAGACTGAGCTGAACAGGTCCACACATGGTCCCCCAAGGGCTCCTGGATCCAGATCAAGCCCAGTGCTCCCCATCCCTTGAAAATGAATGTCTGGAAGAAGAGAACAGATGTGTAAGGACACCTACAATGTGCCAGGCACCATCACGGGCGCTTGTAAAATGATCACACTTACTTGTCATTCTCTTGTACACATGGGGACATCGAAGAGCTCAGACTCACCCTGCCCAGAGAGCAAGTCAGGGGGGCGGTGGGGCTGGGTGGGAAACCAGACAGTTGAGAGCCAGGGCTCCTTCTGTTTTGCCCCATGAACATGAGAAAGGGCTTTCGATTTATTGTTGCTTTAGAAGGGAAAACTGAAATGAAGGGTGGTTTTCCACTTTGAATTTGGGGGCAGGCATGAGAAAAATAGGCCTGGGGCTGAGGCAGACCGCTGAGGGGGCCGCAGACCAGGGGTTGTGGGCATCGGAGAGGGATGGAGCGCCACTAGCTGCGTCCCACCTTCTCCTATCCCAGGGATTACGCCCATGCTGCAGCTCATTCGCCACATCACCAAGAACCCCAGCGACAGGACCAGGATGTCCCTCATCTTTGCTAACCAGGTCAGTTCTGCCGAGTTGGCCTTGGGCTTGAAGGGGTAGGAAGCATGTTTGCTGAATGGGGTGTCTGCATTCATGCCTCCCCGACTGAACTCTCGCTGCCTCTGCTGCGGGCGGAGCGCATGCTTAGCTGAGGGGGGTGGGTGGTGGGGGGCATTACCCAAGGAGCGAAGTCCAGGCCTGGTTTTCCACTTGCTTCTGTTTTTATTTCTGCCTCCCCAGCCTTGTTTTGAACTAAGCTTTCCTTCTTTCATATGTAATTCTGTTTTTCTGAGTATAAAGTCTTAGATGCCCTCAGTAGAAATTTCAGAAAATACAGAAGTTTATAAATACTTCTTTTCTTTCTTCTGTACATGCCATGTATTTGCAATTACATTTATATACTTTTTTTTCGCTCAACATTACCACATGAGCATTTTCTTCTCATCAAACTTATTTATAAATAATTCCATCAGTCTGTATCAAGTTGTACCACAATTTACTGTACTTTTTGCATTCAGATTGTTTTCAGTTTTCACAGTTGGAAAGGATAAAATGAATGATAATCCCAGGCGTGGTGCCTTTTAGATTTTCTTAAATAGGATCCCAGAAGTAGAATTTCTGGCACAAAAATCATGAAGAGTTTTAAGATCAAGGTCCTCTCTGCGGTACCTCTGAGCTTATGACGAGTTCCTTTGGGCTTTGGCTCCCTTTCCCCAAATGAAGCTCCAGCCCTTGCTTTCCTCGACTTTAGCCCTCCGGTGCTTTTACGTTAGGTGGTACCTCATACATTACCGCCTTCACCCCTTGCGCTCCCTGCACAAGACCCTGAGCCCACACTCAGCTCCTTCCATCTGGGTTAACCCTGCCTGGTGCTCAGTGTGGATAGGGGCAGGATGGTGGGCTGGCACCTCTGACTGAGGCAAACCTGCCGGGACTCTGGGTGGCCTTCCAGCTGGAGGGCAGTCACCACCTCTGCGGGAGCCTCCCCTGTCCTCCGCCTACAAGAGGGAGGACTAGTAGGCTGCGAGCTGAAGCAGAACCTTTGTTTGCCCCCAGGAGCCTGTGCGAGAGCACTCCTGCCTGAGCGGGGGGACAGCTCAGGAAGAAATGTGCTGACCCGTGCGCTCAGGGTAGGGACCAAGCAGGACATTCCTGGAGTGGCTTTGCTCATGTTGCTTCTTTTCTAGACAGAGGAGGATATCTTGGTGAGAAAGGAGCTTGAAGAAGTTGCCAGAACACACACGGAGCAGTTCAACCTATGGTACACCCTGGACAGGCCTCCTGTTGGTACGACCCCCATGGTCCCCACTGTGGGTTAGCTCCAACCCTTGACCCACCTCAGGAACTAGTCCGAGTTTGTTTGCTTTTTAGAACTGTGCTTGGGAGCTGAGACCTTCAGCTCTGTCCCTGCATGGGAAGAGGAGGAACTTGAGGGAGAGAGGACCAGGGACGGCCTGCTTTTAAGGGCTGTCAAGGGCAGGTGTCTGATATCTTAGCAGCAGTCCATAAGCCTCAGGAGGGACTCCGAGGGACACCCAGTCACTGGGTCACCCTGAGCACCCACCCCACACTACACTCGACACAGCATCCTGCAGAGACATCACACACGTGGCCATAGACCCCTTGTCCCCCTTACCACCCAAATTCTCCCAGACAGCAGTCATCACATGGCGAGCCCCAAGTGGCTACGGCAACCCTGGCCAGCACCCAGCCACTGCCCGCACCCTGCTTCTTCATGCTGCCTCTGCTACAGCACCCCACGGTGCCCACCTTGTCATGTAGCTCACTGCCCAGCAGAGGGCGCCCCCCAACAGGACCACAAACCCCAGACCTGCTCTACCCTGCCCAGACCCAGCTCCCTGTTGTGTTCTCCATCCCTGCCCCTGCTTGCCGCATCAGCTGGTGGCTGGGGGCCTCAGAGTCCCAGCAGTGAGCCTGGGATCCCGGGTCAATACTGAAGGCAGCTTCCTGGGTCTCCCATGTCCTTGACTTTCCGGCTTCTTTGTAGGGAACAGCAGAGCAGATTTCTAAGCCTTGGAGAGAAGACTTGCCTCCCTCTTTGGGGGGGTCTGGGGATCCACCCAGCAGCCTCACAGCTTTT
Organism: Lontra canadensis; assembly: GCF_010015895.1. Classification (NCBI taxonomy): domain Eukaryota; kingdom Metazoa; phylum Chordata; class Mammalia; order Carnivora; family Mustelidae; genus Lontra; species Lontra canadensis. Next base: position 31,209,573 of record NW_022631001.1, on the reverse strand, counting down.
TTCTCCTTCTGCTTAATCTCAGGCTGGAAGTACAGCTCAGGCTACATCACCGCCAACATGATCAAGGAGCACCTCCCTCCTCCTGGGCAGTCCACGCTCATCCTTGTGTGTGGCCCGCTGCCCCTGATCCAGACAGCTGCTCACCCTAACCTGGAGAAACTGGGTTACACCAAGGATATGATTTTCACTTACTAATACCTCCCTTGCTTCTAGCACATTTGCCCATTCCCTTTCATCTGTTTCAGAGTGAGTTCCACCTCACCACATTAAACTGGGATGTGTTTACAAGTGCCTTGTTATGCATCCTCGGGCACATGGCTCCTCCTTCTGCTATGGGCCTAAGATAGGTTCAGGGGGCTGGAAGCAGACTGGTTTCTGAGGCCTCCTGGTTTGGGAGGCTCAAGGGAATTCTGCTGCAGTATCCTGCCCCGTAGTTTAATAAACTTCAGGATGAAGCAGATAGCTCAGGAGATGGGGCTCTGTGGGGGCCTGCTAGACCAGCCCTCCATGTGAACGGTCTTCTGGATGTCCAAGGGAGGTCAGAACTGGCAGAAGTGCAGGGGCAGAATTCCGGAAGAATCCAAGTGGGGTCATGTAGACTTCCAGTAATCTCTTGAACTTTCCTCTCCAGAGTGTTCTGTTTTTAAAGGTCAGACGGACTAGAAGGCCCAGGCACCCTCCATGTGCACTCTTCCTTCTTGTAGGAAGACGCTTTAAGTGGAAACAGTGTTAAAAGGCATGAGGGCAGTTGCAGATCCACTGGGGTAGGCGGGCTCCAGCCATGCTAGGCTCCCCGTGCTTTGCACAGCAGATGGAGGCAAGGGCCCTGGTTTTCTCTGGTCGTGTAAATGCCAGGCCGCATTCTGGTGTGGCAGGGTGGGGGTGTTTAGCACAGTAGCTTCTGAATGTGCAGATGGGCTGAGCTTCCAGGAGGTACTCCTGAACTCCTTCCCACTGCTCCCCCCAAGTGATGCAAGGGAACACCCAGCCTTGGCTGTCCACGGCCTGGCTGACGTGCTGCTCTGATACCTGGGGCTGGGTAGAACCCGTCCTGCACTTCAGTTCACATCATTCTCATAACAAGCCAGAGATTCCGTGGGGATTTTGTTCTCCCGAGTTATGGATGAGGAGAATGAGGCTCTTAGACAAAGTTAGTATCCTCAGGTCCTTTCAACAGGAGGCAGGGAAGCTGGGCCTGAGACCTGGGTGCTTAATTCCAAGTTCTTCCCTTTCTGCAAAAAACTGGCATCGTAGCATTGTTGCTGCAACGAGTGACACTGGGTGTGTGTGTGTGTCTGTGTGTGAGGGGTACAGGAGAGGGTAAGACAGCTCTAGAGAACTCATCGAAGTGCAGCTGTGCCCTGCCTAGGGACGGTCTCACAGAGGGCGGGGCTTAGGGGTAGAAGCTAGGAGCCTTCACCCATGTGTGTTCAGTATACCCTCAGCGGATTCCCACTTGGAGAAGATACTCTGATGGGCGCAGTATGAGTAGTAAGAGCTCACCCTTGTACTTCTCTCTAACACAGATCTTACCAGCCCTTTCCCCTCTGGCACACTCGGGGAACCGGATTCATCTCAGAAATCCAAGTAGCACTGCTTCGTTGAAGCCTTTCCCATCTGCTGCTCCAGCCCTCTATTAAAAAGGACAACTAGTTTCTATCAGAGCAGCTGTACCTTTCAGTACACCCATGTTTGAAAGAGGTGTTTCCCCCCCCCCACTAGACCATCAGCACCCTCAGACAAGCACCTTAACATTCGTGCCTGGATCTCCAGCCCTTCTCAGCCTGGCATGGAACATGCTTAACCCACACGTATGAAGGGGCGAGTGGATGGAGCACGGCATCACGGCACGCGTGGAGTCCCCAAGCGGTGTGGGGTCCGGGGCTGGCTCTTGCTCCAGTCTGTACAGGAGAGTGCTCGGAGCGTTTGTGCTGAGCGTGGCTATGGGAAGGGAGAAAGACACACAACAGGGGGAGCCAGGGGGCTCTGGCTCAAGGACTGACAGCACAGTGGGATGCAGGAAATGCCAACGCATCAGAGAAGGCTTCCTGAAAGAAGCAGCGGCTTGCTGGCTCTGAACTCAGCCTTGTGAAGGGGACCAGGGGGAAACAACATCTCACAGTGAGGGAAAGGCAATGGCACAGGCTACAGAGTGAGTTTGTGAGGCTGAAGATTCAGAAGGGATGTGGGGGCTGGCTAAGGCTTTTGAACTCCTCTAGATTCTGGAACTCAGGAGTTCTTAGCAGAAAGGTAATGGGATGAACACAGTGCTTTGGGAAGGCCACTCTGGGACAGGGGAGAGAACTTCTGGAGAGGACCAACTCCTCGGGAGTTGTAGGTGGACCAAGGAGGAGACCAGCTTTGGAAAGCAGAGAGGAGGCCTGAGCTGTCACAGGGAGGAAGAGTATGGCTGGGGGCACGTGGGGCCTCCCCCCAAGGTAGGAGAAACCACAGGGAACGGGCTGTGTGGGGAGATGGACAGGGCCAGTGGAAACGTTTGGGGTGTGCCACGACCGTCCACTAGGGGGAGCTGTTTGACCAGACACCAGCACTTGGGAGCCTATGCTTGCTGGTCAGCTAAGGTGAGGGTGCCCCTGTGCGTGTGTGCGTGTTGCAGACACCTCTGCTCAGACCTGAGGCAGCCCAGCAGCACTGACAACCTGACACCCTGTTGCAGAGGAGGGTAGGACGAGGGCAGTCAGGGCCGCCATGGGAGGAGTCGCACTGCTCCTTCCCGGTGCTCACCTGGCCCTGTGAAGGGAAGTACCCCCACCCCCCACCCCCAACCATGTGGAAGCAGCCAGGAGGGACTCCCTGTCACTTCAGCCAGCCCAGCCACTACAGGACAGTCAGAATATTTTTTCCAGAATTTTCTTCCAGCAGAGCTTTTATGACCTCCTTGCCTTTTCCCTTTGGCGTTAAGAACCTCCCAAAAGTCACCAGGAAGAGCATGAGCCATTGAGTCTGTGCTGACCTCTCACCGCCCTCCCCACAGAAGTGGAGTGCAGTCCACGTATAAAAGTACAAAAGGTATAAAAGCTACAGTGAAGAGCACAGCACGGCTGAAAAGACAGGGCCCCCTGGACCACCTCCCGGACATCCGTTCACCAGCCTGCTCACTCCTGTCGGTGCACACGTCCCAGGTGTCCTGCTGGCCTGGCTAGGCTTTGCAGGTGGCCGTGCCAGCTCCCCCTTGACGCAAAGACTTGACACCCCCACGCGTGCCTCTCTGGGCTCTCGGCCACGAAGAACGTCATCTCCAGTCCTCAGAGCTGGGAGCGGCCAGGCGAGAGTCGTTCAGCAGCTGGTCCTGGCTCAGCAGAGTCTGAAAGGACACAGCCCAAGGGGCAGTTGAATAGGGTTTTGGTCAAGGCTGCCCTGCGGCAGCTGCATGGGAAGCAATGGGACACTGGGTGTGGTCCTGACACTGGCACCCTCTAAGTTCACGGGGCTCCCGGGACCCCACATATGGAATCAGAACAGACTGTACTATCGCTCGTATCTTAGTGAAGGTGAAGCTACTGTTTGAAGACCCCCCCCCCCGGCCCCAAGGCCTATTCGTGGTGATGAGGGGAAGGTTGGGTGCATTCCCTGTGTGAGCCAAGGGGAAAAAAAAAAGAATAAAAATGAACCCATTTCAATCCAGTCCTCCCCCTTCCCTCCATTTCCATATTGTCCTTGGATATGACCTTCTTAGTGTCCCTCAACAGATCAGTGAGCGAAGGACAGTGATGGGGGCCTCAATGTGGACAGATGCCAGAGCCAGTGGGCTCAGTGATGGGACCATCCAGAAGTAACGGGAACTGGAAGGTACAAGGCCTCTTCTGCAAATCTTCTCTGTGGCTGGTCTTTTACTGCCAGTTCTCACCTAAGTGCCCCGCTTCACAGGTAACTAAGCTGGGGCTCGGAGAGAGAATGACTCGCCTGGAGTCCCAGAATTAGTAAGAGGCAGAGCAGCACTTTGAACCAGACTGGCCTTACTCCAAAGTGGCTTCTTTCTCTGACACCATTCTGTCCCTTCATGTTACAGTCTGTCCCCATGAGGATGACAGGATGTGTCCACATGCCCACGATATCCGTGAAGTCAGAGGCATGGCATGAAATGTGTGTGTCTCATGGACAGAGAGTGCAGTGCAATGCCCACCAAGTCAGAGAGGAGGCCCAGGCATCGGGCTGAGGAAGCAGGTGATGCAGAACTGCTAAGCATCTTGGTTCTCAGATGAACTCACCAGCTCTGAGCCTGGGAAGAGGACTGAGACCTGGCATGCTTTAGCTGATTTCGGCTCAAGGCCCGTGACCCTCCTTAGGGCCCCTTGCAGCTCAAGGCCCAGCAGCAGGCCAGCTCTGGCTCCAGCTCCGGCCACAGTGTTCAGCACCACCCTTCGAATCCCTAGCAGAGGCTAGGACACAGACTTGGGATTGGGTGTGTGTATGTAGGGGGGTTGTCTCAGGCCGTGGGTATCACAGTGTCAGACTCGTGGGGCCACACTGGCACCTGGCCTACTGTGGAGAGAAGGTCAGAATCCTACCGTGAGGCGGTGAATGTCTTGGGAGAGGAGCCCTATCTGCGTCACAGCGCCTTCCGAAGGGGCCATCTGTAAAACGGGCAGCAGCCTGGTCAGCACACGTGGACAGAGTCCGCTTGTGATCACAGGGATGTCATGCAAGTCCTGTCCTGGGGGAGTGGGCGAGGAGGGGGCCCAGGCCCCGAGGAGTGACAGCTGGGCAGGGCACATGCTGTCTGTGTCCCCAGGAAGGCCAGAGCTTTCAGTATCCCACGCAGCCATGTGCACACTCTCCGGAGGTCTGCCCTGGCACCAACACTGAGGGTGCAAGGGACATGGGACACGGGCACCCACACGAGCTCAGGGCTCCAGCTAGTTCTAGGAGCAGAAAGCGGCAGGGATGAAGGCCTCAGCGTGCTGAACAAACCAACAATTTCCAGGGACTACAGGGGCCCATGTGCCAACGCCCCAGTAGAGGTTATGGGCATCCTTGGGAAGCCGCTGGGAGCCTCCCTTTTCCTCGCCTCCCCTCCAACCCTTAGGTAGTGCTGGTCTGCTCCCTCTTCCCTAAGCCTATGCAGACTTCTAGCTTTAGAAGCATCCTCTGAGGGCATCAAATATCATCCCACATTTTCCAGGTGCGAAAAACAGGTCCACAAAGGGACACAGGCCTTGCTTGGGGCTGCACAGAAATGCAGTGATACTAATTCCATGCAGGGTTTGAAAACAGGTGCATGCAGAGACACTCTCCCCAGGACACTCCAGGAAATCAGGGACAAAGCCAGCTCAATGACAGCCATGTCCTGCGACCAACCCTGAGGAGCACCTGCTGTTCAGTGTCCCAGGTACTGGGATCAAGCACCAGCCGTGCCAACTAGAGACCTTATCCTGTTCTCACCGGCTGACTTCAGGGGGGCTCAGGAGGTCATGGTCTGGGAATACCAGCTGTCCCTGGGGCTGCTGGTAGTTTAAGAAGCAAACCAGAGCACTGCCGGCATCTGGGACAGAATCAGGGTGACCTGAAGGGGGCCAGTAAGCCCTGTTCCTACCCGCCAGACTGTTACAAGGCAGCTAATACCCTGCAGATGAGGCCTGGGGGACCCAGCAGGCCAAACCCTGCCCCGGAGAAACTGGAATCTCAGAGCAGGAACCCAGACTGGCAAGATATGTCCAGACAAGGCCCATCTGGAAGAGCTATCATCAGCTAGCCAGCCTCTAAATCAGGAGGCAAGACTGTTCCCGTTCTGCCAACAGACGGACCAGCCCCCATGACAGACATGGGCCCAGCCAGGTCAACAGCAGAGAGGCTGACAAACCACACAGAAGAACAGAGGCGATTTCCACGGGGCCGTTTTCTTGCACTCTAGGAGGTTCACGCCACTGAAACGGAAACCGACTCTGGGGTCTGCATGACAGATGTGACCGACGGTCACTGAGCACCAGGTTCCCCACGGCTTCACAGAGGGAGGTGGAGCCTGAAATGAAGAGGCCCCACACCTTCTCTGAAGGACATGGGGTCCCTCCATGCTTCAGCCCCTTGTCCACGACACCTGGCAGATGCCAAGCGGGCCCCTGGCCAAGGACTGGCTCAGGGCCACCTGCTGTCACAGGACTCCATCTCCAGCTTTGCCCAGCTCTCTTCCCCACCCAGTGAGGTTAAAGATATGCAGTGCTGTTGGCTTTCTACATAAATACTGTCTTTATTACCAGAAAGAAGCGACCACCCATGTGGATAAGGCACAACACAGTGATGCAGTCATTGCCGTCCCTGGGGTCTCAGCCGCAACTCTGTGGCCACAGGCCTAAGGCACTTGACACTGGCGCCCAACAGAAGCCCAGAAGAGGGGCCCAAGAGCCAAGCCTCTGGGGATCATCCGTGGTCTCGGGACCCGCGTCCAGGGTCATGTGTTTCCACCAGTGCTGAAGATGGCCACTAAGAGTTACTACAAATGTACAATCATCCTTGTGTCTTTCCTCCCGAGTCCATTTTGGCAAGAGTCCCCAAAGCCTGGCCCCTTAGCAAAAGTGCCACTCCATTACCCTGGCCACCCCCCAGAGTTCTGAGAGACACTGGCCAGGGGTACACAGCAGCCGGAATGTTCTCTGTGAGGCATGCACGGGGCGGGGGGTAAGGCGCAGCTCTGTGGGGACACACGCGATGTTACGGTGAAGCTCTCAGGGTGCACAGACAGGACGGTAACAAGGCCATCAGCGAATCTGTCCCACCTGGTCCAGCCCATCCAGTTCAGGGCCATCGAGGGGGCTGAAGCCCCGGTAGCCACTGTAGGCCCTCTGACTGTCACCAGCACCGTCAGTGGGCTCCATGGGGCAAATGTAGTCCGTCGACTCATCGAATTTCTTTTTTCTTATGTTGCCAAAATGGGAAAATCCTAGTTTCCTTGGCTAAAACACAATAAATGCATGATTAGGAGAAGGGGATTATCAAGTCAGGGTGCAGACAGGACTCACAATATAAGGAGGAATGGAAGAAGCTAAACAACTTCTGGAAAAATTCTCAACACAGCAGAGCTCCTGGCTAGGGAGAGGCCGATAGGTAAATAATCTTGAGCAAGGAGAGAGAATCTTGCTCCTCCAAGACTGTGTGACTTGAAAGACTCAAGTCCTGTTGGCCCACGAGTGACCTTCTACCTTCCCCAGGGGTAACTGGAGGAACTGCCTCACAGAGAGGCGGCCTCTATGGCCTGCAGTGCCTTGTGCCCCGGGGAGGCTGCACTGGACAGCCCTAGGCGGCCCCTCCTGCTTGTTCTAGCTTCCTGTGGTACCCTATCTGATGGTCTCCCCCAGACACACGTGTAGCCCTGCTCCCTTGGAGATGGCAGTCCATGCATGAACTGTAGCTAGACCTGGGCATCACCGTGCTGCTGGGGACATGCCCTCCAGAGGTGTGGGCCTGCAGTCTGACGAGGACATGGTCTGAGGACAGTGTGGTTCAGGCAGTTTCTCACAGGCTCTGTGGGATTCAGAGAGCCCCAGGGTGTGCTGCTGGTGCTTGTATGACCTTGGGACCCCTGGACAGCTGTGTACTGGCCTCGTTCCCAGCACAAGGCCATCGGAGCACTGTGCTGGCAGGACAGTTCTGAGGAAGACACCTCCCTGCCCCCCCCGCCATGACACTGACCCAGAGATGAGCCTGACTGAACGGAACACAGAATCATGAACTCATCTGCTTGTAAGATGAGTCAAGGCATCCCTGGGATTGAGGACAAGCGCTAGCTGGCTGAGAGCAGATGCTTCCTGGACATGGTGTGTGTGCACAGAAAACTCTACTCTCTTTCTTGGACTCGGGTACAGCAGGAACTGAACAAACGAAACAGACGAGGAGACCAAAGCTCAGAGGACAGGACCTGAGAGAGCCTCCTCATCCGTGTGCCCCAGGCCCCTGCCAGTTTGGCTCCAGGCACCCGGCCCGCTGCAGTACAACACAAGTGCTAGAAGGCAGGCCCCTCAAGGGCCCAGAAACTCACCCGGACTTTGGCTGTGGTGGTCAGTGGTGTGTACGCTGGTGAGGCCATTTTCTCTCGCTTTTCCTGCTCAGCCTCGGGACCAATCAGGGCATTGAATTTGGTGGTCAGGTGGCGTCTGAGGAGCGTCTTTTGTGGTGGAATATTGAGAAGCATAGCTAGGGTGTCCCCAGTGAAGCGTGGCTCCAGGATCTAAGAAACAAACACAGACAGAGCTGCCCAGCGATGACTATAGATGGCTCTAGGACAGGACATGGAGAAACAGGCCCTCATGGGCTGGGGGGTGTCTCGAGAGAGGGCCTGGAGCTCATCTGCTCATCCTGTATGCCGCTCCCCTCGGTTTGCCTGGCACAGGGCCTGGCTTGGAGAAGGCACTAACACACTGGGTGGCTGACAGCCTCATTTTCACAGACCAGCAGAGCACAGTTGCTTCTTGGATAAGCCACCCCTCCTTCATTGCCCCACTGACTTTACCACTTGACAGATCTGAAGGACAATCACGACCATATTGTGGCAAGCAGGAAGTTACACTGTGGTGGCCAACCCCTCACTCCCCAGCCACCGCGTTCCTCCAGGAGCAGGTGGAGATGCTGTGTTAAGGCCTGACTGATGCAACCCACTTGTCCTGGATCCCTCTGGATCTGGTGCTCTGGAAGTCCTTTCCAGAAACCATCTTGTTTCCATGAAGTATATTCATTCCCAACTGCAAATTATCAAATATTCTGAGATTTCAACTGATGCAAGGGCTGTCAATATTTTTACCAGGATTTATGTCTAGCCATGAAAAAACTGGGTTCTGACTACCCCAGTTTACATGACGCAGGTGGGCTAGTCTAAAGAGCCACTCACGATGAGGCCTCCATGGACACCACTCCCACGAAGGTTGGGTGCGTACTCTGCCAGGTCCACGGATCGCAACCACTCCATCACCCTGTGGTTGGACCACTGCACAACTTCTGAAGGAGAAAGGTTACTCTGCAAGAGGGAGAGGAAGAAAGTTAGGTCTAACAGGCCCTACCTGTGGCCCCCTGTGGGACCAGCCCCTGTGAACAAGCCTGCCTCAGATGCCTGACCAGAAGACAGCCCTCATGCCCACGGAGCTAGGCAGCCAGCCCAGCGACCTGAGAGCCTTCCTGGTTTCCAAGAGAAAGAGTTCTCACAGAGTCTTGCAAGATCTTCCACACTGAAATCTTTGATTCCAGAACCCTAATTGTGACTCCCTAATTCTCTGGTTGGGACTGGTAAAAGAAGGCACAGAGTCATTCATTCAGTGACTCAACAGAACTTGAAAGAGGACTATCATTTACGAGTCACGTGTTTTACAGACAAAAGGTCTCCTGGGAGCAGCCAAATGTTTTAAGACACTTAGAGCTAAGTGGTATCTTAGGCTTCAAAATGCTCAGCACTGTGCCTGACACACAGAAGGCATTCAAAACTTATTTGCTGAATAGGGAAAACATGAGACAGAAGGCGGAGGTAGGAGTTTTTGATCCCTCAGGAAGAGGAGTTACTCTTATAACACGGGTACACTCAGTTCCCAGGAGTACAGGAGATGGGGTGTGATGGACAAGCCTTTAGCTTCAGGGCGCAACAAGAACTCTGTGGCCTGCAGAACATGACCAGGCACTTCTCCACGACTTGAGCTGCAGTGTTTACCTAGGCTCGCTCTTCTCTAGCAAAACCTGCTCACCATTCCCTGTGCACCTGGGACTAGAGGTCAGCTAACTGTGTAGCTACAAGTAGGGAGATCGGAAATGTCTGGTTCCTGAGGGGCTCTTCTCCCCTCTGTCCACTTTGACCCTATCTTCTCATTTTGCTTTCCCCTCCTTCTCCTTTGCACCACTTGTTCATCATCTTTGGTCACTGTGATGGCTTTAAAGACTTGTTGTTACTGCCTCTGGCCCTGAACACGGGTCTCCCTGAGAGCGGTGGGAACTTAGAGGCCCAGTGTTTGTTGTGGGGCACAAAATGCAGGCAACAGGGGGTGTCTGGGGGCACCATTTAAGCAGCAGCAAGGGAAAGAATCCCAAGCAACCTGGTTCAGAACGCAGACACATTGTTCTGAGGCCATTCTTGTTTTGTCACACCTAACCTTGCAGGTGTCCAGACACATGGCTACCAGGCTAGGTCCCCGGATAGGTACGGTCCTGTCCTCACCTCATCAGCTGGCCGCCGGTGCAGGCAGTGGGGGTTGAACTTGTTGACGTGAAGCACATGAATGGCACATTTGATGCTGAGATGATGCAGTTGGCTGGTGACTTTTAAGAAGAGGAGATCATTCTGGAAGAGAAAAGTTTTGGTTGATAAGCCAGAGTTTCCAAGGTGACTGAGACCCTTCAGGTTCCTTCCCAGACCACACACAGACAAGTCTACCGCATCTTAGAAAGTGCACAATGGACACCCCAGCAGCTTCTCTTAGCTCAATGGTTGTGCTACCTTGGACCTCTTATGTGACCAACAATACTATTTAAAGACCTTAAGAAAAGAGGGACGAGGTGAAAGCAAGTTTAGAATAAGCACCAGGGGGATACCTGGGCTGAGTGCTCACAGAGACCACGGAAACCCTGAAAGGGAAAATCCTCACCACAGTTAGGTACTGTAGCATTCGCCCATCGACTCTGGACTCATGGAACTGGTCTTTGTATTGTGGTAAGCCAATATCATCAAGCCAACCTACAGAAACCAGAAGAAACAGGTGTGCTCGGGGTCATAAGAATGGGAGACTGCTAATGCAGGTAAAAAGCAATGAACGATCATCTTGCAGGTCCATCTGGATTCCCCGTAAGGAACTCACTCCCCCATCTGCCTTTCCCAAGGACAGCCAGTCCTGGAGGCACGCATTCCCAGCACAGGCTGTTTACCCTCGGGAGCTGCCAGGGACATGTATGCACACTGCCCGTCCTTACGTGTCACCCAGATGTGGTCCAGCAGGGCCGACTTCTCCTCCTGCTTGGTGTTGATGGCTTTCACGGCCAAAATCAGCTTTTTCCTGTGCAAAGGCTGCTTAATCCCCAACTCCTGAAATTGAAAGACACAGACAGATGTGAACTTCCGGCTGGCAGCTTGGCCCTCAGAGGGTGCCATGTCTGGGAAGAGATGGGGGTGTGTGTGGCAGCAGATACAGGCAGTGCCCTGTAATCGACATGCAGTCACAGAGGACATCTTGGCCTCGTCCCCTGCCCCCCACCGTGTGTGTGTGTGTGTGTGTGTGTGTGTGTGTGTAAGGGCAGGAAGAGTGGGGGCCTCACTGCCCCAGATACTGGTTTGAGGACAAAGGGGAACCTCCTTCCCGGGGCTCAGCTCTTACCTTTTCCATGTCCTGAGGGGTAGCTGACAGTAAAGTGTGGCCAGAAGTCACCCACTGCCGGGCAAAGATCACGTACTGGCCCAGGCCGAAGTCCTCCAGCCATGCGCACACGCGCTCCGTGCTCCATTGGGCAAAGGGGGCGCCAGCGTCACTGGGGGACAAGAGAATAGCAGGGCCCTGTTAGCGGGAGAGCCTGAGGCTGCATCTGAGCACAGCAGAGCCTCAGAGAAAAGGCAACTGTGTTTTAAATAATCCTAATCATGGGATTGAGCTGCACGAAATTCCATGACAATAATCATCTTTAGTGGACTCCAGAGTTTCCTGTGGTAACACCTGGTGTGAGCTTTGAGTCTTCAGGGACTGAGTACGAGCCAGGCATATGGTCCTCAGGAGGCCGTGTATGTGGGTCATCTGTCCACTGACGAGGCACATGAGCTACAAGCCCAGAATTGTGCCCCGTTATGAGGGTAATCATATTTTTATGGGCCAACACTGTCTTAAGGGAAATGCTTAGAAAACTAGGAAAAGGGGGTTAGTTCTCTAACATTAAAAAAAAAAAAACCTTCTAAACAGCGAATGCCTTATTAATGAGACACTAGAGACATTCACATTAAAGTCAATAAAGAGTATTTTTAATCAGGACTAAGAACACGGGTCTGAGAGTGCAGCCAGTATAAGAAGGGAGAAGAAGGACAGAAGGTAAAAGACAGCCACTCTTTTCAGATGATGGGCCTGCCCCACCTGGAGAACCCAAATGAGCCCAGTAAGGGGGCTCCTTATAAAACACGCAAGTCATATTTATATGACTTACAAAATCAGTAGCACATATACTAACATTTTTGTTGAAAAATTTTAAGAATCCTATTCACGGCAACCAGAATTATAAAATGTCTAGGAGCTGCTTTCTCAAGCAATGCCCAAGTCATATGTATGTGTGTGTGGGGATGGGAGCAGAGCAGGGGGAGGTGGTGACGATTATCCTCAACTGAGTAACATCAAGTCATGAATAAATCAAGGGCTAGATCATGTTCCCAGACAGGATGACTGGGAATTACAAAGCCATCAGTTCTTAAAGACATCAATTTTTCATTTAAGTGTGAATATAATGGCACACTCGAAACCTCCATGGAGTCTGGGGTGGGGAAGGCTGGCAAAGCAACTTTATGTTCATTTGAAGAAAAACCAACAGGATTTATGGAATGTAGAAAACTAGATAATCTGTAAGATTCCTTCCAACAAAGTACCCCTAACATGCTAGTTAAAAAATTGTTTTTGGCAGGTGGGGGGGTGCCTTGGTGGCTCAGTGGGTTAAGCATCTACCTTCAGCTCAGGTCATGATCCCAGCATCCTGGGATCAAGCCCTGCATCAGGTTCCCTGCTCAGTGGGGATTTTGTTTCTCCCTCCCTCTCTGACCCTCACACACACCGCCCACTGCCCTGGCTTTTGCATACTCGCTCAGTCTCTCGCTCTCAAATAAATAAATAAAATCTTTTTAAAAATTTGTTTGGGAATGACTGGTTGAGTTGTTCTTAAGGTAAAAGAGTTAAAAGACCAGAACAACAAGAAAGCATGGTTCTAACACTGATCTCTACCTCTGAAACCAATAATACATTATATATTAATTAATTGCATTTAAACTAAAAAATAAGTGAATAAAATGTTAAGTGACTAGAATCGTAAAAATTAATTAAAAATAAAAACAATTCAATATTAAAAAAAAAAGAAAAGAAAAAGAAAGCATGATTCTAGGTGTCCTGGGGTAAGTGCTGGCCACTTGGAGTAATGAGATCCAGGTTCTGGGAGAACTTGTAAAATTTGGAGGGACCCCCTTTAAGAAAAGTACAAAATCTGAATATGGAATTAGGAACAAATAATTCATTTAGAATGAGAAATCATAAAATGTTACAAGTTTAATCACACTGAAAACCATCACGAACTCCAGAAATATTTTTGAGTTTGTTACCTTTGTCAATGTATTCTATCATGTTAAATCACAAAATTTTCAGCTTTTTCCAGTGTGTTTAATATGATTCACTTTATATAAATAATAATCTAGGAACCTATTCACTATTTTTTTTTCCTATTCAGTATTTTTGTTTGGAATTTATCTTTTGCTTTTAATGAATTACTGCTTTTGGTCTGATCTGGAATTTTTTTATTTATTCTTTTTTTTTTTGAGACATTGGGTTTTTTTTAATCAAGCAATTAACATATGTGTATTATTAGTGTCAGAGGTAGAGTCCAGTGATTCATCTGTTATCTATAACACCCAGTGCTCATTACATCCCATGCCCTCTTTAATGTCCATCACCCAGTCACCCCAACCCCCACCATTTCCCCTCTAGCAACCTGTTTATTTCCTATAGTTAAAAGTCTCTTATTGTTTGTCTACTCTTTTGTTTTTAAGATTTATTTATCTGAGGGAGGAAGGGAGGGGGGAGAGAGAAAGAGAGAGAATGAGTTGGGGGGACAGAGGAAGAGGGAGAAGCAGACTCTCCACTAAGCAGAGAGCCGGATGTGGGGCTTGATCCTAGTACTCTGAGGTCATGACCTGAGCTAGAGGCAGGCACTTGACTGTTTTACTCAGACACCCCAGTTTGTCTTAATGCCAGAATACTTTCAGTTTCAAATGTTCATTTTGTCACTTTTATTTCACATTCTATTAGCTTTTGATTTCACTTCATTTCTTACTTCTGGAAATTGGTAAAAATACATATTCAATATATCAGAGGGGTATTTCAGTTCTGAATGAAAAATGTGCTTCTGAGATCATAATTTGAAAACCTCGCTCTTCTACACCTTTTCAAGAGTTCTAGAGCTCCAGTGCTCATCTTCGACAGAATTTCCATGCCCTTCTTTGTAAACGGTCTCCACCCTCCTCCACCAGTGTTGTTCCCACAGTGGCAGACCCTGCTTCTCCACCTGCCTGCCCCCGCTAGGTTCTCAGTTTTGGGGTCTCCCAGGGCTATCGCTGAACAGGCAACGAAGCAATTCAGAGAGGATAGAGAAGATACCTTCTAGGCACAGCCAAACCACTTGCTTTACTGACATGTTCCAAAACATCTTCCCAAATTGTGGTTAAAGTGATGTAAGAGATTATCAGATGCGCCATCCCCATGAACGAGGGACAGCACATGGTGCATTTATAACTGTATATACGTCATCAGTCAGTGCACTTCTGACTAGGAAGAACTTCTGTTTTGACGAAGCATCCATGAGAAGCAAAGCCCTTGCCTGGGATTTCGCAGCCCTAATGACTGGGAAAAGTTTTCACAGAACAGCTTCTGGTTTTATACATTTGAAATGTTTCTTTTCTACTGCCCCAGACTTCTGATAGCGAGAGCCAAAAGACACGTTCACACTGGGACATGACCGCCAGCTCTGCATCTCTGTGTCAGAGCACCAGACAGATGGGCACACTGGGAAGTGGTGCAAACCCTGGGAGACATTTTTACAGAGGACAGCTAGTCAACCAAACATGAAGGGACCGCACACCACGGACGCACACCCCAAAAAATCCAAGCTAAATGGAAACCCGGAACTCAACTCCCCCTTGGCAAGATCCCCCAAATGCCCACAGTGCTCCAGTATCATCTGACAGAAGGCAGTGTGTAGATGGAGGGAAGTCTGCAGTGAACAGTCAGCAGTCAAAAACTGCTTAGATTAAAATACCTGACTTGGGAAAGTTTTGCAAAACACATGGCTTTGTTGGCACATTGATGGGACTCTCTCCATATCCTAGAAGACACCTGGGTGCAAGCAAAGGACCCTGAAGCTTAGACTTGCTCACATTGAGGGTACACCTGACACCATGAATATGGGAGAAAGGCAGGAAGAGAGTCTGACCAGAGCCCCTCATAAAGCTACAGTCCCGAAGGGCAGCAGACTCAGGAGGCCAGCTCAGGAATCATCGCTGCACGGAGATGAGATCCAGCCATGGGATCGAGTCCGCCTGACTTCACCATTATACACTGCTGCTTTCTCTTGGAAAAACAAAAATACCTCTCACCACATACCAAAATAAATCCCCAAACGGAGGATTCAGACACAGCTTTAAAAAAATCATTTAAAAAATTAAACATGAACAAAACCACAAAAGAAAAGTTCATGAACTTCATTATATATAAACATAAAAATTCCATATGTCGAAGTGTCACAAAATAAACTTCTGTAACAAGCCTAAAACACAATTTATCACCATTACTAGACATAGCTTCATGTCTTAATACACAGAGAGCAGACAGAAGTCTGTAAGACAGACAGTAACAAAAATGGGCAAAAAATGCAGACAATTCACAAAAAGTAAAATGACAAACATCTGCAAACTAAATTAACAATAAAATGTAATTTTTTGTGAGTGTGACAGGCACTCTGCGTAGCAGTGCTGACTGGAATATAAATCAGAAAAACTTTATAGGAGAGAAGAAAAAACACAATAAAATTTATTTTTCTATAACCTCAGAGAAGAGTCCTAGGAAATGTCATTATCAAATACTATTATTTTAGCATAATTTTTAAAAGTTTACTTATTTATTTATTTGACAGAGAGAGACACAGCGAGAGAGGGAACACAAGCAGGGGGAGTGGAAGAGGGAGAAGCAGGCTTCCCGCTGAGCAGGGAGCCTGATGTGGTGCTGGATCCCAGGACCCTGGGATCATGACCCGAGCCAAAGGAAGAAGCTTAACCACCCAGGTGCCCCACAAATGTGATTATTTTAAAAAGAAATATTTCATTAGAATAAAAAAAGAGACTGGGGCTGGAGACTTTCTGTAACCAAATACTTTTCCTACAGGGATATTGGTGATGAGACTTTTTTTTTTTTAAGATTTTATCTTATGTATTTATTATCTTATTTATTTGACACAGATAGAGCATGGAAGGGAGGGGCAGAGGGAGAAGCTGACTCTCTGCTAAGCAGGGAGCCCGCCGTGGGGCTCAATCCCAGGCCCCTGAGATCATGACCTGAGCTGAAGGCAGACATTTAACCGACTGAGCCACCCAGGTGACCCCAGTGATGAGACTTTTCAAGGCTATACCTAAACATCTATAAATACCAGAAGCCATTAGTTTATATCAAATTTCCGCTGACAAGTAAGAAAGGCCATTCTTTTCCACCAGTGAATGCAAGGCCTTACCACAAGCGCTGTTAGCATAAATGCAGCAATCTCCTTAGGGCGTCCTCTTCCCCTTTCTCATCCTTGTTATGGTTAACAAAGCACAAAAACATTCACAGCAACCAGCCCTGTGGCTGGAAGCAGTTTTTCCTTCAGCAGAGAAGTTCCTGACTTTGGTTACCCCATCCTGAAATGGCTGACAGAAGATAAACGGGCCTCCTAACCATGCGGTCGGGCACTAAGAAAAAATGCTGAAGGGTCTTAGAGAAAGTTCTTATAGCCCTGCCAGTGAATCAACGCTAAAGAAATCGCCAGAATTGGAGCTGAGGTTAATCATGCAAGCTGACTGTAGACTTTTTTCATCTCTGAAAAATCAGAAACATTTGTGTCTAAATTTAAAAAACTGCTAGGAAATTAGAGTGTTCTTGTGGAATATATAAACTTTCTTTGGCTCGCTTTTTTACTGGCTCTGAATGGGTCTCTGCCTTCTCTTGCCTCCAAAAGCTACCACTCACCGAGCATTTACACCTGTAACACCAATGCCTCGGCTGGCAGGTACACAAGTGCACACACCCTCACATCTCCCTGCACGGCACCTGGAAAACACGTCTGTCGAAACCCATCAAGGTGCAAGTGGATCTGAGGAGGCCCTCGTCTCACACCCGAGCCAACCGGGAAAGCTTAGAAAGCTGGGGCTGTCTGGGTGGGGAAGAGAAGGGTGTGTCCATGGGTTCCCTTTCTCAGGGCAGTGGGGGCGGGGGGGTGGGGGTGAGGTGTACCAACAATAGGCTGCTTTAGGGAAACGTGCTTCTCTCCTCTCGATTGTACTGTTTCTGAGGATTGGTATTTGAACTGTGCACGTCTTACTCACTACCCGCTCCTGGCACAGGTAGATGGCAATCTCAGAGGAATTAAGTAGGAGAGTTAAACATTACTTTTCACTGTTGGGTTAGATTTAAAGTGTCACAGTGCAATCCTGAGGAAGGTGCTCAGAAGCCTGACCTTGGCTGAGTAACTCAGACTTCAGGAGATAGTTACTAGAGATAATATTTTGTAGAAACTGTCTGGTGGGAACAGGGGATCAGAGGATATGGAAAGGGATTTTCCTAAAGCTCCGGAGTACTGTTCTGCCTGGGCAGGCCTGAGGAAAGGGGGCAGAGCTACTCACTGGAGAGTGTCTACCAGGGCCGTCCAGGTCAAGCCAGGAACTGGAGGAAACCCAGCACAGCCAGGGCAAACCAAGAAAGTTTAGTTTCTTTTCACACTTTTTTGTTTGGGCATGATGGGAGACTCCTGCAAAAGTAGGTAGTTCCTGTGGAACACACTGTCTGCCACCCCCTTTAGCTAACACCCTTCAGCAAAGCTTGGGGCCTTGTCTTAGGAGGCATAATGACAACGCGGCCTGCTCGGGTGGCGGGGGACAATGCCCTTTCTCAACGTCTACCGGAGGAGGTTGACCCGTGAGCAGCAGACTACTGATGCTTGGGTTAGATGGGCAGCAGCGATGCGATCCTCCTAAGAACTTTAATAAACTTCCTTTGATTCCTCACTTCACAAATGAGGAAACTCATTTGTTGAGGCGCAGAGAGGTGACAGAACTTGCTTTAAGGCTCGCCACTAGGAGTGGCTGAGTGGATATTCCAAGTCGGGTCTGTGGTTCCATAACCTGTGCCCCAAAGGTTGCCCCAGAGTTTCTCAATCCCGCACGCCAAGGCCCCGAGGCTAATGAATCACACACATGCAGAGCTGCTGAGGGTCCAGCACCCATGGCGGCTTGGAGGGGGCCTCTTGCCTTTACCTCAGTGTGTCTATAAAGCATGAACAATGTCTGCTTGCGCCAAGTGGGAAACAGGGAGAAGCTCTGCCTTCTGTCTTGGCAGCATTTGGCCCCTTGGCCAAGACCTCACAGTTCTCTGTTGAAGGACTAGAGGGAGCCTTACCATTTCTGACCCTTGGGGTCTCTGGTCCTAGAGAGCCTTGGCCCTGCAGTTGCCCGGAGCCCACCTCGTCGAAACTCCGCCATCCCTGGGGCGTCGGTGTTGAAGTTCCCGGACTGAGTTCTTCGGATCCTGTGTGGAGAGGAGTCCATGGAGAGTGACAGGGGGCAGCTGGGGGCACACAGGCAGGGCACCAGCCCCTATGCAGCGTCATGCCAGCTGGACCCCGGACTCTCCATGGCACTGCTGCCCAGGGCCTCCCGGAGATCAAGGATCATGGCCTGTGACAGCTCCCCAGACCCAAGCCTCGATTCTCATTCTGCCTCTGGGATTTGGGGCACACCCTGTGGGGTCCAAGTGAAGAGTGATGTGGGGGAGGAGGCCCATTTCTGCCCAGGGCCAGCAAGTCCTTCTTTAGACACAGACTGACCCCTTGGAAGGAAGAAGTTGGTCTCATGCATTGTCTCTCCCAAAGTACATGTGGTGAAAGCTGCAGAGAATGTGCTTGGGGTTCGTGGGAGGGAGTGATGCCAGGAACGAAGGGCAGATAAGGCAACAGCTACATTTACTGTTCTCCTCCTCTGCGCCCTCGAAGAGAACTCCAATTCTTCCCTCTAACGGCCTTTCTGTTTCTAGTGCTGTTCCAACATCTAATTAAACAGGGGGCTATGTGGTTCTTTACCCGTTCTAGAAGAATTTTGATTCTAAGCAATGTAATTATGATCACCACCAACTTACTTTCCCCAGAACTTCCTGATGCCTTTGGGGCTCCGTTTACCATCTGGGGTCAGGGGAGACTGGGGACTTGAGTCAGTGCCCGAGGATGTGGATGAGAGATCGTTGGCCACGGCGGTGTCGTCCCAACCACTTTCTGTGTCTCCTGAGATGGAAAGAATGGAATGGTGTGTGAAGGACAGAAAGGAACATGACCTTCAAAACCTTGACCCCAGGCCAGGGCCATCCTTCAGTGGGGCTGGGGAAGAGTCTGCTCTGCCTGCTGGGCAGAAAGTCACACCTCCTTCTCAGAAACCAGTGGGGGCTCAGGCACACTCCAGGCTCTCTCTCTGAGGACTGGCCAGGTTAGTGTTCTAAACTGGGGTGAGCTAATGTTTTCAAGTTTAAAGGTTTGGAGGTCCAAGTACTGGCAGGTAACTCCAACAAGGAGCTTCCTCCTTCCCCCAAGGGAGATGCAGGGCTGCAGGCAGGAGGGGACGTGGCTGAATGTTCCAGAAGGGAGGGTGTCAGGGGAGGGACACAAGGGCATCTCACTCTCCACCTCACCTGGAAGGATACAGTACCTAATACTGGGGCACTGACACTCCGGCCACGATCTCCAGCCAATCAAGAAGCAGAGAAGCCACATGAAGAAGCAAGAGAGGCCAAAGTCCAGCCCAACAGAGTTATAGGGAAGCAAAGAAATAAACAGAAGAGTCATCGAGCAAGAGAGAAAAACTCAAACAGAAAGAAAAATAATCCCATGAGAAAAGAAGGGTGGGAACAGTGACTGAACTTGGACCCCAGGGTCAGTGCGTTGAGAGGAGGCCTAAGTGAGGGGATCGAATACTCTCGGGGCCACTCCCTGGCAGGCAGAGGCAGCCACACACGGGTAGGGAGAGGGAGGGAGAGTGGCAGGGGCTGACACACGGGCACACACAGCCCCCATGTGGGCGCCAGGGCTCCCTCAGATCAGTCTAGAATGCCCTGAAGCTGTTGCGAGTCCAGAGTCTCAGGGTTACCAGGACAGAGCTTGTCTGGAGTTCCTGCAGCCAGAGGCGGAACTGGCCAAGGGCAGAAGCCAACCCACGAGCTAGCTCAGAGAACTTACAGGGATGAGGAGGAGAGGAGGGAGGGCTCTGCAGGGACCAGAATGTTCCCTCCTACACTCCATTGACCTGTTGTTGTTGAGGAAAGATGGCCTACTCTGCGTGAAAAGCAGTGAAGACCTCCACGGTTCCAGGTCCTAAGCACCAAAAGGGCACCTGTGGATGGATATCCTTGCCCACTGGCCACTCCATTTCCCTAAGGAAACACTTTCCCTTGGAAGAGCGCATAATATCATCTTACCAGTAATAGGGAGGCTGCAGGAGGAAGGCACAGACGGGGGAGATATCAGGATGACAAAGGAGGAGGGAGGGAGGGACTGGAAGGATGCACTCAGGGGTCTAAGAGGGAAGGAACAGAGGAATGATGGGAAAGACACGGAGGGCCAAGAGAGGAGGACTGGAAGGCAAATGGGGGTGGAGCGACTGTGGAAAGAAAGGGAAGGCTCACAGCCTGGGTTTCTGGTGCTCTACAGGGCTTACCAAAGGAAATAATGTACCCAGACAGGGAGCCATGGTCTCTGCCAGGGAGGCCACCCAGAAAGACACCTTTTCCCGTCCACCCACCTGACCATCCCCCAACTGTGGGCTGTGGCAGTGGGCACGGGACTTTTGCAATAACTGAAAGTGTGGCCGCCACCCCTGCGGCCTGGACACTCACTCAGCCGCAGCAGGCTGCTCCCTGCGGGGTCGGGCTGTGAGGCAGTGGCAGTCGACTTGGCAGCCTCTCCATTGGGTGTCGCTCCTGAAAGCTTCCCAGGTAACGTGGGGTATTTGTGCTCCACCAGGAAAGGGTTGTCCTGCTGGAAGGAGAAAGAGAGACATGTTCAAGCAACTTTATGGCTTCAGACTTAAACCCAGTTAGGAAATGTTTGGATGCACAGACAACTCAGCTTTCCAAGAGCTACGTGTCACTTAGCCCAACTCAAAGACCTTGCAAAGATGACTTAGTCCAGGAAAAGGGACCAGAGTTCTGAGAAAGAAACTTGCCCAAGGGCCACACAATGAGACAGGGACAGAGTCAGGACCAAATCCGGGGCTATTTGCAACAGACCCTAAACAGGAAGTGGAAGAGTCTGGCAAAGGGGGCTTTGCCCTTTGGCTGGATGCTCGGACTTGCCATGAATTAACAGCCACCAATGATCCCTTGGGTACTTCGAATTAACAGACCCGAATTCTAGTAAAGGGTACAACTACTGCTTTGGTGTATATATTTATGTAATACGTCATATGTAAGTTACATTTATATATTACAGTAACAGTTATCTTGAAAAACACCAGGTTAAGACAAAGTGAGAAGGGACGTACACACTGGGGAGGTGATAAGAGCAAACACGCTGGTGGGGCGACACACCACCCATTCCCTTAGAACTTAGGATCCCGGTCTGCACAAGACTCATCCCCAGTACAATGGGCCTGTGCACACACCCTAGCCACAAAAAGGGTACCCAAAACAAGGTCACATAAAGGGAAAAGAACTGCACTTCGCTGGTCAGGATGGGCACAATGCAGCCAGAGAAAAACAAATATCATAGGATTTCACTCCCATGTGGAATTTAAGAAATAAAACAAATGAACAAAGTGAAAAAGAGAACAAAAAACAGGATTTTCACTACAGAAAACAAATGGATGGTCACCAGAGGGGAGGTGGGTGGGGACGGGTGAAATAGGTGATGGGGTTAAGAGTGAAGTTATCACGAAAAGCACGAGTGACGTATAGAATTACTGAATCGCTATGTTGTAAACCTGAAACTAGTATAACACTGTCTGTTAACTACACTGCAATTTTTTTTTATAAGAAAAAGGACATAATGGCCCCTAAAGCCACAAACCTAAGGGAAACCCAGTGGAATGCATTTGGATAAAGAGAGAAAATGCATTTGAATAAAGAGAGAAAATTCATTCCATTTTCCTTTACCAAGGAAATTGACTGTGGATAACTTGATGGGGCCCAGAAGAAAAGTAATACAAAAGTTCTGATTTCCAAATGGACAAGTCTGAGAAGTGATGGAGACTTCAATGACTGAGACATCTCTTGAACTTTCATTTAGTTAAAAGCTAGGTATCCAATGAATTTCTGAATTCATTGTGCTTATAAAATACGCATCCCTGAAATTGTCTGAAATCCGACTCCTTCACTGAACATGGACTACTAACCCCTGTGAACTCGGACTACTAATCCCCATGAACAGGCTCAGAAAGGAGAGATGTAGGGGAAAAAAGGAGACTAAACTTCCAAGGAAGTCTGAAAGAACCAGCTGGTAAAGCACAAATAATCAGATGGGGAGACTGCATGATTTTTAAGCTCATGACGACCCACGAGGCAGACACTGGACCTGGTCAGATCAACAGTTTACAAATGCCAATCCCTGTGCCAGCTGCCCCACAATCACCGGGGACACCTGCAAAGACAGGGTTCCCAGGTTGCACCTGGTCCTGTGAATCTACCCCTCTGGGAGCACACCCCAAGTGGTGGTATTTTTTTTTTAAGATTTTATATATTTATTGTCAGAGAGAGAGAGAGCACAAGCAGGGGGAGCAGCAGGCAGAGGGAAAAGCAGGCCCCCTGCTGAGCAGGAAGCTCCATGCAGGACTCAATCCCAGGACCCTGGGATCAGGACCTGAGCTGAAGGCAGATGCTCAACTGACTGAGCCACCCAGGTCCCAAGTGTCTGTATTTTTAACAAGCGTTTCAGATTACTCTGATGCACAGTTAAAGCTGGAAGCACTGAGTGTGGGGAAGGCAATGTTTGAAAGGTTTAAGGATCTGTGACTCCAGGTTCCCCATGACACAGGAAATAAAGGAGTGGGGAAGGGCTATCAAAACCAGATTTCCAGTTGCATCATCACCCATGCAACACCACCCTCAAAGATAGGGAAGAGACCACTGAGGCCACCGATGTGGGCTGTCCGGGGTGCTCACTGGATGGGAAAGGGGACAGAAGCTGGTTGGGAAAGAAGACAGAACCCAACCCAAGCATGCGTGTCCCAGACCTATAAGACAACAGAAAGAATCGAGGGTGACAGAAAGGGCTCTCAGCTCTGTTTAGCCAAGAACGACAACAAGGAAGGAAGGACTCACTGCTGGAAAAGGTAAAGGTCAGGGCAGGACCCAGAAGGAACAGAAGAATGCGGCTGGTTGTGGGGGAATGGAAACCCCAGCTGCCTCACGTTAGAACAGAGAGGCAGCGCACTGGAGGCGGCGAGAACACAAGCTTTGTGTCAGATGGACTCAGACAAAGCGTTTTCCCTTCAGCCTCCCACAACCTGTTTTATTGTTTCTCAATGGGGAACAACTCCTGCCTCAGGCTGAGCATGCCAGGACCGCAGATAAGCACAGGCACAAGAAATATCACGTGCCCGGGGCCTGGAGAGACAGCAGGCTGTAGGAGCACAGTCTCTAGATCAGACCCCTTCGAGAACATCGCGCTCATGTGTGGTCCAGGGCACAAGCCGGAGAAACCAGTGCTGACCCTAAGGAGGATGAATGGGAACTTTAAAGGCTTGTGATCCACACGCTGGAGAAGAGGATGTTCAGCTCAGAGGAGGGTGTGAGGAACAGTCAGGAGCAGAGGAGGCTGGTTCATTCCAGGGGCTCCAGAGGGAGAGCCAGGATCAGCGGGCACATGCTCTGGGGAAGTCCTGAAGGTGTATCTACTAGGGCTGGGAAAGATGTGAAGAGCTCTCCAGCACAGAAAGCGAGGGCCAGACGTCAACGTTAGGGGATGCCCCAGTGGCTGAGTGTGCCCGTGTTTAGCCCTGACACGTGAGCAGAGAAAGGATGAGAGCTGTCCTGCTCCTCCGGCTTGTGTGTGGGAACCCTAACCTTCCCCTTCCCAGCAATTAGATCCACAATGTTAAAGATGAGCTTTCCTGAGCCTGTAAAATGGAAGAGACAATAAGAAATCCCATCCCACAGACAACGAGACGAAATCACACTACACGGTGCACGTAAGCCAGAAACGGGAAAGGAAGCGTTGTCTTTCCTCCTGTGCTCTTATCCCTTATGATTCACCTATTTCCCAGGCACAAAGCTCCGTGAAAACTCCAGCAGACAACCATGAGTGCACGATCGGGGCAGTTATCGTACCTTGGTTTCCACCCCAGGGGAGAGCTGGTTCCCGTTGACACACTGTGAAGCAGCAAGAAGGGTTTCAATCATGTGCAGAGAGAGAGACCGGTGTTAGTCACAAATGACAGCTTAGGACCACCTGTCTGCTTCCAGCTGCAAGGCTCATCCCCTCCCTCCCCATCTTTCTGTTAGGTAATCACCATCCACGGAGGAAACACAGGTCACTGTCCAACCTGCGGACAGATGTTCTGGGTAGTTGCCAGCAATCTGACCAGGGAGAGCAAGAAGCACAGGACCACAGGGCCAGAGCCACTGAATGGGCCCCGTGGCTCCTGCCAGCCTCAGTCTTCATGGGTGTCCTTTGTAATTACTGGTGCTGGTACACTGCTCAGACCAAGGGATTGAATACAGCAGGTTCCAGAAAGGTGCTCTCTCAGGAAAGGAGTCTGGTTTCCAGTGACCATGCCCGAGAACCTGTGATCTACCCTCCAGCACCTGGGACACCCACATGGTCAAGGGCCAGCCTCGAATAAGGGGCACAAAGCCCTCCTCACATCTCTCTAGACTCTTAAAAAAAGCTTCCTCTCCAATCTCCTAAATTATCCTGTAACTCACTCCTGGGCTCATCAACTTTATCCACATTACTTCCTCATTCAAAATCCCTGCAACAGAGGCCCAGGACTCAAGACCTCGACGGCTTGATCTGACTCAGGCTCTGAACTCACATCCTCCTGCTCCCCGCCATTTCCCAAAACCTGCCTGTGCTCACCTCTGCATCTTGTCCATCAACTCCCTGCAGCATGCCCTAACCTCCCTCTGGGATGCCTTGGGCCACACCTGACTGGTTTTCTCAGAATGTTCATGAAATTCCTGCCTCCCCATCAGCTTCAGAAAGGCCTCTACAAGGTGGGACCTGTGTGTCCCAGCACTGCTGGGTAAGGAACTCAGGAGTTACAAGGGGCTGACCTTGTCCACAGGTTCACTTCTTAGGTCTTCTAGGCTACATGAGAGTTTTTTCTGAGCTCTGGAAAAACACAAAAGAAAGCAAACAAAGACACAGTTACTGGACAAGGTGGTGTGTCATTCACACAGAGGACATACCAAGTGTTTTACCAGTAGTGGGTTTAGGGTCAAGGTCAGGAAAAATTCACTCTCATCACAACCACTACACAGGAGACTGGCCCATTTCAGGGAATAACCTGGTCAGACAATGCGTTGTTGAGGGCATGAGAGCATCATTTAAATCCAAATCAAAAGGCCTTGACGTGGGGCGCCTGGGTGGCTCAGTGGGTTAAAGCCTCTGCTTTCAGCTCAGGTCATGATCCCAGGGTCCTGGGATCGAGCCCCACATCGGGCTCTCTGCTCTGCGGAGAGCCTGCTTCCTCCTCTCTCTCTCTGCCTGCCTCTCTTGCCTACTTGTGACCGCTGTCTGTCAAATAAATAAATAAAATCTTAAAAAAAAAAAAAAAGGCTTTGACATTCCTTGAAAATACAGAACACACTCAATTCTATTACATCAATGGGAGCTAACTGGTCTATAGTCAGAAAGAAGACTCCGCAGAGTCAAAAGACAGGAGAGGTGCCGATACGGCCTCATCCGTGAGTCTAAGATGTAACCCCGGGAGGAAGGAGCTGTGCCACATTACAGTGGAGGTGAGCACATCGGCCAGCCACAGCTCCAGAGCTTCACCTGCTAGGATCTTCCATGCCTTTGCTCCAGCTCTGTCCTGACCAGTCTGCTCAGCGGAATTTGCTTTTTCAGAGGTTATTTTGCAGAGAAGGGCACAAACTGTATAGAGAAGAGACCACACCACCAGGGGTCACAAGAGTTACCTTGTAACAAGTCTCCTTTGCAGTGATGCTTCTCAGTTTATATGAGTAAAGCAAAATCTCTTAGTACATTGGTCTCCTGTGAGTCTGGTCAGTGTGAGTTAATCACTGTGGACTTTTTTCCAAGTGAACTCATACATAAACTAAATTTCTTATTGTGCAAAGTGACTACCAATTGCAGTCTTTGACACTGGCATTTTTCTCTAGGGCTAAAGGCTGAGGGAAACAATGGCCCTATAGAAAGTGGGGTCCAGAATGTAGGTGCTGGAGCCTCAGCACCATTCTGGGGAAATTTCCATCATACATATGGCCAATCTCCCCAGATGCCCTCACTGAATGACACTCTGCTCTTGGCAATGGAGCCTCTGTATCTCCATTACATGGGGCCTAACCTGGAAGCATGTTCTAAATTGTTGACCTAGGGAGCTAGAAATTGGTTCATTTTAGAGGGAAGTAGACCAGTGGCAGCCAGGTGACCCCACAGGCCAGCCCATTATAAGCTCATTGTCATGTGAAGCTTCCCCAAAGCAACAGAACAACCTCACTGTAGGAGAAATGGCTCTCCCGATGAAGCCGGACTTGTCACAGGGCTCTGGGACTCCTAAGAGCAGGAAGGACTTTCAAGAGGAGACTGTTGAAAGTGAGACCTACAACATGGGATGCTCTCAGCCCCAAGGAATCCCTGATGGGCACAGATGATCTACAGCCACTTCTCCTTTGAGGCTCCAACCCCTGGCCAGGTCTTTTCTCAGTGACAATGGCCCAGACCATTAGCCCATGGGAAGGGAAGCTCATCCGTGGCTAGGGAAGGTAGGCATGTTTGTGACTGTTCCACGGCCACATTGTGGCCACTGTCAGGGCCTGGAGCACTGCTCAGTGGAAGGGCAGGTGTGCCTAGGATCTGTGGTTGTGCTTACTATGCATGGCCAATCCCTGCCTTGCAGGAGCTCCAAGTTGGGCTGAGCACACAGCAGCTCTAGGGACACAGTCAGGACCCCTACCTGGTTTCCAGCGATTTCTGTGGTAGTGGAGGTGGCCCCACGGCGGGAGAGTTACATCTTGGAGGCATCTATACAAGAAACAGAAGTCACTGTAGGGGACACTTAATGTGTGGAGACCACCTACCATCCCTTCTCCTTTGGACAACTCCCCTTGAGGAGTCCCACTTCCTCCCCTAGGTACAGGCACATTGGCTGTGTTGTTGATTCAGGCGCCTTGCTCTTTCAGGACGCCCAGGAGGAAGGAGTATTGGAAACCCAGGCCAACCTGCTCCTCCTCCCCAGACCTGCCCCCATATCCCTGCAGGAGAGTCCTGACACTTGAACCCCTGGGGACCCGTGCCACTCCTGCCCTCTCTGAACTGGGTTCTTTAGCTTTTTCTTTCTTGCAGGGAGCCACCATGCACCCTTTCAGAAACATGCCTTGTTGGTGTAGGTTAGCCAGAGTTGATGTCTGGTGCTTGCAATGAGAAGCACTAGAACGGACCTATGCACTTAACAAACGTGAGCCATCTCCATGGCCTACTAGGCCCCGTGCTGGGTGTGAGTAAGTGTTCCCCACAGTAAACAGGCAGACAGCTGAGATAAAAGATCAGTGCAGATGTTCTTATGATAATGATACCTCTAACACAACAGAGGGATGGATGGGAGGGAGGGAAACTTCAGAAGAGGGCTTCAGAGGGGAGAACACTTGAGAAATGAGAATGGACTTAGTGAGAAGGCAAAAAGGGAAGAGAATTACAGGTAGACTGAACATGAGCTAAAGGTGGCATCTAAGGAGGACACAGTTTGACATTTTCACTGTTGTACTAAGTGCAAAGATGACTTTTTCTCTAGAGCCCAGTAAGTACCTTTTTGGTCTAATAAACGTGTGTCCATTTCCAGGTTCTGCCATCTAGCTGCTGTGTGACCTAAAGCAGATTAATTACCCTCTCTGAGCCTCAGCTTCACAATAAAGAAAGAATCCCAGCTGGGTGTCATTAAGGTGACAAGAAATAAGGTGAGAGCCATGTACAGAGCTCACTGCAGTAACCACACATTGGTACTGGGTGTCAATCACTGCTTCTGTATGATTGCCAGCAATCTGGAATGTTGGTCTGACTTGATAACTGGTCACTTGGTAACATTTTAGTTCCTCCCTCAATTAAAAGAGTTGAGCTAGACCCCTAAGATCCTCTTCAGTTTGGCCATTCTAGAGTTTCATGAGCTTTTTACACCCTGAGCCAAAGCCCTCTCTCTCCTTGAGATCTGGATCTATGAGTATATGTGCTTATTTGTATCTAGTCTGAATGTGGAGAGATTTGTGTAGGACCAAGAAAATCTGTCTGCTGGTTACAGCGGCTGGAGGGGGTGTCTGAAATAGGAACGGATCCCTGCAGTAGCTGAAGTTATTCTCCTCCATGAGCAAGGCACACTCATCCATTCGACAACCATCTGCATTCTCCTGGGCATCAGGCACTATTACAGACACTGGACAAATGGGGGGAGATAAAACCAAACCACCCTCGGTCTCTGCTTATACCCCAGAGAGGAAAGACAAAAGAAACAAGGAACTGGATTGAGAGTTCCTATCCTTGCAAGTCCATCGTCCACAATGTCAACCCTCCCAGTCAGGACACAGGCCAGCATCTGGGCCCCTACCCACCCTCGGTGCTCTCCCCAGGGCCTTGGGGGCCACTCCATCTATTTAATTTCTCACCTGTCAAGACTTATACCTGACAGGTACCTGACTAGATCATCCCCCAAGCTCTGTAAGCTCCCAGGACCTGCTAAAACCCCCATCATGGGTGAAACATAGCACCTCTGGTTTAAAGAATTCTTCAGGGCCTTTATTCACACTGTTCCACTTTCTGAAACTTCCCTCGAGTTCTTCTTCATTGATTAAGAGAGTTCTTTCCGAAGGCCCTGGAAGCATTAATGCAGAAGGGGGGATCACTACTGTGGGAGTTATTCAGAAACCCATAATTAACACAAAATTCTAACAATCTTTCTCCTTCATTAAGAAAGCCTAAGGAATACATAAAGGTACATTAAGACTGTGACTCAAGATTCTTCAGGGCATCTGAAGATGGACTGTCATGAGGGTCATCTCAAGGGCAAAGCTCATGTATGGAACATAGAGAAACCCCTAGGATTCCTCCCCAACCTTCTCACTCCTTGGCCACAGGCAGTCAGGCTCTGACTAGACCCCAAATACCAAAGAAGAGGGAAAACAGGGCAGTGATGTGTGCACAGGCCCAGCAGAAGCTCAGCCAGAATGAGAGGTCTCTGAATGCCCTCGGAGCAGCCCCCTCCTCCAAAGTAGCTGCTTTCCGGGGACTGTGATAGGAGCCCAGGTCAGCGGCATGAAGGGTAAGGCAGGCAGCCTGGCCTACAGCCCGCTGTGCTCAGATGAACACTAATGCTGCCTGGGAGGTTCGTTCGCCCCGGGCAGCAAATACGAAACACGGAGAGCTCTCCCTGCCCTGTGCCTTCCTACGGGAACCCAGGTACCCAGGGACTTAAAGGAGGCTCCCTGAGTGTCCTGGCAATCTACTGGGGGAGATTTTAGATTCCTCTGGAGGTGGGCAAGCTCTAATCCCCCATGAGGGCACCAAACTATTTTTTGGTCCAGGTCTGACTGCTCTTACTGCCCCTAAGGGGTATGCTGGAAAGACACACAGCCGATCTCCAAGAATGGAGATTCCCAAGGGCTCTCACTGATGGTTTTATTTTCTTGATGATCTGCTTAGTCCCTGGGAGCTCTCATCTGGGACTCACCTGGGACCACCATCGGACATAGTTTCTAGAAAATGACAAGCTGCCGATTTCCCCCATCCAGGACAGACTAACCAGCTCCATTCTCTAGCAGAGGATCTTCTCCAAATGAAGACGAAGAGCCTTCTGGCAAAATGCCCCTGGGTTTAACCCAGTCGATGAAATACCTCTGGGAGAAAAGGGCAGAGCCCTCCTTGCCCTCACCTTGTGTTGCCATCATCATCTCCTTCGCCCTTCGGTACTGGTTTAGCAGCCCCGTGAGCTCCTCTATCCGACGGTCCTGTCACAGTGGGAGAGTAGACTATACGTGAACACCACCACTGGCCCCTCTGATTTCATAGGTGACGGGGGCCACATTATGTTCTGGGCACATGGAGAAGAGATGCCACAGGGAACCTAAGGAACGCTTCAACAGAAAGGTCGGCATCCAGTCTCCTTCCCATAGAGCCTGGTTTCTCAGTGCTCTGCTAGGCCGCTCCCAACATTCTCGCCTCTACCCAAAGGCAAGAGTTCAATCTCTAGCCATAAATCAGCCCTTCTAGGGGTTAAACATTTCCCATCAGAACAATCACTATCTCCCCTCCTGAAGTAGCCTTAGAAATCTGTCTCCTAGTTCAACTATTGTCCTCTGGAGCTACATGCAAAAAAAGATTAAAATAAAGCTGGTGTGTTTATCCCCAGTTCCCTCACCTGTTCCTGGGAAGTCTGAGATTCTGTGTACAACAGATAAAATCTCCCAGAGGAGATCATTTCTTTCAGCAAAAAGTCTGGGGACTTGGGAGGTCACACAGATTCTGGCCCTAGACAGACTTGGGGGGTGAACCCTGGATACACTACCTACTGTGACCTGACCTTGGACAAGACTCAAGTGCTCTGAATCTCAGTGTCCTCATCTGTAATGTGCAGGGCTGTGATCCTCAGAGCTGACGTCCATCCCAGGGAGGTGCTCTCTAGCTACAGAGGGGGCTCCCCTAGGATTATACAGGGATCAGACGTGAAGGACAGAAGGTGGGGGTAATCACATGGCATGCTGCTTAGTGTCTCCGTGATGAGTCTACACCAGACAGTGCACAGAGGAGACTGGTGTCTAAGCGGGAGTCTAAGCAGTTACAACATTGGCAATAACCACGGTGGTATTTTTTTCCCCCACACCTACATGAACAGGTACCACTTCAATCTGCCTCTGGGAGATTTCACTTAAGCCAAGTTCCTAGGCATCAAGGGCAAAAACAGGTGGCTGAGGCTCAGTCTCTAAGAGGCAGAAGCCATTCTCCCGACATATCCCTGGGTCAGCAGCCTAATGGGCATGACCCTGCCCAGAATATCAGAGACCAATAGGGACCAAACAGTCAGAGACATCAGCAGAGGAAGGAGAGGGCTGTCTGCCTGACGATCATCTTACCTTATCTTCATTGGCAACAAGCAAAGTTTCCATCCCCATTTTCAGACGTTGAATTTCTTGGTCTAAAAGAATTCAGGTGTGGAAGAATTATGTAAAGACAGACAGCCATCCCCACATGCTAAGCTGCTGATAACTTTCCTTGTGAATCAACCACACACAGGCTCTTCTATTTCTTTAAAAGCCTGTGATGATGTTTGGCATAGTCAGTCTCATTAAACATTTGTTGGACTACTAAATGAATGAATGAGCCTAGTATTTTATCTTCTTTTTATAGACGTTAGTGGGGAAAAATCAAAATGCCATTTACTCAAAGGTGACACAGAAGAACCCCCAAATCTTTCAAAATCAACATCTCGGAAGAATACAGACATTTATTGCTGATTACCTGAGTGGGCATGCACCTGGGCTGCTAACTAGTTTTAGAGAAAATCCTACAGTCCCATGGACTGTAGCAAAGGTGAATTTAAAATAAGAAAAAAAAAAAAAAGCCCACAGCTGAATGAAGATGAGAAAAAAATGATTATGTAAAAGAGCTGGTGGGTACTTGGCTTAATTTAAAATGGTATAGTCAGAACTGACAAATGTTTAGACACATCTATAAGTATATTCAAACAAACTCTATAGTTAAGGAAAACTATCTTATTTCATAAGCCTACAGAATTTCCCAGTGTGCCTCTGTGTGGAGCACCCACGGCCTACTCTCCCTCTGGGCCTAACAGGGACTCTTGATTTCTTCCCCAACCAGTCTGGAGAGCCAAAGGACAGTGCCTAAAGGAGCCGGAGGTCTCTCTGCTAAATATTTAGGCCTAGGGATTGTCACATAGTTGGGAGTTCCAAAACAAGGACCTGTCCCCACTCCTAAACTGATTACTGCAAAAGGAACAGGGACGACTATGTAAGCAAAGCAAGGAGACTAGGGAACTAAAGTACAGGCATCCCACTTGCAACAAGAACAGGACGAGTAAATTTATGGGCTTTGCGTACATAGTCATAGGGATTCATTTTCAGAGGAAAGTAGACAGTGCCTGCTCACTATCTTAGGCTCTTGGCAGCTAAAGACCAACTCTGCAGCCCCACTTGTGGGAGGAGGGCGGTAAGCCCCATATGAAGACTGGCAAACCTCAGTGGTTTGGGCAGAACCCAACCTGTGCAGCAAATGACAAAAGGACCAGCTCTAAGAGTTACCTGATGACGGACTAGAAGGCCTGGACTGCAGAGAAGCATAGGGTGGCAGGGGAAGGCTGCCTGGCCTCGAGTCAGGCTCAGCATTCTAGGCAGGTCAAGCATCGCGGAGAAGCTAGGATATCTTAGGGGGCCCCACAGCCTCCACCCTGAGCCTTGGCAGGTAGGGGGCACGCTCAAAGACTTGAGAAGAGACTGAGAAAGGCTGGGGGAGGGATGAATATATGGGTCGCAAATTTTCTTCTCCAGCCCGAGTCTTGGCTTCAGGGCTGCGTGGCTTCCCCACCCCAGCCAGGGACCCAGGCTCAGCTGCGCTAAGGCTGACCAGGGACCCAGCAGTGTGGCCAATCCCCAAGGCTACAGGACCTTGTCCAGCATCGTTCTGCAGCCTGGTGGTGGGAGGAGAAGTCAGGAGGTGTGTGATCATTCTGTACTCCAGGTGAACAGCTGTAAACACTCAATAGGTGTGAATAAGGGGATCTGAGGATTCATCCTCTCATTTTACAGCGGACTTGAACTTATCACGGTCCACTTACCACGCTTCCACTCACTCAGGATTTCTGAGGAGCCTACCAGGGTTGAATGCTGTGTGCGGCTCTGTGGATCCAGTCTTAAAGAGAACAGACACAGACCTGGCCCCACAGCGAGGACCACAGTCTTCACCACAGGACATCCCCCAGTGCAGCCCTGATACATTTAAGTGCTAGGATGGAAGTTAGAGAAAAATTGGACTGGGCGTGGGGGCGTACTTCGTTAAGGTACGGTGGCCAGAATAGGTCTGAGGGGTAACACTGACTTGAGTTCTATAGGATGAGAATTAACTGCTTTGTTTCTGTGCCCTCAGGGCCTGGTATGAGTATCAGGCAGGCATCTACAAGTGACTGAATCACTAGTCTCCCCTAGGGGGAGGACACAAAGGAAGTCCTTCCAGTCAAGTGAAGGAAGAGCTCCAGGGGGGCTGCACAGAGCTTAGTGATCAGACTACACATGAGAAGTTCGCGGCCGTGAGTCCACAACAGAGCTGTGCTTTACAGGCCCGTTCACCCGCACGCTCATCTGTTCGCTCAGACATGTTTGCATGCATGCAGGCACACACAGCAAGCCTACTCACACAGGTACACACACACACACCCCCACTCACAGACACACGTGCCCGGGGCCCAGGGGCAAGCACGTCCTATCACCATCCAGCGGTTACCTTTCTCTGCATGGTCACTGTGGAGGGCCGCAGTCCGGGAGAGCTGGCTGTGCAGACGCTCGATTTCAGCAGCCTTCAGGGCCACCTGCTCTTGCAGCTGGGCCACCTCAGCCTGAAAGAGCAACAGAGGGTCCCTGGGAGCTCAGAGGGATGACCAGACTGTGATGGAGTGCCTCAAGTCTCTCACCGCCCAGGACCAATGGGTCCTACAGCCTGCGGGGCAGTTAGGGACAAAAGAGGCAAAGGTGAGCAGTTAGGGGCGCTTACTGCTCTCTCCACAAGGGGGCGCTCTGCCCGCTGAACTCATTCTTCCCGGCCCATTTGGCCATGCCCACAGCTCGGGCTGGTCTCCTGTATCCTTCCACCTGACCAGGTGACCCAGTCACCATGGAGGCCTGATGAGCTGGGATGGCGTGCCATGGGAGAGCTGCTGATGGACAGTTTCCTTCTGGCTGTGGTCTTCCTTCTCCCCAGAGAGTCACACAAAGCCGTGGATATACATCACAGTGATAAATGCACACAGATTCCATTTTCCCAGCTCATCCAGGAAGTACAGTGGAAATCAAACCACTATTGGTAGACAAAGAGTAAGCCAAGGGTTCCTCCTGGAAGTACTTTCCCACCCTTCAGGCATAGCCACGGCCTCTGCCCAGGCTCCAGGAACCCACACACGCTCAAGTACGTGTCCACACATACAAGCACTCAGGTGCACCGAGCAGACACACTGTGGCAAATAAAGGAGGTAAGCACAGCCACAACGCCGCATACACACATTCATACCCACATGTACATGAACTGTTGTACTGGGCAGTTCCCACATCTCTACTAAGCAGAGAAGGTTAAATTTTACACATAACAGTAAGTGTGATTATTCACACGTTCCCCTACTCATGAGAAGATCAGAATGGTGTCAGTCCCATCCCACGGGGCACACTGGCTTTGGAGCCAAACCTGGATTCTCTCATTTCCTACTTGGGTGACTTTAGGAAAGTTAACCTTTCTGAGTCTTGCCTCATGTATGAAATGGGGAAAACGGCATTTACTTCATAGGGCAGTGGTGAGGATTAAGTAAGATAATAGTCACGGACAACTTAGCCTCATGCTTGGTAGAGAGTAAGTGCTCAATAAATGCTGCCACTGTGGCTCCTCTCATCGTAATCCTTCCCTTGTGGATAACCAGCTAGTTCTCTGAGCACCAAACTAGACAAAGAAAGAGGGTGAGGACTAACTCGAGAGCCAGTCAACACAGAGTGGAGCCCAGTCCTCTGGCTCTCTCTCCCCGGGGGGAGCCCAGTCACATCCCTGTCATGCCTCAAGGTCATGGAATGGGCCGTCCTTTCCCACAGGGGCTGGAGTTAACCTTCAAACAATTTCAAGGAACCAGATGAGCCTGAGCCTTCTGGTGGCTCCTCTGTCCCACAGGCCTGCATTCAGTCTCAGGACACACTCAGATACACTGGCGGAGCACCCACACTGTCTGGGCCTCCGTGCTTGCTGACTACTCACGTCAGGCCTCACTTGCTCCTCACAGGAAACCATGGGAGGAAGTAATATCCCTGCGTGTTGCTTCTGGGGAGACACCAGGACCGGTACCCGGGACATAAACCCCACCCACTCCCGAGCCAGCTGCTATCCACTGTGGCCTGCGTGCTTTGGAGTTAACAGCACAGTGAAGGCCACTATTACGGGGTGAGGGCTCCCTGCGCCACCTCAGGGTCCCTGAATAAACCTTCCCTGATATCCCCCAAAAGGGAAAGAGATGACCATGTAGAGAACAAGGAGGCAGCAAGGGAGAGGATCTCCTTACTCAAAATTGTCCTATGGAGCACTGCCCCTCTGCTCTGTGGTATTGACCCTCAGAGGCCAGACAGCCAAGCCTCGCTATGTCAAACTGCTTGCTGAGACCCATAGCTTTCCCTGGCTCACTGAGGGCCTCAATGCTCATGGCTGACCACTACCAACGTCCATGGCTTCCAAAAACCTTAGCCTTGAGACCTGCAGTGAGAAGTGAGACTCCTCTCACTTCTACAAGGACTATACTATTCTTAGGAGATAGTCTCCTAACCTCTCTTGTACCTCCTACAGCCATTTTCCCCTTTCTCTGCAGTCGGAGTGAGAGCTGGTCTCTGTCAGCAATCTGGATGCCCAGTGCTTGTCTGCAGGAGCCACGTACATCAGTGGCATGAGCCCATGGAGGCAGAGCCCAGCACCTGGCACAGGGAGGTCTCTTCTCTCTGAGGCCTGCCTCTGGGTGAGGTCACCTACTGAAAACCCTATAGACTAAGTGCCTGGGCCAAACCTCCCTTGTGTCAAATTCCACAGAATGGGCCAGAAATGACAAGTGTCCCCACAGCTGGGAACCCTAGTCTACCTCAGCGGCCTCATTAAACCCAGGGAGCAGGCCCTGCTGCTGCCGCACTGGAAAATGAATGGCCTACAGGGACTGACACATTATATGCAGAAAACTGAAGAGAACTTTCAAGAAGAATACGGGTTTTTACTGTAGGGAATCAAGATTTTATAGGGAAGAGAGCATGGTTTTTGCAAAGACACAGATCCAGATCAGAACCTCGCCTTGGCCTCTCTGGGCCTCGGCTTTCTTACCACTAAAATGAGGATGGTGAATACACAGACCTCATTACCTTATTTCATAGATCAAATGAGAAAAGGTGGGCAAAGGGCTTGATGCCTTCTGGCATGCAGGAAGTACCCAAACCTAGGAGTTACCAAATAACCCATCGTATCTCAAAGGGTTATATGCCAAGGCAAAGAGCTTAGGTGACCGAAAAAGATTTATTTGGTCTTATAATAGGTGGTATGTACAACTCTGGAGGCTTCCCTGAGACAGGACTCGCCTGAGTGGAGCTCTATGACAATAGGTTCTGGGCTCTTTGAGAAAATGACTGAAGCACCATACACACAAAGGTCCCCTTAGATAAAAACAGGCTGTATGTAGATAAGCAGGTTCAGATTGCCTACTGTTGCTGCTGACTTGGTAAGATGTTGGGAAAGTTCCTTAACTGCTCTGTGCCTTGGCCTTCTCATCCATACAATGGTGAAGAAAATAATTTCATACAACATATTATACAGACATCAATATCACATTCAGAGTTCTAATAGCATGACATACATTGTATATAAGTGGTCAATACTAGAAACTGAGACAGAAAGAGAGAGAGAGACCTCCCAAAAGAGAAATTCCTAGAACTAAATATTACAAATGGTAGCTCCTAGGGCTGGGGGGTGGGGTGGGGAGTGATCTTTATTCATTTTTTTATGGCTTAAAAAGCCCCTATAAGGGGCACCTGGGTGGCTCAGTTGTTAAGTGTCTAACTTCGGCTCAGGTCATGATCCCAGGGTCCTGGGATCAAGCCCCACATCGGGCTCCCTGCTCAGTGGGAAGCCTGCTTCTCCCTTTCCCACTCCCCAATTTGTGTTCCCTCTCTTGCTGTGTCTCTGTCCAATAAATAAATAAAATCTTTTAAAAAAAAAGCCCTTATAATAAGTACTTTTTATAATCATTCAAAGTTAACTTACAGAAAAAAATAAAATTACAAACTAGAAGTGAAGAAAATTCTTAAGGATTTTTTAAAACCCTAGTAAGAAGTAAACATGTCAATCTGGCTAACACCTCTGGGTGGCGCTGTAGAGACCTTAGTGAAAAAGAGGGTGCGTTCAGAAGCTCCCTTACCCAGGAATGCCGCTCCAGGTCTTTTCCCTTCCCCCGCCCCCCAGGGTAGCCCAGCTCCCTAGTTGAACAGAAACATGATTTAGTTAGAACAACAAAGTATATTTATATAGGTAAAATATGCATTTGAAGCTAAAAACACAGCATGCCTATTTTAAAAACATTATTTAAAAACATCATTAAAGGGACTGCTACATTTAAAACAACGCAGCCCCTATTAACATTGGCGTTCATCTACCTTAAGACTTCTCACTTCCTCACAGCCCCTTCCCGGTCCCATGTCAGCCTAGGGTGCTACAGGACACAGCAAGAGGAAGGAGACTCAGCTGCTCCAGCAGTGCCTAATCCCAGGGGGCTTTCCCTTTGAAAATAGCGTTCTGGATCTTCTGTCTGCATGGGCGCACAGTAGGGTCAATCTGCGTGTTTCCAGCTCAGGCTATTGCAAACCCTGAGCCCGAACACAGACCCTCCTCAATGGCCCTCAGCCACTCCCCAAAAGCACCAGTAACTGCCTCGTACCTTAGTGGCCTTCAGCTTCCATTCGTACTGATTCCGTTCATTCTCCAATTCTTCCACCTTGATTTTGAGGTGCCTGAGCTCTTGCAGTAACTCCTGGAGGGATGAGGGGGAAAGACAGAGTTCTGATGGTGACAGAGCATGATGGCCCCTGGATCGACAACCCTGGGTAGGCTCATGCACAGGATGCCAGGGGCAGGAGCTCCTGCGTCATGCTCCGCGCGGCAGCTCGAGTCTTGAACCATGGTCCTGTTCCGGGAAAAGCTGTTTGGGCCATTAGAAAACAGAAGCCAGGGAGTTTTAGGCACAGGAAGAGAAAACGTTCTTATTTTTAGAACCTGTTCTGATCCATGTCCTCTGCAGAGTGCACCCAGATCATGCCCAAGTGTGTGGGGGTGAGGACAGCTAGGATATGGGAGCGAGAGCAAGACAGATGCAAAAATGAGGCAGCTTCTTGCAGACAAAGTAGCGGGAAGCAGGCCAGGTGGGAGCATCCCCTGTGCTGGTGGGTCAAGGAACCTGGAGAGGGCAGTATGATCCTGGAAGGCTCCAGAGAGGAAGGGACAACCAGCAGGACAGAAGACACTAAGAGGCCAAATGCCAAATATAGCGCCAGTGTGAGGGTTCCTGGGCAGGGAACTGGGTCCACTTGAGAGGAGGGAGGGAGAAGCCAACCCAGCAGAGGGAGGACGCAGGAGGCCGATAAAGGGGACGCGCTGTTGGACTAGGGCAGAGGATGGGTGGCATGCAGTGGGAGGTGAGGCCAGAGAGATAAGGTGGGGCCCTACTGGAAAGGCTTTGGATGAGGATATAAGGAGTTCAGATGCCATTCTTTGTCCAGTAAGGAGCCACTGAAGGTTGCTGAATGAGGAAGGGATCATTGAACAACTTGCCCGTGGTGAGTCAGGTTTGTTTCTTCTGACTACAGGGCCCTTGCTCTCTAAACTACCCCTTTAGCAAAGATGACACCGCTAAGCTCCCTTGTCCCAAACCGAGGCTTCTTTAACAGTGGATTGGTCCTGCTGATTGGTTCCTATCTCACTTCCGGACTTTCTGATCTCCAGATTCTCAGAGACTCCCTACTCAACACCTCCATGCAGGCATCTCATGATGGTCGCAACCCGGGTGGAACACTTCATTCCCCCTTGTAGACATTCGCGTCCCACCAAACTCCATCTCCGTGCACCTATTCCCTGTGCCAGAAACCCGGGGCCCATTCCTGGCACCTTACTCTCCCCCAAGATGGGGAGACACAGACAACCCCAAGCCTTGCGAATTCCACCTCCAGGGAAGGGAGTCTCTCCTTTCTCCCCAGCTCGGCCATCACTACTCTGACCTAGCAGCTCGTGTCCACAGCCCGGGCAGTGTCGCCAGGGCCTGCTCCTCCGTCACCCTGCCCTTCCTGAAGGCCCTGACCCCTACAGCATCCAGGGGAACAATACCATCAAAGCATGCCTCTGGTCCTGGCATTCCCTCGAAACTCCGAAGCTCCTCAAAACTCCTAGGCTGCCCAGCCTGACCCGGCGCCCGGCCCCTTGATATTACCCTC
The DNA here is from genome assembly GCF_010015895.1 of Lontra canadensis. Taxonomy (NCBI): domain Eukaryota; kingdom Metazoa; phylum Chordata; class Mammalia; order Carnivora; family Mustelidae; genus Lontra; species Lontra canadensis. The sequence goes on along the minus strand of NW_022631001.1, from coordinate 31,170,214 downwards.
GCCTCTCTCCCTAGGCAGGCAATAGCCACATTGGCCACTTTGTAGTTCCCCTTTTGATGTGGCCCTTGACACACACCGATCCCTCTTGTCTGCAGCTGTTAATTCCCACCGATCCTCAGGGATCCGAGGCCAAGCTATGGCGACCACCCCCTTCTTCAGGCCCCCTTACTACACTCCCACAGGGCACCCTGGAGCTCTCCTCCATCATCTGCAATCAGACATTTATTGGTATGATTGCAAACAGCTAGTATTCCTCCTACGCTGTGAACTTTGGGAGGGGCTTGGCTAACTCCAAGTCTGCTTTGCTGCCTTGCGGCACACAGGTGTGCCTTACCTCCTGATGAACGAACATGTGAAATTCAATTCGGCATTTAACCAGCCTGGAGCTGAGACAGTCCGCCAAAACGTTACACCGCTTACCCTTGAATTTTGTAGGGTAATTCATCAAGATTTTCTCGCATCTAAGGAAACTATCTGTTGATGCCCTTTTTAAAAAGATGCCTTCCAGGCACCCACGACCTGCGGCATTAGACTTAAACGCCTGGTGGGATGGGTGGCTTATCGGGGATGGTTCTGGGAGCACATTTCTGGCCCTGCCTGAGAGGCCACCACCAGCGCACAGACAGCATAATACGGCCAGGCTCTGGTGACCTCTTTGGCACAATCTCCTCTTTTAGGTTGTCTGCTGCCCATCAGTGGCTATAAGCTCTGGTGTGAATTTTAGCCTCTTTTAGCCATCTTTGGGGGTGACCCACTCAACACGGGGCATACCCAGTACCTTCTCAGCACTTCCCTATACAAATCCACACTTATATCTGGACTCTCATTTTTTTTCCCCTCTTATCATTTATTTAATGTAGGAAGAAATCTCCCCCCAACCTCACCCACCGCCCCCCAGCCCACCCCCAAGCTTCTCCCCTCATGCCTGAGTCTGGATAAAGTTTCCACATGTTCCACGGTTGAGTATGGACTGTAGTTAACTACAGAGCTGAGGCAGACCCTCTGCCGTGCTCATGGCTACTGTGACCCTGACCTTCCCTAAGACTTTCCCGTCCTCTTTGACAGCAGGCTTTTGAGGCACAGGTCATCTCCACGCAGCTTCCATCACTAGGACACACAGGACACCATCCCATTAGTACAAGGGGCCAAGTCCAGGACACCAGTCAGATACATCCCACAGGGCCCAGAGTTTGTGAAATCCCTTTCCTAGACATTCAGATGATGACCTCACTGTCATAGCAAATGGAAACTTGTGTTCTATTTTCTCACTAGGGATCAACTTGTTTAAAAATAAACTTGAAAGAATTATTTCATGATGCTGTTATTTTCTTAAAAAAAAAAAAAAATCCTGGGGCGCCTGGGTGGCTCAGTTGGTTAAACGTTTGCCTTCAGCTCAAGTCAAGATCCCACGGTCCTGGCATTGAGCCCTGCATCAGTCTTCCTGCTCAGCAGGGGACTGCTTCTCCCTCTGACTCCCCTGCAACGCTCAGCTTGTGTGCATGTGCGCGCGCTCTCTCTCTCAAATAAATAAATAAATAAATAAATAAAAATCTTAAAGAAAAGAAATCCATGAAATGGAACTTTAATCAACCTCCCAGCCCAGCAGTGTCTGAATCACACCTGGGAAGGGGACTCCGGAGGCTTCCTGTTGCGTGACTGCCCCATCCCTCAGAGCACCTGACACACCTCACTCCCAGCCCTGAGGAAGACGAGGGCCACCACCCACGGGAGAGTGGACCTCACCTGCTCAGACCCTGCTCAGTGAGGGTCCCAGAGCTCAGCCCAGAGGTAACAACAGAGCCATGTTAAGCCACTGCACGCACCTGTGGTTAGGAGAAACCCCAGCCCCTCCCCCTGTGGAATGCCCGCACACGCATGCTGATATACTTAGGTGTGGTTCCTACAGGTGACCCCTCCCAATAGGCGCAGTCCTGGCTGCAGGCCGGGGGCTCGGCGGTGCCATCCTCGGGCGCCACCTCGTCAGGGACACCCCTCCTGAGTGAGAGGCGCTCCTGGATCTGCCTGTGGATGTCCAGCTGCAGACTACACATCTGCTCCTGCAGCTCACTGATCACATTCAGAACTGACTGCAGGAAGGAAGAGAAAGGAGAAGACACACTCAGGGCCAGTCGGCTCTCAGATGCAAAGCTCCTCCTCGTGAGAGCCACCCAGAAAGAAGGCAGCAGGCAGATGGGGAGCAGCAGGCGGCCCCCAGGGGTGACCACCCACTTCCTTCACAGGAACCAAAAGACATGGCATTTTCCCGGAGACCCACGCCACAGCCAGGACTGTCTTATAACTTGAACAAACCCCCAGCAGCTCCAAAGTGCCACATGGCAGCAGTGGGGGGCGGGGGGCATCCTATCACGTCAACACAGAGGCACAGGGCCTGGCGACAGCAGAGACAGGCACGTGCACGGACCCATCCCCTCTTACACATGCTGCAGGTGCCCCACCCCCATGAGCACACACCACACTTACACACGCTAACACGTCCGACTCTATAAACTCTCCCTCAGACCTCTACCAAACCTTCCTCCTTCACCTCCCACTCCAGACCAGACTCCTTTGTAGCCTCAAGAACATGTTGGCCTTTTATGGCAAATTTGAAAAAAATAATCGCAATTTCTGGACTTCATACCTATTCAATGATGAATAGCACCTGCTAGTGCTCTATGGGGCTTTCCTTTTCCCGCCCCATAGACATCTAGTCACCGTGCAGACAAAGACCCATGGCCACAGTAACGAGGGGGGCTCACAGGTGAGGGGGGAGAGATACACAAATAATCACGACAGGCTCTAAGTGCCAACACCCAGAAAACACAGGGCTGCCAGGGAGTAGAGGGGCTGGTTCTGCCAGCCCCCTTGCCCACGGGTGGGAGTAAAGGAGCAAGCGAGTGAGCCATAAGCCTGGGTAACACGGTAGATGATGGTGCCACTGGTGGCAGCAAGAAACCCAAGAGGTTGGAGGAAGCCTCTGGCACGGGGATGTGGACTTAAGGAAACACATGGCAACAGAACAGAGCAGAGACCGGGGTGGATGGGGTGGCAGCCAATGACGCAGCTTAGGTCTCCCCGCCCCACTTTATTGATACTCTAAGCACTGGCATCTGGTACTGTGGTCTGCCACTGGTGCTGTGGGAACCGCCCAGGTGTGTTAGAAGGAAACTGTTCATACTCACCAATGACAATGGTGTCTAAGAAGGAAAACTCCCACCTATACCTTGTTTTGTAAATCCCCTTCCCCTGCTCTTATCTTTAGACCTGCTTGTCTCTCTTATAGAAGCTTCTAGAATTTCACTGTCCTCTTCCTTCTTTTGTTCTCCCTATTATTAAACCTCTCAGATGAAGAGTCAAGACCTGCTGCCCGATTTCATCACCCCATTCATTCCTGCCCCCCGCCTCCTGGCAGACAAGCTCTGTCTCCACCATGAGGAGCACCTCGCTTCCTCAGGGCCCTCTTCCTGGTCAAATCAGAGCCATGTTCCTGTCCTCAAGCTGCTTGGCTCCATCTTGAAGTGTTTCCTTCCCTACCTTTAGTGATTTTCCACAACTCAGGTTCTTCTGACCTCTTTATCCTTTTCTGCCCACCTAGCTATCTCTCTAGTCTATGCAGGTTTTTATGAATTCCAGTGTCAGCTGTTCCAGTTGGTTTCTCTTTGGCTTTACATCATCAGAGCTCCAAGACCTTCTAGATCAGCTTCCACATTATACATTTAAGATGCTAAATACAGGAAGGCTGAGGGCAGAAGACTACCACCCTGTACAGTAAATCCTCCTAGAGATGGTCTCTAGGTACTATTATCACCTGCCTACTTATCATAGCATCCGTGCTATTTTCCTCCAGCTCACCCACAGGACTCCCTGAGTAGTGTGTGTGCAATGCCTCGCAAAGCATGCATTTACCTGGTCTATCCTACGCGATGCATTCCCGGCCTAACACATGAGGTCAAGTGGATGGAACTTCCTCTCAAAGAACACCATTCCTACTTCATATCCTTGCCTCCCACAAACTATCACAGGGTCAACGCCAGCCTCGACAGACTAAATTTCACAGGACCTTGCTCACTTTCTCTGCCATCTGGTGGGGGTGGGGGAGGTACAAGGAGAAAATGGTTCACTTCCAGTTTGCTAGCAGCTCACCTGATTTCCCTAATACCTCAAATTTCACTTACAGCAGGCAGTTTGGGGACGGTTGCCCTGAGTTCTTTCTGGCTCAGGCATTGGGAGAATGGAGCCCATTCTCTCTCTGATCTCCTGGAGAATGGAGAATGTAACTTTAACAAAAAGCCTCTCCACTATCCTCAGCACTATCCTTTGGGGCTTGCCCTTGCTGGCGCTGCTCACAAAGGCGCACTCTGTTTGGTCCTTTCCAGCTTTTATACGAGCCCATTTGAATACTAGGGTCTCTCAGGGTGCCTCTAAGCTTCTCCTTTCATCGGTATTATTTGGGAGATTACAGTCAGAAATCACATTATTTTTAAGTTCAATATTCCTGAGTCATCTGCTGTGGTATTTCTGAACTTTCAAAGGTCTGATTTTCCAAAGCCTACAGGGCCCTTGTAGCTACGCCCAGCTTTCCCTCCCTGTCATGGACCCACAGCATGATGGCCGCTCTCTCTCTCAAGGCACCCACTTTGCCCTCATACACTAGTGTCTCCTTTGCTGTGACATTAGAGCCAGGGTGGCAGTTTCCTAGTGTCTTTCTCTGCACACACCCCCTGGGTTGAAACAAGTAAGGGGTTGGGGCACCAAACGCCAACCTCCCCAGTACTTAAGTGTTCAGCTGGAGGAGATCTCTGGGAGTTGTGCACACTGCTGCCCACCTCTATGTGTCTGGGGATCCCTTAATTTCCAGGGAGTCCATCCTCAGGCTCAGCATTTCAACTGACGTTTCGAATCCTCTCTTTTCAGGGCTGGGCCACTTCCCCTCTTAACAAGTCTGTTTCTCCCCCACAGGGCGCACCCATTCTTGGGTCCTGCGTCACCAAGTCCAGGTGACATTTCTGAGGTTCTAATTGCCACTTTGTGTCATACCCTCAGCTGGCTTTATTACTCCTGCTTCGCTAACCATCAGAGTTCTTCTTTACGGTTCTTTTCTATGTGAAGCCACTAGACACCTCCCATAATCATGGTCCTCCCTAGCCCTTTCCCACCTGTTAAGCTCACTCCCAATTTTACTAGTTCTTCTTTCTCTTGCTTCATGCTCAATTTAATACTGGCCTGGCATTTACACATCACTGATGGGAACATAACCTCTATGCTCCACGGGACAACGTGGAAATATCTGCCATGTAGATATTATCTGTACACGTAGCCTTCGGTCCAGCGACTGCACCTCAGTATCCTCACACACATGCAAGCTCGTTCACAGAGGCATTTTCTGTAGTAATGAATGCTGGGCAACCACTTCTGTGTCCATCAAAAGAGGACAGGCCAAACAAATTCGGGTAGTCAGATAATGAAATAATATGCAGATATAAATATAAATACATCTTTAGAAAAACATACTTGGTCTGAAATAAACTCCCAGAGTGCCAAATTAGAAGGTCTAGGGGCACCTGGGTGGCTCCGTCAGTTAAGCCTCTGCCTTCAGCTCAGGTCATGATCTCAGAGTCCTGGGATGGAGTCCCACATCGGGCTCCCTGCTCAGCAGGGAGCCTGCTTCTCCCTCTCCCTCTGGCTGCTGCTCCCCCCTGCTTCTGCTCTCTGTCAAATAAATAAATAAAATCTTAAAAAATAATAAATAAATTAGAAGGTCTAGAGTAGTGGGCATGTGTACAACAACAAGGGAGAGAATGTGTGTGTACATATGTATCTCCACATAAAATTTGCAAATTTGCTCATCGGTGCAGCACTCTGGGAGAAGACAAACAATACAAACAAACTGATCACAGTGGTTCCCGACGGTGGGCTTGGGGGGCATGGAAGGGGACTTTCTGCTACATATACCTTTTTGAACACTTAATTTTTTAATTGCTGGAGTGTGTATTTCCCATGCTAATAAAAATCACTAAATCAAAATAAATAAAAACCCTACAATTCTCCTGCTCATGCCAGCTCTTCCCAGAGCAAATACCACCTTCTTAGCCCTTGCTCTGTACTCCAAGTCCATCCCTCTGGTTGCCCCAGCTCAGAAATCAGAATCCCTCCCTTCCGAGGTGCTAACGACAGGAAGGAAGAAGGACGACACCACCACCCATGCTGTAAGACATTCTGTTTTCTGCCAGAAATCCTAAAGACTCTTTCTGGTTCTCTTTATATTTGTGTATAGCTCTGATCAACTGGGCTGACTTGGCTTTCCAGGACCTGCTGGATCCCTGCTCCATTCTTTACAGGGTGCTCTGGTACTGCACACATCCCTCCTGGATCCCACAGAGGGATCTAGCTGCAGGCCCCCCTGCATCTCCAGGGCTTGGGGGAAACCAGACTTCCTGCTCCAAGGAAGATGCCTCCGGAAGGACTTGCCTGTGATACAGTGTGCCACCCAGAGGGTTCCTTTTGCCTCTGGCTCTTTTATGTTCCATCCTCCCAATTGTGTTATTTACTTTCCATGGTAGCCATTCCTCAGCAGTCCTGCTTCTCAGGAGTAAACCTAACTGATTCAAGCCTGGGTCTCCTGAAACGACCCAGAATCACTGCAGAAGGCTCACAAGGAAAGGTAAACAGAAAACCCGGTTTTCATCCACATCTCACTGACAGACTCCTAAGCAAGGCCGGCTGCCAGGATGCTCTCAATCTGGCAAGAAACCTGCACCTCCAAAGTCCTCAGGTTTCTAGAATCACTTCCATCTAGAATCACTTCCACACCTTTCTAGAGGCAGTGGGATACAGGCTTCAGGAGGAACCAGAGCCAGACAGAAAGAAGCAGCCTGCAATGCTCTGGTTCACAGCATCCTTTTTCAATTTTCACCGAAACATAAAATGGAATCTGAGGATAAAGCCTGAACTATATGGAGGAAGTTTCAGATCCTGCTGCCCCAGAAAACAAACAAAACAAAGAGAAAGGTCCTGCCTTTCCAAACCACAAGCCACGAGGCCTTGGGCTAAGTATATTCACTGGGAAAAAACCAGCAGCAGTGCCCCTATTCATGTAAGTACAGCTTCTGGCGGCCTTAGCTAAATGCCCCCTTCTAACACATCCTTCTAACACGTCCATGCGCATGACAAGGGGCGACTATACCCCCCACCGCCCCGGGGTTTTAAGCCTCTGGGGGTCCAGGGAGTGCAAATCATGGCAGAGCCTCTGAGCATACCAGCAAGGCTTATGTTCAATTCTAAGAAGGAGAAGTGCATTTCAAGTCATGTGGTTGTTCACGGAATATCACAGGTTGGAACAGCCTAAAAAAATTCCTCCACGTAGAAACCTAATGTTTGTACTAGCAACTGGGAAGGGCTGTTATCAGGCAGGACTGAGGCCAGAGGCTCAGGGTCTATGTTGTCTCAGGCATGAATAGCCCAGTGGAACACAAAAACAAAGAATTCAGATTGAAACATAATCCCTCGGAAAAGAAAAAAATAAAGCAAACAGCAAAATGACCGCTTGCTTTAGCTGTACTTGGCCCAGAAGTAGGAGCTCTCCTTCCACCCTGTCTTCCCCAGAAAGGAACTCAGCTGTCCCAGGTTGGTACTAACTCTGCCTTCTCTCCAAGATGGATTCACACCCACCCACGTGCTCCCTACAGTTCAGAAGCAGGCATGTGACCCAAACTGGCCTGGTGAGATGCAATCTGGGGGCTTTTGCTGGACCTCTAAGAAAGAGACTCTCTCTCTGCACAGGTTGCTTGGCTGGCAGGACCTAGAGCTGCTGAGGGCCATCCTGAGACCTCCTGAGAATAAGGCTAAAGCAGAACCAAGCCATACACTACAGCTGATTTTTAATGGCATCCAGAGGTCACTTGGATCTAGTGGTATGGGACTTTAAACCCTAGACATGTCAAGTTGTGTGACCTAATAACCCCCACCTTTACTTGTTTTTTTAAATTTAAGTGGTTTTGAGTTATCTCTAACACTTTAAGACTTCTCAGAGTTTACTGAATTCTGCTGCCAGAGCCTCAATGTATGTTCACATGTAATCACACAACTTGAAACATTGGTTAAAAAGCAACAACAACAACAACAACAACAACAACAACAAAACAACAACAAAAACAAAAACCCTCTAAACCTGGAGAAAATTCAGTTTCCTTCTTTCCTTTTCTTACATTTAAGAAGCAAAGTCTATTCAACTAACACTTCACCCAGAAGCTTTCAATCTGTGTGACTTTGCAGTTTTTCAATATACCTCAATCTACACCGCCATCCGCAGCATGCGTAATGACAATTGGTAAGTAATAGATAAAAGCTCTATGTTACTGTGTCCAGCACTATGCTAAGGACTACACACCCAAGGTCTTGTTCCCTCCTCAGAATCAGCCAGGAAATCCCAAGCGTTACTCTCTCCATTTCACAGAGGAAAAGCAGAGGTTACATAACTTGCCTAAGATCTCAAAAGCTGCAGTTGGAAGATCTGATTGGAGGGCCTGTACTCTTAAGCGCTAGAAGACACTGTCTTCAGTGTAATGGAGAGGTCTTCCTTTGGCAACACTAAGTACCAATGAGCAACTTCTCAAAAGCAATGCATAGAACTGCCCACATATTTTAAGTGTCTCTATCACCAGTGTTTACCCAGTAAACACAGCAATAGGGCAGGTTTCAGTGCACACAATGGTGGTACTTAATAGAAAGGAACAAGATCAATTTTTAGATTTTGGAGATTCCTAAATGTGTGTGTGTGTGTGTGCGCGCGCGTGCACGTGCGTGCGCATGTGCATGTGCATGAAGATAAACCAAATACCTATATCATGCCAGATACTATGACAGGGACTTAACTTTTGTGATTTGATTTGGACTTCCCATAGTTACCCATTGTACAGGTAAAGAAATTGAAGTTCAGAGAAATTAAGCAGCTAGCTTGCGGAATGAAATTCAAAGACCTACTAAGCAGGTAGGTCAGTAATTGAACCAAGGTGCTTCTAAACCTAAAGCCTATCTTCTTTCCACATCTTACATTGCCGGGTACAAAGAGAGGAACTTAGAGGTAGAGGTACATGGAAGGTGGTTATCTAAGGTTAAAACAGGATATTCTCTCTCAACAGAAGCAGCTCTGAGTCTACAATTTATCCAAGACATTCATCCCAAAAAGGAGTCTGGCATACACTGGCCAATGGCATTATGGAGCCTGAAACAAAAATGGGAACAATGCAGGAAAACATTGCATGGGCTCGTTCCTATGACCTATTAGGAGAAAAGAAGCACATAATCTAAGGGTTTCACCTGGGTCTGTGAAATGTGCTCCTCTGATATGGGGATAGTGGCCTACTGGGCAGCAGACTTCATCCCAGTACATGATCATTACCTTGGCTCTCACAGAGGACATCTTGGGTCCCTTCACATCTCATCTGATCCTTCCCCACCTACTGCTTTCCCTTCCATACTTGTCAGCAGCTTGAGGGAGGATAAAGCCTTAGAGCCAAAACTGGGTGGTTTGGGCACTGCTGAATTTGCAGCCACAGCAAAACCTGATAACTTGGTATTAACAGATCATTGCATCTCTTGTGCATAGACACTTCTGGCTGCCAGGCTTGGGGTTGACCAGATGGCCTGAGTCCACATTAGACCAGCTTCCCCTGCTCTGAGTTTAGAACAGTACGTATCCCAAGAATTTGGTATATATCACACTCACCTCTGCTTTTCTCTGCTTCTCCTCCTGCTCTCTCTGCTCCTTCTCCATGCCAACCAGCTTGAGCTTCAGCTCAGAAACTTCAGTCATCAGATCGAGCTTCTGGGTCTCAAGAGATGTGCGGCTTAGCAGCTCCTGTAAGCAAAACCAGATCTCAAAATCACAGCCTCCCTGGCAACAAGGCAACTGTAGCTCCATCCAGAGTGCAGAAGGCAATCTCTAAGTTATATGTTGGACAACAGAGTTGAGACTGCTACATGGAAGCCATAGGTCTAGTAGGGATGGACTGTGCTGCTCCTGGGTCATTCAGGGAGAGCACAGCCCCTGCCACTACCCATTGTGCTCTGAGAAACGATGTGGACTATAGCACTCAAAAAAATGTTTGCCTCTAGAAACCATTATTTCCAAGTACAGAAAAATGGACAGGTTTGCTAAAAAAAACAAAACAAAACAAAAAAAAAACACCTCATTTTCTCTATCTCTACTTTTACAGCAAACCAACAGGTCCTCTCAACCTAAACAAAAAAACAAACAAAATCAAGCTTACATCAACAATATATTTTTCAAAATCAAGGATTCCAAATCCTGGGCTCAATGTTTAGCCCACATCCTGAACAAATTTCAGTGTAAGAGTTCATACAATGAGCCTAGGAGGGAGCTAGAGCATACAGCAGATACTTGATGAGTATTTAGTGAATGATTAGAATCTTATATATGTGATATGGATTTTTCCTAGCCTATGTGGTATGGAGCTTTCTGAGCCACTAAGGGATTAAGTAGGAATCTTTCCTTTTTGTAAGGCCGGGCTAGAGGAGGTTTTAAGACCTGCCATCACCGGAACAGTAGTAGACAACAGCCTGCCGTCAACACATACACGTAATAAGCATAAATAAGACAAAAAACAAAGGTGATAGACAAAATGCCTGCTGGGAACTACTAGGGATTATGTAGGCCCTCAAAAACTGTGAGCATTCTTAAAGTCCAGGGCAACACTTCTCCACTGGCAAAAGGCAATGGTCCATAAGCCCCCAAATCTGGGCACGTGGTAGATACTGGATACACAGTTCCCAGCAAAGAGATTACAATAGGGCGATTCGGAGACTAACCAGCCAAATGAGCAGCCAGAACAGATACACTTCGGAGACTAACCAGCCAAATGAGCAGCCAGAACAGATACACTATCCTGTCAAAGGGTGAACATTTTATGTTCTCTTGGGCAACCCAACCTTAGTACCAGAAGGGTGATCTACAGCTATGATTTCACATATTCTGAACTGTCCTCAGACCACAAACCAAATCACACAGGACAGAGATTTAACTGGGAATACAGGATTCCCTAGGCAAAGGCCCTCAGGGTCTCAGAAAGCCAAGCTACAAACTATCTATCTGCTAATCTGAGGGGATGAGTATCAAGAAATTCAGCAAAATGAGCTCACTGAGCACAGGGCGGAAGAGGCCAGCTCTTTGTTTCAGCTCAACTTGAAGCCAGTGTACAGGGCAGAGGCAGCAACACTCAGTGCCTGAACAACAGGCTACTGGGTCACGAGGAGTCTGCCAGACAAATGTGGGTAACGTTGGAGGGGGGAGGAGAGAAGACACACAGATTCAGTGAGTGCCTCCTCTGTGCCCGAACCCCCCGGGTACTTTGCATACATGCTCTCAATAAACCTTCCTAGTGATGGGACAGTAAATATTATCCTAATTTAACAGATGAGCAACCAGGCTCAGACATTGGCCTGTCTTGGCCGAAGACACATGCCACTCAAAAACAGCAGAGTCCATTTTCAAAGCAAAGTCTGCTGGACTCCAAAACTCATTTCTGTCTAACGTATCACACTGTCTCCCAAACAAAGGAAGAAGTCCAAGAATTTTAAGGGAAGTAACAATATACATGCTGAAAAAAGCCAATCAAATATTTACTCGGTCAAGGAAACTGCCACTCAAATTGTCAAGATTTTTTAAGATTTTTTGTT